>NC_089252.1:166000927-166336865 GCF_963930625.1 Muntiacus reevesi | reverse complement strand
AAGGAAGGGTCTTGGCCCCAGTGGTATTTTTGGATGACTGGCTCCTAATTTAGAAACACATCTAAAATGTCACCTGACCAACCTAAGGTAAGCCTTTCACCCCCATTACTCCTGTAGAAATCATGTTATTTTACTTATAACATCACTCACCACATGAGATTTCCTTCACTTGTTTTGTTTTGGTTTTGGGTCTTTCCACACTGGAAAGCAAATCCATAAGAGCAGGAATCTTTTCCTTCTGTATCTCCAAAGGCCAGAACCATACCTAGCACAGGTGGACAAATAATTGTTATGTAGATTCAACCTACAGAAGTAAAGAATGGTTAGATAATGAAAAATAGTTCTGTCTAGCTAAAGGCCTCAAATTTCATAGCATAAAATCTTTGCCCTCTTCAAACAGAGGGATTTTAAAACTTAAAACTTTAAAAACATTGTTCAAAGTTTTGAAAACTGAAAAATAAAAATAAAAGGAATTTAACTTTCAAATAATAACTTTTATAAATTATAAATTATTAGAAAATAATTAAAAATTTAGCCATGAAGCTATGCAGGATATGTGAGTTTTACTTTCTAGTTGAAAGAGATATATCAATAGACAAGGTAGGATTTGGTTATATAAAAATGGTCACCTTTTGATTCATTGCCTAATATCCTTAATAACATAAATTTACTGCTTACCTATACTTAAGAGCCTGAGAAATGTAATTGGGTTCTCTATCCCATGTGAGTAATCTCTAATTTTCATATTCATTTAATCACTTTTAATCTCACACATGAAAATACGCTACTACTCCTAGTTGTCTAAGCAGGAAGATTCATTTTGTAAATGAAAGCAGCTGTAAAATGACTCATTAATCTCTATAACATCATAGGTGATTCAAAGGACATGATTTTAAAACAATTGTCTACCTTGTACTATGTAAAGACAGTTTTTAATTTATTGTCAATATCTCCTGGTCATTTTCTAGTGGTTTTAAGATAAGTCTCAGCTAATGTGTCTAGCTTGACTTAGAAAAATCTAAGTCATCATATATCTGGGGCAAAGATATTGATCTTCCTGAATGACTGTTTAAATTCCCACAGTCCATATTCTCCAAAAAAAACATATTAACAGATTTGAAGATGCTTGGGAATTACAAAGACGAGATAATTTCTTCTTTTAGCACTTTATTCCACTGATCCCCTGTAATTTCTCCTCTCTTAGATGAAGTTTGGATAAGGCATCTGGGTAACAAGACTATCATTGTTGCTTTCAAAGTGACATTTGATTAAGCACCTAGGGCACCTAGGGCTTTTATTTAAAAGGACTCGATTCTTGTGCTAAGAAGTTAATCCTTGTGTTTCTGATTCAATTACATTTGCAGATTCAACCAGGGCTTTTAATTCTATCTCTTCTTCCATAGGTGATTACTTTGAGGGAATTCTGATAGTCTAAGTCACATTTGCTGTTTATTTTTGGAGATCTTCAAATAAAGTAATGGAGGTAGCCTTAGAAACCATCTTTCTCTATTTTTATAAGGTAAGGAGGTTATTGCATACTTTTAGCTTTGATTACTATCCATTTTGTCAATGTTTCTAAAACTTAAAATGTACAAACCACTTTGAAAAAACATCTTAATGACTATTGATATTAAAATAAAATTTTGTAAAATGACTTCAAAGTTATACAAACACAAAACCAGATGTAAAATCATTTCATTTATATAATTTAACTACCATAAGCCTGAAATTAATTTAAATACTTAAATGCTAAAAAAAAAAAAAAAAAAAAAAACATAGTTACAGTTTTAGTTATTGTGATGGATGAGGTTGTGACCTGGAATTAAATTGACAAGGTTGGGGTTTAACAGTTAAAAGATGGAGCCTCAAGACTAGTTCTATATGTAGTAATTCCTCAGTTTTAACTTTTAATTCAGAGCATGGATTTTTGGAAAAATATGGTAAGAATACATTAATAGTTCCCATTTTGTTTGTTATTTCAGAAAACGCAAGACAACTACCACTTACAAGTCATGGCTATCAAGCATATTATCAAATGTCAGTTTCAAAAGTCAGTCTGAAAACTTTCTCATTCAAATTAGTATTAAACTGAATGAAAATCTAATCGTTGGTAGCCTTTGGAAAATAGTTATATGTTCACACTTTTACCACAGTCCCTGCTAATGAAATGCTACAAATGATCCATACAAGTTGGGTTTACTATGACTCCGGTCACAGTGTTTATAGGCAGTGCAATCTCAGCACAGCTTCCTCACACTTGCTGAACTCTGAATCTCAATTTCCCACTGATGTTCTCTGAGCTACATCAATACCCTCCTTCACACAGTACCTTGATGCTGGGAAAGATTGAGGGCAAGAGGAGAAGGGGGCGGCAGAGAATGAGAGGGTTGGCATCCCTGACTCAATGGACATGAGTTTGAGCAAACTCTGAGAGATACTGAAGGACAGGAAGCCTGGCGTGCTGCCGTTCATGGGTCACAAAGAGTTGGATACAACTTAGCAACTGAACAACAACACGGTCCCCAATGGGGCTTTCAGTCTTCATCGGACAAATGGGATCTTAGACACAAATACAAGTGTTGGCACTGTGATTGTGTGAAAATCCTCAACAGTAACTCTTGAGTGCCCAAGAATTTACCCCCAGGCCCATGGAAGTTTTGATTAGGTATTTATTTAACCACAAGAAACATAGGTTACATTGGTGGGTATAGTATGTGTTTCAAAGAAAAAAACACATTATTTTCTTATCTTTTTTAACCTCCTGCTTCCAGTGTACTCCTGACCTTGACTGAAGGAGGCGTAGATGAGGGCTCAGCAAGGTACACACTGTTAGCTGTCTTCCATGTGCCCGGTGGCCCGGGAGCGGCGACTGAGTGGGCGTGAGGAGATACCCCACATCCAAGGGCAGAGAAGCCCCAGCAAGACAGTAGGTGCTGGAGCAGCCGCTGCGCAGCGCTGGAGCAACTTTGAGAAGATGCCCAATGTCCAGGGGCAAAGGAGAAGCCCCAGCAAGACGGTAGAAAGGGCGAAATCACATTTAGAATCAAACCCGGTACCTGCCAGAGATGCTCACTGGGCTCATACCTTCTGTGCACCAGGACCCAGAGACCCCACAGACTGAGACAGAACTGTGTTAGGGTGTCTTCTGAGGAGGTCTGGGCCAGCAGTGAGATGCTGCAGGGTCAGGGGCTCTGGGTGCAGTAGACCTGGGTGTGGCATGAGCCCTCTTGGAGGAGGTCGCCATTAGCCCACCATAGAGCTGCCAGGACTTGCACAGGACTGGGGAAACAGACTCTTGGAGGGCGCACACAAAACTTTATGCATACCAGAACCAGGAGAAAAGAGCAGTGACCCCACAAGAGACTGACCCAGACTGGCCGTGAGTGTCCAGGAGTCTCTGGCAGAGGCGTGGGTTGATGGTGGCCTGCTGCAGGGCTGGGGGAACTGAGTGTAGCAGGGTGTGCATGGGATCTTTAGAGGGAGGTCACCATTATCTTCATCACCTCCACCATAGTATGGCCTCAGGTCAAATAACAGAGGAAACACAACCTTGCCCTACAACAGAAAATTGGATTAAAGATTCACTGAGCACGGCCCCGCCCATCAGAATAAGACCCAGTTTCCCCCTCGGTCAGTCTCTCCCATCAGAAAGCTTCCATAAGCTCTTATCCTTCTCTATCAGAGGGCAGAGAGAATGAAAACCACAGTCACAGAAAACTAACCAATCTGACCACATGGACCACGGCCTTGTCTAACTCAATGAAACCATGCCATGTAGGGCCACCCAAGATGACGGGACATGGTGGAGAGTTCTGACAAAACATGGTCCCCTGGAGAAGGCAATGGCAAACCACTTCAGTAGTCTTGCCTTGTTAACCCCATGAATAGTGTGAAAAGGCAAAAAGACAGGACACTGAAAGAAGAACTCCCCAGGTTGGTAGGTGCTACTGGAGATCAGTGGAGAAATAACTCCAGAAAGAATGAAGAGACAGAACCAAAGCAAAAACAATACCCAGTTGTGGATGTGACCCGTGATGGAAGTGAAGTCTGATGCTGTAAGAACAATACTGAATAGGAACCTGGAATGTGAGGTCCATGCTTCAAGGCAAACTGGAAGTGGTCAAACAGGAGATGGCAAGAGTGAGCATCGACATTTTAGGAATCAGTGAATTAAAGTGGACTGGAATGGGCGAATTTAACTCAGATGACCATTATATCTACTACTGTGGACAAGAATCCCTTAGAAGAAATGGAGTAGCCATCATGGTCAACAAGAGAGTCCTAAATGCAGTACTTGGATGCAATCTCAAAACCAACAGAATGATCTTGGTTCAGTTCCAAGTAAACCATTCAATATCACAGCAATCCAAGTCTGTTCCCTGACCAGTAATGCTGAAGAAGCTGAAGTTGAATTGTTCTATGAAGATTTACAAAACCTTCTAGAACTAATACCCCATAAAAGATGTCCTTTTCACTATAGGGGGCTGGAATGAAAAAGTAGGAAGTCAAGAGATACCTGGAGTAACAGACAAGTTTGGCCTTCTTCATTCTTCATTCATTCTGAATGAAGCAGGTCACAGGCTAACAGAGTTTTGCCAAAAGAACACACTGGTCATAGCAAACACCCTCTTGACACAAGAGAGACTCTACACATGGACATCATCAGATGGTCAACAGCGAAATCAGATTATGTTCTTTGCAGCCAAAGATGGAGAAGCTCTATACAGTCAGCAAAAACAAGATGGGGAGCTGACTGTGGCTCAGATCATGAACTCCTTTTTGCCAAATTCAGACTTAAATTGAAGAAAGTAGGGAAAACCGCTACACCATTCAGGTATGACCCAAATCAAATCTGTTATGGCTATGCACTGGAAGTGAGAAATAGATTCAAGGGATTAGATCTGATAGAGTGCCTGATGAACTATGGACGGAGGTTCATGACACTGTACAGGAGACAGTGATCAAGACGATCCCCAAGAAAAATAAATGTAAAAAGGCAAAATGTTTGTCTGAGGAGGCCTTACAAATAGCTATGAAAAGAAGAGAAGTGAAAGGCAAAGGAGAAAAGGAAAGATATACCTATTTGAATGCAGAGTTCCAAAGAATAGCAAGGATAGATAAGGAAGCCTTCCTTGGTGATCAGTGAAAACAAATATGGAAAGCAATAGAATGGGAAAGACTAGAGTTCTCTTCAAGAAGATGAGAGATACCAAGGGAACATTTCATGCAAAGATGGGCATAATAACGGACAGGAATTGAATGAACGTAACAGAAGCAGAAGATATTAAGAAGAGGTGGCAAGAATACACAGAAGAACTATATGAAAAAGATCCTCACGATCCAGATAATCAGGATGGTGTGATCACTCACCTAGAGCCAGACATCCTGGAATGTGAAGTCAAGTGGGCCTTAGGAAGCATCACTATGAACAAAGCTAGTAAGGGGATGGAATTCCAGTTGAGCTATTTCAAATCCTAAAAGATGACACTGTGAAAGTTCTGCACTCAATATGCCAGAAAATCTGGAAAACTCATCAGTGGCCACAGAACTGGAAAAAGTCAGTTTTCATTCCAGTTCCAAAGAAAGGCAATGCCAAAAAATGTCCAAACTACCACACAATTGCACTCATCTCACATGCTAGCAAAACAATGCTCAAAATTCTCCAAGCCAGGCTTCAACATACAGGAATTGTAAACTTCCAGATGTTCAAGCTGGATTTAGAAAAGACGGAGGAACCAGAGATCAAATTGCCAACATCCATTGGGTCATCAAAAAAGCTAGAGAGTTTCAGAGAAACATCTATTTCTGCTTTATTGACCACACCAAACCCTTTGACTCTGGATCACAACAAACTGTGGAAAATTCTTCAATAGATGGGAATACAGACCACCTGACCTGCCTCCTGAGAAATCTGTATGCAGGTCAAGAAGCAACAGTTAGAACTGGACATGGAATAACAGACTGGTTCCAAATCAGGAAAGGAGTACATCAAGGCTGTATATTGTCACCTTGCTTATTTAATTTATATGCAGTGTACATCATGAGAAACACTGGGCTGGATGAAGCACAAGCTGGAATCAAAATTGTTGGGAGAAATATCAATAACTTCAGATGTTCAGATGACACCACTCTTATGGTAGAAAGCTAAAGAGCCTCTTGATGAAAGTGAAAGAGGAGAGTGGGAAAAAAAAAAACACTAACATTCAGAAAACTAAGATCATGGCATATGGTCCCATCACTTCATGGCAAATAGATGGGGAAGCAGTGTAAACAGTGAAAGACTTTATTTTTCAGGCTCCAAAATCACTGCAGATGGTGACTGCAGCCATGAAATTAAAAGATGCTTGCTCCTTGGAAGAAAAGCTTTGAAAGACCTAGACAGCATATTAAAACACAGAGGCATTACTTTGCCAACAAAGGTCCGTCTAGTCAAAGCTATGGTTTTTCCAGTAGTCATGTATGGATGTGAGAGTTGGATTACAAAGAAAGCTGAGTGCCAAAGGATTGATGCTTTTGAACTGTGGTGTTGGAGAAGACTCTTAAGAGTCCCTTGGACTGCAAGGAGATCCAACTATTCCATCCTAAAGGAAATCAGTCCTGAATATTCATTGGAAGGACTGATGCTGAAACTGAAACTCCAATACTTTGGCCACCTGATGGGTATAACTGACTCATCAGAGTATACCCTGATGCTGGGAAAGATTGAGGGCAGGAGGAGACAGGGACAACAGAGAATGAGATGGTTGGATGGACTCAATGGACATGAGTTTGAGTAGACTCCAGGAGTTGGTGATGGACAGGGAGGCCTGGCGTGCTGCAGTCCATTGGGTCTCATAGAGTTGGACACGACTGCACGACTGAACTGAACTGAACTGATGTGCCTGGTGATTTTCATACTTAATCTCATTTAATCCTCACACCATCCTTGGCCAATCAGGACACAGGAGTCCAGATAAATTACATAATTTGCTCGATCCCACAAACTAATAATTACTTCAGTCACTTTCCAAACCTAGTTTTTTCTTTCCAAAGTGGAGGTTCTTTCTCCTAAAGACATAAAAAACCTATACTATCAAACTTAAGGGATCACCATCAATTGTGAGTTTTGTTTTCCCCTGAAAGACAGCAAACTTTTAGGAGTTCCCTGGCGTTGGTTAGGACTGGTGGGAAGGACTCAGGTCTTTCGCTGCCATGGAGGAGGTATAGTGTCATAGTGACTGTTGTGAAAGGTGTCCACCCTAGCGTGGTGATATTTATTTGTCCGTGGCTACTTTTCTATCAAGGAATGGATAAGTGAAAGAATGAATGGAAAAATTAAAGCTAATATATTCGTGGACATAAAATTTATATTTTTAAATCAATCCAAGTTTAGATCATTCTCTTTGCAACTGGAATAAGATAGCATTACACTGACCAACTTCTATAAGCTTTCATTGAAAAGTTCATGAAACAGGGAGCAGAGACCCGGACTACGTGCCTTACAGAGCTAACCCTGGAAAATGTATAGCTGGTTACAGCTTATGTTATTAAGTACTACGTAACTTTGAGCATCATGAGCTATGATGCAAGGCCAGGCCCTGAGTGAAATGCTCTACAAATAAAAAGTCCAGTAAAAAAGTTGTATTTATTCTACTTGCCAGTTTTTTTTTTTTTTTTTTTTTTTTTTGAGTGGAGGAGGAAAATTCACAAATTTGTGGGCAGTGATTTTCCTTATGGGCTGCTAAAGATGATGCTTATACTGTCTTTTATACCTCACTCTCATTTATTCATTAAGCTAATTATTATCATCACTTCCTGTTTTTAACATTGTCCTGGATTTTAAAGGGCTTCCCTGGTGGCTCAGAGGTTAAAGCGTCTGCCTGCAATGTGGAAGACCTGTGTTCGATCCCTGGGTCAGGAAGATTTATATCTTTGACAAGAGGAATAATAATTCTTGTCAAAAAGTCTTACCAAAAGGAAGCATGAGAGAGCTACGCAAGTGTCTCAGGTTGCAACACAATGTCAGAACCCTGAAACTTCAAAGTAATAGTGAGTGTCCGAAAAATGTGCCCAGGTGTGTTTCTATTTAGTCTTTATTAAGACTATTGGAATAAAGTGATTCTACTCATAAAACTCTCATAACTTAGGAAAACGGAGGCTAAAGCTCCAACTAATCACCTCACAATCACTCTTCATTCTTGCCATAAAAGGCACAACACATTTTAAGGGTACTATATTTAAATGATACTATAATTTTTTGCAAAAGGGTTAGCAAAAGAAAATTTTTAAGTTGATATTCTACCAAATAAATGCATGAAAATAAGCTGCAAAACAAATTTTTTGTTGAGTCTCTTTACTCTTATTTCTGATAGAAACATCATAAAACAAATTTATATCTACATGAAAAAGTTTCACTAAGATTGTTATATTTTCATTAAATATTAGATAAATATTATAATTTACAGTACAGTTCTTTCTAATAATATGGCATTTATGAATGTTAAGTTAAATTTAGAATTCTTGGAAAAGTATTAAGCAATTAAAAATTTATCCATTTTTTTCAACAAGATGATTGTTATAGGTGCCTATACTTTTCTATTTATTTTTGCCCTGTTAGGAAATGTTAATGAATAAACAAAATCTGTGTGCATTAATATGCTATGAGGGAAAAGATCTTGTTCTTTTTTTAACATTTCAATTTATTTTGAAATTGTCTACCAGCATTTCACAGTTACAAGATTTTATTTTATCAGTTGTAACTAACTCATCATTATTACAATGGCATAGGGGTCAATATTCCATCAGTTTTCCAGATAATTTTATTAGTTGAGAGATATATGGACCATTTTCTGGTGCAATTCTTTTATCTTATTTCCTGTAACTTCAGAAAAAATTATACCTTAAAAGTTTACTGTAGAAAGGAGACAGTCAAAGAAGAGACATACAATCCACAACAGAGAAGTATATTAGTAAATGCCAGTATGCTAATTCATTTAGTGAACACCTCGTGTATGCCAGGGACTGCAGTAGTCATAGGGAATACCAAGGTGAGCAAGGCTGACCTTGTATAGATCATCACAGAACTTCAGACTGGTTGGAAATAGAGAAGAAAAAATTCCAGGATCTAAGACAGGGCACAATCAAAACCTTAAACTAGCAAGTCCTCTGACAGAAATGACATGAAAATAGGCCTGACCTAAAGGAGGATACAATTAGAAAGCAGTGAGATAAGGTAATAGAGAGATAATGAGGAACAGATCATATATGGCTAGAATAACAGGACTAATGTCTTTGAATAAAATGGAAAACTGAATGTTAGGCATAGTCTAGAGTCTGATCTGCATCAAGCTATAAACAAGTTAACTACTCAATGAGTTTACTAAAATCAGAAGTCTGTATATTAACATTATTTAATCATGTTGCATTCCACTGTGATCATTTTTTATTTTAGTTTTGGACATTTTGAATATAGCATTTCAAAATGTAGATGTCATGCTTTTCTTTTTTATTTTGGAGGAAGAATTTGAAAAATGTAGTTTGTCAGCCGATTAGAATAAAACTCCAAAAAACATAAAAGCATTGTAGAAAACATAACATTCATTCATTTAAATACTTTTTTTGACATCTGCTAGTACTAGGCAGCACTTCTATATCTCAGGTTTAAGATGAGGAACCAAAAAGAAAGTGTCTCCACCTTCACAGAGTTTGCACTGAGGTGGGAGAGACACATAGAAAGAGATTAAGCAAATTACTATATGATGCAATGGCACGAGATGTGTGCAAGGAAGAATAAAGTAGAACAAACATAAAAAGGGATGAAGACGGTAAGTGGGCAGCGCAGATATTTTGGATACAGTGAGCAGATGGGAATGTCAGAGGAAGTGGCATTTGACCAAAGACCTGAAGGGAATGAGGAACGATCCACATGAGGATCCGGGTGTGCGAGGATACACGAGAGCTTTCAGGAAGAGAGAACAGTGAGTGGAAGTTTGCTGAGGCGGGAACTTGACATGTTTGAGAAATGACAGGGAGGACAATGGGACTCTGAGCAAAGACAGAAGTGAGAGAAGGACTGAAAGGTAATCACGTAGGGCTTGGTGTGACTCTTTGTGACCTCAGGGACTGTAGCCTGCCAGTCTCCTCTGTCCATGGAAGTCTCCAGGTAAGAACACTGGATTGGGTTGCCAGCTCCTTCTCTAGGGGATCTAGGGGACTGAACCCACATCTCTCACATCTCCTGCATTGGCAGCTGGATTGTTTCACCACTAGCACCATCCCTGGCCTTTGTAGACCACAGTAAAACAATTGAATTTATTGTAAATATCATGGAAACCAACTGGACGGCTCTGAGCAAAAAAGTAATACAGTTTGATTTGTGTCTTGAAAGGCTATCACTCCTGTTTGGGGAAGAAACTATAGAATATGCTGATAGAAATAGGGAAAGTAATTAAAAGGCATTTAGTAGTCATCTAGATAAGAGACCAGGTACATGGAAGTGTGGAGGTGGTTCTAATTGGCTACATTCAGAATATAACTTGAAAAAGGACGGACAGAAGTGTTAACGAATATGATTGGTGAAAGGAGAGAATGAGTAGAGTTCTTGGTGAAACTAAAGTTTGGGGTATACACAAGAGGGTATGTGTTCTTGATGTTTATTGAAATAGGCACTGTTAAAAGAGGGATAGATTCTATGGGAAACAAAAGAAATGAGATTGAGAATTGAACAAAATATAGGAGAGATGTTCTTATTCAGAGCAAAAATAGAAAGTAAAATCAGGAAAAATAAAAAAGGGAAAGACAGAAGTCTTAAATGAGAATGTAAATGCAGTGATTATATTTGAGAGAAATTATAAATTTTAAAAACATTTTAAAAGCATAATTGCTTGACTTTGTAATTGAATAGTTCTGTTGTCACAGACCAGGAAATATCTTCACCTCTTTGGCAGACTTTACATTGAATAGCCATTATATTATCATTATAGTATACTCCCCTGGAAAATTGCTTTAACAGTATATGAATATGTCATTTGCTTGACAATGATAGTAGGTCTGTGCATTTGTGTCTTATTGTTGAGCCTGAAAGAGAAGGGACAGTAATCTAAGTGCCTTTCATCACAAGTAAGGTGATGCCAGCCTAGAAGATAATGAACTTCCATGGGGTGGACAAACAGCCAACACGCTGTTACATGCTACCGACGTGTCCTCCCAGTGCAATTTATTACTCAGAAGTTTTGAATTTCCCAAAGGGGAAAGAAAGCCTTTCGTGGGCATAGGTTTCTTTAGTGAATGCTTATGACAGAGCATTTCCTCTTCATTCTATGTCACAAAACTGCTTATCTATTAGGAATGGGAAAAGTCAGCTTTGATAAGTTGGAAGCCTATTTAAAATTCTCTAGCTCAGAGCCATTATCTCAGTGCCTTTTAGAGTTTCACATTCCTGTTTTCAAGCTAAAGGGAAAATGGGAAGAAAGTTATGCCTTCTAACATAATACAGGGCTTCGCTAGAGTTTGGCTGCAAAACAATTTATAAGTCACAGATATTGATCACATTAATTTCCAACTAAAGTTTTTTAAGCTATAAAATAAATAGAGTTGGTCTGAAAAGGAAACACAGAAAGACCACTGGATGCCCATCAACCCATTTTCACAATATTACAGCTGTTGACTTTTGCTTTCCAGCAGCACCAGCCCTCATTTGGAAGGATATAGCTTATTAGGTGTTTGATCTTCTATCAGTATCCTACGGAAGCTAATGTCAGTACAAACACAGCTGTAATGATCTTACCATTACATCTGAGGGAAAAGCCAAAAAGAGTACCTAGAATCCTGGAACACAGTAGAGCTAAACTCAAACCCAACTGCTTTCCAACATTGTCCAGCTTAGAACGTCATAAGAGGCATGAAAATACAATTGGGAAATTTTCTTAGAGCTGGCAGTTGAGTCGTTATGTGACTTAACACAAAAGCAAATTTTGAATAATTGCAAGCTTAGGCAACTCCTAAGCTTTATGAAGTTTACCCATGCACAAAACTGTTGCTTAAGACCTGTCTATTGTTGTTTACTCCAAATCACCCCTCCTCATCAGCAAGCTGACTTTGAGTACATTTAAACCTAGCTGGCCTTCTGGAGCTGTTTCACATTTGCGTGCCTGCATGCATGGTCACTAAAGTCATGTCTGACTCTTTGCGACCCCATGGACTGTAGCCTGCCAGGCTTCTCTGTCCAAAGGATTTTCCAGGGAAGAACACTGGAGTGGGTTTCCATTTCCTTCTCCAGGGGATCTTCCAGACCCAGGGACTGAACCCACATCTCCTTCACTGGCAGGTGGGTTCTTTACCACTGAGCCACCAGGGAAGCCCAAAAAGTTTTGAAACACAGGTCACTTCAGAGACCTCTCAGTGACTCCACTCTGCAGGGCAGGTGATTTCTCAAATCATTCTGTCATTCTTTTGTTCATACTAATTTCTGGACCATCCTGGCTGGCCCCTCTGTTGTATATAAGCCTGAGCTTTTGCTTCTCTTTGTACCGATGCTGTTTCTTTGCCTTGAAGGAGGAAACAGAACAGGCTCCCTCTTGAAAGCAGGACTCCGTCTTGGGCCGAACTGTGGACTCTGAGCTCTGTGCCCAGTATCTACGGAAACAACATACCAGCTGGAAAACCGGGCCCCTGGAAGGAAGAGCCCCAGGGCTCCTACCTAGACGCTCCATCACCTAAAAGAATACCCTAATTATCTGTGTAACCGAATAAAATCATACATTCTATTATGCTTATTGGGGTATGACCACAGGCCTATTGATAATTGTCCACTGTTAACTAGCTAGGCTTAAGGCACATGAATCACCGGTTAACTTTGATTGGATCTTTCTTTTCCTTTGTTCAGACTAGTTTTAGGGAATTTGGGGAGGTGGGTTTGGGCCCATACACTTACGGTATATAAAGTTTTCACAAAAACTGGTCGGGGTCCTTGGCTAAGAGGAGACTCTGCCTTGGGCCCGCCGGTGTAATAAACTGCGCTCCACTATCTGCTGTCCTTCTGAGTGAGTGTGCTTCCCAGAACGCCTGGCTACAACAGTCTCAGTCCTCTTCATGCTGAATGGAAATAGTAAGAGCTGACATTCAATATTACCTAGAACAAAGTAGCCATTGAATAAGCCTGAGCAAGATTAGTAAGATAATTGTATTGTAGTAATACAACATCTAGGAAGACATACTACTTCTGCCTTTGGAAAGTTCTAAATTTAAATGGCTGGAGGGAGTAGGGTTTGCTAAGGAGAAAATGACTATCTCTGTGCAGAACTGGAGAGAAAGTGGACACCGTCCCTGCTGGTCATCACCCTTGATTCCTGGAAATTCTCACAATTGAAAGAGCTAGTGATTAGGCTTTAAGGTCTGAATTTACATATTATCTAATATTTGAGAAAACCTTCTCTATTAGCTCCAAATTTATTTGTTTAAAAAGAAATCACCTTTCCTTAAAATACAAAGCTACTGTTATTACTGCTACTACTAGAATCATATCCTGCTGACCAAAGTTGTTTGATCTGAGTCATTATATAGATGGACTGTGTACTTCCATTTGTGATGTTCACGGAGGAACATAGGAGAGAGACAGAGACTTTTTAATCAGGACTCTGAGGGAGAACAGGATGGTGCAGTCTTGGGTTGTAACTTTGGGCAAATGTGATCTTAGCAAGTCCAGTAACATTTGACCAACACCGTTCCCTCCCTCGGCTTGACTAAACTTTAGACCAGTTTCGTCCTGACTTTAGGCTCCCGACTTCCTTTTTCTTACATTTATTTTAGACTACTTGTATTGGATGGTGGGAGGGCATCATCAATTCAATGGACGTGAGTCTGAGCAGCCTCCGAGAGATAGCGAAAGGACAGGGAAGCCTGGCATGCTTTGGTTCGTGGGGTTGCAAAGAGTTGAACGTGACTGAGTGACTGAACAGAAACAACTTGTAACTGTAAATGCATTTCCTTCACTTTAAGATGTAAATCTTTTAAAAAGCCTCTTACCAGTTTCACAACCCAGGGATATCTTTCTCAAGAAACTGGGAGACATCCTTTTAAAATATTATCAAGGAAGATAGAGCCTCTTTATCTCCCAGTCTCTGGGAGGGTAGGAGCCTAACTCCTGTGGGCGTCTTGGTCCGAGTTTAAAACTACCGTCTGTCAACTTGACCTTTCTTTTGGGGAAGAGCGATTAGCAAACACAGGTGGCCTAAGATTCCCCCCCACACACACCCTCCCACAAGATGCACACACACACTCTTAAAAACTCCTCCTACCCTTCCCCTCCTCCTAGTTAAGTATCCAGACTCGATGTCTTCCCCACCTGCCTATCTCTGGCAATAATATCAGACTAAAATCAAATTGTTTGCTGATTTTATCCAGTGAAAAAAAATTAACACCCTACTGCCCTTACACCAGAAAAGGAACAGAGTTTAGTCTTGGAATCCTACTATCTCTGATCCTTTCTTGACAGGTTTATAGGCCTTTGTAGCTCTGCCACCTGCTTCATTTCTGCCAAGGAATGAGTCAGAAGATGACCAGTTCATGCGGGCATTTGTCAAGTTCTGCACCCTCCTTGTTGGAGGCACCATCTTAGTTTTTTATTTTAATAATGTTGTGTTTCTGCTGTCAATGAAGTGAATCAGTTATATGTATAGATTATACATACATCCCTTCCTCCCACCTCCTGCATCCCACCCTTCTAGGTCAGGACAGAGCACCAAGACGAGCTCGCTGTGTTATACGGCAGCTTCCCTCTAGCTACCTAGACACCTGTTTTTTCTTTTTTTCTCCTTCCTTCCTTGTTCTGCCCCCTTCACATTTTTTCTCTTCTCTCCCTTCCTCCCCCTTTCTTTAGTGACAGTTACTCATCATCTCTTTAATGAGTTCAGTCTTTCAGAAGAAAATAAAATTGAGTTCATTCTAATGCAAAGGAAATTGCCAACATCGTTCTGTTTCTTATCATGAAAAAAGCCATTGAAGTAAGGAAGGCTAAAGGGCCAGGCTACCTTTTTGAAGGGGGAGGTTGAGACAAAATAGGCACAGAAAATAAAATAGAAAACTGATATCTCAACAAAGTATCTTGCTGGAATAGCATGACCTGTAGCAACTCATCTTCCCAAAGGAGAAATGAAACTTTGGCCACCACTTCCCTATGAACAATTCAAGTGTAACTCTCTTTAATTGAGAGTGTGGTAGGCAACACTGCAGAGGAGCAGGATCAGCATCCTGGGAGCTTTCAGAGACACCAAATGTCAGATCCTGCCTAGAACTCCTGGATCCAACCTACAGAGCCATGAGGATCCCAGGTGATTCCACTGACCCCTAAGGTTTGCGAAACCCTGGCCTGGAGAGCAAACTCTGGAGTCAGAATAATAATGGTGGCGATTCAGGATGGTGTGTCCAGCAGAGTCAAGCAAGTTATCACCAGTTCTTTAACAGATAAGGAAACAAGGCAGTGAGAAGTAGCTTGTGTAAAGGCACAAAGGTAATGCAGACATAACTTGTTTTATTGTTCTTCACTTTACTGCACTTAAGATGCTGCTTTTTTTTTTTTTTTTTTTTTTTTTTGCAAATAGAAGCTTTCTGGAAACTCTGCTTTGAGCGAGTCTATCGGTACTACTTTCCAACAGTATTTGTCCACGTTATGTCTCTTTGTCACATTTTGCTAATTGCAATATTTCAAACCCTCCACCAGTGAAAATAATACTCTTTGATGAAGATTCAAATGATGGTTAGTATTTTTCAGCAATAAAGTTTTAATTAGTGTGTGTATATTGTTTTCCAGATAATGCTATTGCACACTTCATGGAGTACAGTATAATGTAAACATAACTCTTATACGCAGTGGGGAGCCAAAACATTTGTGTGACTTCCTTTATTGCAGTATTTGCTTTACTGTGGTTGTCTGGAAGCAAACCTGCACTGTAGCTGAGATACACCTATGAATGGAAAAGGAAGTTAAATAATAGTTCAGTTCAGTTCAATTCAGTTGCTCAGTTGTGTCTGACTCTTTGTGACTCCATGGACTGCAGCACACCAGGCTTCCCTGTCCTTCACCAACTCCCCGAGCTTGCTCAAATTCATGTCCATCGAGTCGGTGATACCATCCAACCATCTCATCCTCTGGTGTCCACTTCCCCTCCTGCCTTCAATCTTTCCCAGTATCATCCCAGGTCTTTTCCAAGTAGTCACTTCTTCAAATAAGTATTGGAGTATTGGAGTTTCAGCTTCAGCATCAGTCCTTCCAGTGAATATTCAGGATAGATTTCCTTTCGTATTGACTGGTTTGATCTCCTTGCAATCCAAGAGACTCTTAAGAGTCTTCTCCAACACCATGGTTCAAAAGCATCAAAATAACACCTAAATTGAAGTCCTGAGTCTGCTACTTACTAGCTCTAGGAAACCTTGAACAAGTTAGCCAAACTTTCTGAGGCTTTCTTATCTAAAAAATAGAGGTGGTGTATACATTCCACAGTTGTTATGTAGATTAAATGAGATTACCTGTATAAAGAATCACATACATTGATATTATTGTTTAGATTTAATGCTTCTGATAATCTCTGGGGGAAAAAATAGTCATTCTGTTCAAGAATAAATATATTCGGTTATCCTTATGTTAGACGTGAGATGGGAGTGAAGGTAACCATAACAGGTATGCGAGACAACACAGAGAAGAATTTACTTAATTTTCAGATCTTTGGCTGTGGAAATACATGATACATTCCAGGGACAGAGTCTAGAGAAGAAATTAACAGGTCTGAGACTTCAAAGAGAAAATGAAAGAAGTCATGGGAGGAAATTTTAAACTAGCATCTTTTGTTGCCAATTAGCAGACAATTTTAACTCAGTGTTTGCATTAAGCCCTGAGGTGTTTAAGTTAGCATAATCAATCATTTTGCCATGTGATTTGCCTTAGGTTTTCCCTTTTTTTTTTTTTTTTCTTGCTTTGTTTCTTTTTTCTTTTTTTAGCAAGAGGTTTACTCAATAGGGTAGAAGATGAGAGACATAAAAAAGTGGAACCTGTTAAGAAGTTGTGAGGTTGAAATCATGTTCCTAGAATCCTGGTTCTATATGAGGCCCGCCAAGCCATGAGGCAAACTGAGACGTCTCCTGCAGTGTTTTCAAAGAAACCCAATACAGAAAAAAAAGGAACAATCTAAAAGCAAGCAGTATGAGGTGTGAAAGAAATCATGCTGCTGCAGAGACCCTCCCTTGTTTTAACCAGTGCACACACACCATGAGTGCACAATTCACGCTTATACACACACACACACACACACACACACACACACACACACCCTTATATCCATTACACACACACACACACACACACACACACACACACACACACCCTTATATCCATTCCCCACTTACTGCCCCCAATATTTTGCTTTGCTGGTAACCAAAGAAGAGGTTTTGAAATTATACTCTATATGGAGCATCTGAAAATTTTAAAAAGACTCAAAGTTCCTTTAAAATATATTTTTGCCTTGAAATGTATCACCAGGCACATGTAACATGAGCATGCCACAGTGCAGGCAGGGGACCCTGCTAGGGTTCCTCGTGCCATTTAAGCCTTCAATTTCTTAATTATCACCTGCTTCCTACTCCCTAGAGTGAACCCGTTAGTATATTTTATAGTATTAATAGATCTGTTATTAGCAATTGTGTTTCAGAATTGCTTTTCATATAAAAGGCTTGCACTGACTGTGTCATCCCATTGATCTTCCCTCAATGCGCTCCTTACAGTCATTTCAAATGGCTAATGACTTGCTAATATAACTTTACAGGTACATTTTGTACCTTTCTCTCCACTGATTGTAGACATACCAGCTCATTAAACGCTGTGAAAGAACACAGGTTAAGGTCCTTTCTTTTAACAAGCCAGCCATGTGAAACTGAAGTCTGGCTCTTTTTCTTGTAACGATCCGGCCGCACCACCTCCATAATAGCAGGAGGTAGGGTGTGCGGCGGGAATGTTTCACAGAGCTGCTTCTCCAAGGGATAATTAACTGGGGGGTGGTGTTTTCTAAGGTTTTCTTTCAGATCTTGCTTTAATCTTCCTGTTCCTCTCTCGTGCCTTTGCTAAGCCTCATCGGTGTAGGTCGTGAGCCGACGAGGAGCGCGCCAAGGTCACGGGGCACGATGAAACGCGCACGTGGGCGCTCACATTGCTGCTTCCAGCCTGGAGCTACTTCCAACAACACATGAAAAGACAGCCAGTTGCGGTCACTTAGCAAAATAGCATCAGGGACGGCGTGAGCCTGCAGGAGTCCTCCAGGGTTGGCGGTTGCTAGCGCAGTTGCTAACCATAAAACACAGGATTTTCTGTTCCCGGAAGGCCTTGTGATTGCATTTGATTTGGGAGTTACGTTGGAAGGAAAAGTGTTTGCACTAGTCCAGACTGTTTAATAAACTGCTTACATATAAAGGTGAAATAGGCCTGAAATTATTTAAATAATAACAAAATAGAAGCCAGTTAATAGTAGAACTATTAAGAAGTGAGTAGTGTCTCTTGCTGAGTTTGCTGTGTATTTATATAAAACAAATGTTGCATACCTGCCAGAAAAAAAAAATCACAGATTTTAATTTTAATTCCATTACCCCAGTTAAATTAACACAAAATGACAAAGTTGCTCAGTAATTGTGTTCTCTTATTATACCCACTGCTTATGCTTTCAAATAAAATCAGTCAGCTCTTACAAACAGTGTTTTTCACAGGAGACCCTTTCAGTGAATGCCTCCTTCCAGAGTCTTCACTTAGAGTAAACCCCTGCTGACTTCATTCACTCACAGATATTTTCATAACCTCTCTTACACGAACATAAATGTTCATGGGCTACATCCAGGAAGTTAACAAGCCTAAGAGCTCTGCTGAGCAATGAATTCAATTCCTGCGCTACTTTAAGGGAGACTATGGGATGCTAGCAAAATAATGAAATGCAGTACATCGACCTGTCTGCCTAGAGAACTCAACTTGCTCAGAATAAATTAATTTAAGCCACCAATCCAGAGAGTTGACATGCACACGGCCAACAATGGCTGCTCTATCCATTCTATCTGGTTTTCACCATCGCAGTGCTTTTCAGCGACTGGAACCCAAAGACAGAGGCTCTCACCACCGCGCTCATTATGCTATGCACCCACTGCCATTCTAGCCTTTTCTTCCATTTTTCACACTTCTTTGGACGATTTTTTTTTTCCCTAGGGATCTTGGGTGCCCTGAAGGTAGTGCATATATTTTGGTTTTAACAAATACTTGTCATATGAGTGAATGAACGAGTAGTAATAGATTGAATATTTTAAATTTTTCCATTTTTTTCCAGATGACCTGAGCTCTTAATTTATAACTTCTGTGTGATACCACTACAATATTGTAAAGTAATTAGCCTCCAACGAATAAAAATTAATGTTTGCAGGTATTTTAAATTTCAAATGTACCATCTTTACTTTGCTAATCATCTCCCAAATACCTTTTCAAATGTAACTTGAGCCATGAAGCCTTCTTCTAACAGCTAAATCTCTTCCTTCTTTGATTACCCATAGCTCTTGAAAAATACCTCTGTTTCAGGGCCTTTCTTACTGCTTTTAATTTAGAGTTATTTGTTTAATTTTTATTTCCCCAAACCCACAATTGACTAAAATTTTCTCAAGGACAGGCAAGGACCACCTTTTCACAGTTGCCAAGTTCAGCATATATTCATGTATATATAAGAGGTGTTTGATTCACCTTAACTAAAAGTATTGATCCAAAATATGGCTCAATATTATAAAAGATATCTTAATGATTGTGTCAGGGGAGTGTGTAATTTCCTGGATTCTGTCTCACTGCAGCAAAAATTTGAAATGGCAGACCAGTGTTACAACTCAGTTTTATTTGGCAAGCAAAGGGAAATACATCCTTGAGGATTGAGGGCAGGTGGACCCAAAAGAAGAGGCTCAGTCTTGGCTCCTCTTTTTATATGTTTTGTCTCCTCCCCCTGAACCTGCTCTGTGTAAACTGGGTTGGCCAGGAGGGCTGTTTGTTTCATCTGAGGTTCTCACTCCAGTCCTCGGATTTTCTTTTGTTCCATTTTCATGGGCTTTGTCCTTTTAACCACTGCCATTTTGGACTCCTGTTTCCTATTCTAGCTACCTAAAAATTTTACAAAAATAAAACATGATCCCTGCTTATAAAAAGTTCTGGTCTTAAAATACATGAATTTTACCTAAATAAACTAACTCACCAAAATGATGAATGTGGGCTAAAATATATAACAGAATAAAGAAGAAGCAATATTTTAAAAAGTAAAAAAGAACAAGAACTATAATCTAAGAAAAACAAATATCAGGAGCTATACTGTAATACAGCGGAATGAGCTCTGCCATTTGCCTTTTTAAGTGACCTTGGCAAATTTGCCTCGCTTTCTAGGGTCTCTATAAAATGGACGATCATACCCACTTTATTTACTGTGAGAAAGATGAGATTTCTGAAGCTCCTTTTAAACTTTAAGGTGCTACACAAATATGATTTAAACACACAGAGGATGTGGCTTCAGGAATAGAAGGAAATGGAGATGGATGGAAAGCGTTATGTCCTATTGAAAACTCTCAAACAGAGCAGCTTGACTTGGATGAAGTAGAAAGTAGAACATGTGCATCTATCTTTAATGTGAAGAATGACATTATAAAAGTAGCTTTAAGATGTATAATTGCAAAGTATTCAGAAATAAGTCTGCCACAGAAAGACAAATACTGCATATTCTTACCTATATATAGAATCTGAAAGAACTGAACTCCTAGAAATAGAAAGTGGAATGATGGTTTCCAGGAGCTGAGGAAATGAGATGTTGGTCAAAGGGTACAATCTTCCAGTTACAACATGAATAAATGTGGGGAGTCTAATGTATAATGTAGTGTCTATAATTAACAATATTGTGTTGTGTTAACATACTTGAAAGTTGTCCAAGAGAAGAGTTCTTGAATGTTCTCACCACCAAAAAAATGGTAATTATGTGAGATATTTTGTGGTGTCAACTAACCTTATTGTGGTAATCATTTTGTAATATATATATATCAAATTGTCCCCTTGTATTCCTTAAGCTTATACAATGTTATATCACTTATATCTTAGTAAACCTAAGGGGGATAGGAATATAATAAATTTGTATGTGTGGGACCAGAAATTACCATTTTAAAAAAAAACACATCAGGTTATTCTAATGTGAACCAAATTGAGAATCAGACTGTATGCAGTGGTTATTTTACTCTAATATGTATAAGTTCCAGTTGGGGACGTTGTCAATATGCATGTTTTGATGCAGTGAGTCTGGGTTGTACCCGAGATTCTGTGTTTGTAATAAGTCAGTCATAGGTCCTAATAATATCCTCTTTACTCTCAAATAAACTTTAATTAAAAAAAATTTTTTTAATGATCTGAAATTCTTAGAAATAAAAATTCCTATACAGTATGTTGTATTTGGGAGAGATATTTTTAGGGTAGTTTTTTCTCCACAAGTTTTATTGAGACATAATGGACATGTAAGATTTCATAAGTTTAGTATATACAAAATAATGATTTAATATATATATTTATTGCCAAATTATTACTACCATAAGTTTGGTAAACATCTGTCACTTCACATAGTTAAAAAAAGTCTTCCCATGTGATGAGATCTTTTATGATCTACTATGTCAACATTTTCAAATATATAATGATAGTATAGTATTAATATTAGTATTAGTATTAATACTAAGTATAGTATTAATGATAGTCATCATACTATACATTACATCCCCAGAATTTATTTGTATTATAACTGGAAGTTTGTACTTTTGACCACATTTACAAATTCCCCATCTTTCCACTCCCTTGCTCTGATAGCCACAAATATGGTCTGTTTCCATGACTTTGGCTTTTAGATTTCCCACATAAGTACTTATAAAGTGTTTTCCTCTCTGACTTATTTCTTAGAATAATGCCCCCAAGTTCCATCCATGTTGTTGCAAATGGTAGAATTTCCATATCTTTTATGGCTGAATACTTATTCCATTGTACATGTGTGTGTTTATGTATATGTACATAAACATATATAAATATATGGAAATATGTAAATACTGGGTATGCTAAAAAGTTCATTCAAATTTTTCCATAAGCTATTACAAAAAACTCAAAATTTTTGGCCAACTCACATATGTATTCCCCATTTTCTTTATCTGTTCATCCCTCAATAGATACTTAGGTTGTTTCTAAGTCTTGGCTATCTAAGCTGCAGTAAACAGGGTAATGTGTTCTTTTCAAGAGAGTGATGTCATTTTCTTCAGATAGTTTCTAGAAGTAGAGTTGTTGGGTCATATGGTAGTTGTATTTTTAACTTTTTGAGGAACCTCCTACTGTTTCTTGTGGTGGCTATACCAGTTTTCATTCTCACCAACAGCGTTCAAGAGTTCCCTTTTCTTCACATCCTTGCAAACCTTGTCTCTTAAAAATAATTGTTTATTTTTACAGTAAGTCCTTGTTAGTTATCTATTCGAAATATAGCAGTCAGTCCCAAACTCCCAATTTATCTCTCCCTTCTCACTTCCCCCCGGTAACCATAAGTTCATTCTCTAAGTCTGTGAAACTTGTCTGTTTTGTAAATGAGTTCATTTGTATCATTTTTAAGATTCTGCATATAAGCAAAATTATATGATATTTGTTTTTGTCTGACTTACTTCATTTAGTATGATAACCTTCAGGTCCTCTGTTTTGCTGCAAACGGCGTTGTTTCACTAGTTTTAATGTCTGAAATATTCCATTATATATATATGTATTGTATATTCTTCAGCTATTGATGAATATTTAGGTTTCTTTCATGTCTTGGCTGTTGTACGCAGTGCTGCAATGAACATTGAGGTGGGCATATAACTTTTTGAACCATATCTCTTTTTTGATAATAGCTATTCTAACAGAAGTGAGGAGCTTTTGACTTGCATTTACCTAATGATTATGATGTCAAACACCTTTGCATGTACCTGTTGGCCACTTGAATATCTTTTTTTGGAAAATGTCTATTCAGGTACTTTGCTCATTTTAAAAATTGAATTATTTATATTTTTGCTATGAGTTGTAGAATTTCCTTATATATTAATATTTTGGATATTAACCCCTTATCAAATACATTATTTGCAAACATTTCCTGTTATTCAGTAGGTTTTCACTTAATTTTGTTTATTGTTCCCTTTGCTATGTAGAAGTCTTTTACCCTTTCCCCATTGTGTATCCTTGGATCCTTTGTTTTAAAGCAGTTGACCACATGTGTGTGGGTTGATTTCTAGGCTCTCTACTCTGTTCTATTGATTTACATTTCTGGTTTTATGTCAGCACATACTCTTTTGACTACTATAGCTTTGAATATAGCTTGAAATCAGTAAGTGTAACACCTTGACCTTTGTTCTTCTTTCTCAGGATTGCTTTAGTTATTCAAGGTCTTGTTTGGTCCCATACAAATTTTATAATTCATTTTCTATTTCTATAAAAAAACACCATTGAAATTATGATAGGAATTGCATTGACCCTATAGATGACTCTGGGTAGCATGAGCACTTTACCAATACTAATTTTTCTAATCTATGAGCCCTGGATATCTTTCCATCAATGTGTTTTCAATTTGTTTCATCTATATCTCTAGTCCTCAGTATATAAACCTTTCATCTCCTTGGTTAAATTTGTTCCTAAGTGTTTTGCTTTTGGTACTATTTAAATGAGTTTTGTTTTTCAGATATTTTGTTGTTAGAGTGAGGAAACACTACTGACTTTTGTGAGTTCATTTGATATGCTGCCTCTTTACTGAATTCACTTATTAATCTAACAGGGTTTTACTGTTGGAGTCCTTAGGATTTTCTATGTATAAAACCAAGTTATCTGTAAACAAGGATAATTTAACTTCCTTCCCAATTCTAATGCCTTATTTTTCCTCATTGCTCTGATTAGGACTTCCAGTACTATGCTCAATAGAAATGGTGAACAAAACCCTGTTTTGTTCCTAATATTTGTGCAGAGCTTTTGCTATTTAGTATGAGGTTAGCTGTGGGCTTAGCAGATTGTTTTAAACTCTGAAATTTTAAAACACATGCAAAAAGCACTCAGCATGCCCTGGTGATTGAGAGACCAGAACTAGGAGGCTAAGCTAGGAGATAGTTGTTGCCGTTCAGTCACTAAATCATGTCCAGCTCTTTGCAACCAAACGGGCTGCAGGCTCCTCTGTCCTCCACTGTCTCCTGGAGTTTGCTCAAATTCATGTCGATTGAGTTGGTGCTGCTATCTAACAACTTCATCCTCTGCCACCCCCTTCTCCTCCCACCCTCAATCTTTTCCAGTATCAGCATCTTTTTCGGTGAGTTGGCTCTCCTCATTAGGGGGCCAAAGGATTGGTGCTTCAGCTTCAGCATCAGTCCTTCCAATGAATATGCAGAGTTGGTTTCTTTAGGATTGACTGCTTTGATCTCCTTGCTGTCCAAGGGACTCTCAAGAGTTTTCGCCAACACCACAGTTGGTGTTTTGAAAAGCATCAATTCTTTGGCACTCTTCTTTATAGTCCAACTCTCACATCCATACATGACTACTGGAAAAACCATAGCTTTGACTATACAGACCTTTGTTGGCAAAGTGATGTCTCTGTTTTTTAATATGCTGTCTAAGTTTGTCATAGTTATTCTTCCAAGAATCAAGCGTTTTTTACTTTCATGGCTACAGTCACCATCTGCAGTGATTTTGGAATCCAAGAAAATAAAGTCTGTCACTGTTTCCATTATTTCCCTATCTGTTTGCCATGAAGTGATGGGACCGGATGCCATGATCTTCATTTTTTGAAGTTGAGTTTTAAGCCAGCTTTTTCACTCTTCTCTTTCACCTTCTACCTGCCATAGAATCTACCTGCCAATGCAGGAGACACAGGCAACTTGGGTTCAATCCTTGGGTTAGGGAGATTCCCCTGGAGGAGGAAATGGCAACCCCCTCCATTATTCCTGCCTGGAAGCTCTGATGGATAGAGAAACCTGGTGGGCTACAGTCCATGGGGTCACTAAGAGTTGGACATAACTGAGCATGAGCAAGAACACGAGATTTTCACCTTCATCAAGAGGCTCTTCAGTTCCTCTTTGCTTTCTGCCACTAGAGTGGTATCATCTGCATGTCTGAGGTTGCTGAGCTCATATCTGAGCCAGGAGATAGCTATAGAAATTTAGGCACATAGGTGATTTAAGTCCAACTAGAATAATAGCACATAGAATGCAGAAGAAAAGGGAGAAAGCTGTGAGAAATCTTAATGGAACACTAAGAACTTGAACAGATAAGGGTAAGATGATGGAAAATACAGAAGATTAATAAAGCAGGAACAAAGAAAATTAGTTGTGGCACAGTAATATATGAAACAAGTGAAAAGATAAACCAATGTAATATTTTATGTTGATTGTAAATTTAGAAAACAATGGTCATAGTCTACAATTTGGGATATAACCAAATTGTTGTAGTGTAGTCACATAGATTTGGAGGAACTAGATAACCTATTATCCTGAAATATTGATCCAACCCTCAACTTCTCTGGATGAGGCAGAGTGAGGGAGGTTCTGCATTATCTTGAGTGATAGTGCTCTCAGGAAGTATATCTGTCATTTAAACATGGTGTTAAACCCAGCACCTTTTAAACTAGAGCTGTATCTTCTCATGTTCATCCTACTTAGTACTTTTTAAAACATCTCTTATAGATAGTGAATAAACTTCTATGTTCAAAATATAACTAGGAAACTAACATATGTCGGTACTTAACACTATTATAAATATATGGAATGCAAAATAGAGAATCAAAGATTATTCCATGTTTCCATGAGGTTTACAGCATTGTCCTTTCCAAACACTGTAAATGAGAGCTATCAATTTTAGACTAGATGTATCTGAAGCTTGAGTTATTCCTGGCCAAAGCAGGCGTGAATTAACAAGAAGAAAACTCACGTTTCTTTGAAGACCTTAGAACCCCACTAAATTGAAATCTAACTTTACCTTTGCTTTGTGTACAATGGCTGTCCTTCAGCCTTCATTTCTCTTCTAGTCCTCCTGCTCTGCATTTTACTATTTTGATGGCCAACGTAGGTCAGGTTGGATATTTTCCCTTGGAGATAAATTTTGTACATATATTGACCCGGCCACAAATAACAATACAAGTGTACCTCATCATCTGGACTCCTCTTTCTATAATCTGTTCATCAGATTCAGTCATTCTTTCAACAAATAAGTATTGAGCATCTAATATACTTCAGGTTGGCTCTTCATGCCTATCTTTACCAGCCTAAATCAAGTCTAACTCTTCTAACACTTTACATTGAACTTCTTGTAGTGCCCTGATATGATTAAGACCTGTAGCCAATTCTGTTCGTTATTGTTTAGTTGCTAAGTCATGTCCGACTATCTTGCAACCCCATGGACTGTAAGCCTCCAGGCTCCTCTGTCCATGGAATTTCCCAGGCAAGAATACTGGAGTTGCCATTTCCTTCTCCAGGGGACCTTTCCGATCCCTGGATCATACCTATGTCTCCAGCATTGGCAGGTGGATTCTTTACCACTGAGACTGAGACATCAGGGAATCCTCTGTTACTCTCAAATCAAATCTTGTTTCTAATGCTTTTTCTTCTCATGGGTTCATGTTGCTAAAGTTTTAGCATGCATTGTGACTGGGTCTGTCTAAGCCATTTAAAAAGCAAGGTACATTTATGTAACAACATAGACAGATATCAGTGAGCACCAAGTGGGAGACTTAATGAAATTCAAGTCGGTATGTAGTAGCATATGTGTTACAAACACATTTTACAATTTTTTATGTGAACTTGCTGTCCATGTGGTTTTGCAGCTCAATGATGTTTCTTATGTTCTTTCATCTGCCACCTAGCTTGCAGCCTCATACCAAAATCTATTTACTTACTTTTCCAATCTTTGATCACATGATAACGGATAATTTTTTTTCTGTACCAAGCTCTGGCACAGTTTGCTGTCTACAATATTTCCCTTTGTTTCTTTGAAGAGTAAATCAATTTGCCTCTGTGGAAACCTGAAAAAAATAAAAAATTATAAAGAAGTTGCTAACCCCAAGTTTTTTTCACTCTGGAAACCATTATCTTAAATGTAATTCTATGGATCCCACTCATCTAGACATCAACCCAAGACAATAACTGAGCGACTAAAGCTGTTTTATTCTTATCCTTGTAAAGATAGCAAAATATTTAGTTGAGAGTATCCCCCACTATGAAATAAGAATTATATACATATTACTTAGAACAATTATTTGAAAACATTATATTTTTAAAAGCTAGATATTCAGTATAGCTATGATACTAATCCTGTTGGTTCTCATTAAGGAATGGTGACAGTCTTTAGCCTAATATGGCACTGGTTGCCCTGGGATTCCTATTCTTGTGTTGTCAAAATAGCTGATCTTTTCCTGTGGACTCCACACAGTTTGTCTTCTAAAAGGCAGTTCAGAGGTATTACTTACTTATCATTGAATCTTTATCCTTTATTTTACCTTTTAAAATTGCTGAAGTGTTTTTCTAAGTACTTAGTCTAGGCCAGAGACAAGCTGGTGGCTCACCAACCCCATCTCCTCCTTCTCCTGAGACACGAGTATATTACATTACTCTCCAGAGCCGTGGGGCTGTGTGAATAAGCTCTGACCATCGGCCCGTGGATGGGGAGCCACACCATAAAAACCGTCCACAAGGGAGTCAGCATGCTTTGCTTCTCTTCTGACTAGCTGGAAGGAAGATGACCCTGAGGGCCCCTTTCTAAGCCACAGGTTGAAAATTCCTGAATAGTTAAGAGAAGAAAGGAGTCTAGGTTTTCTGTCACTGGGAGAAGAGCCACTCATCAATCAGGAACACCTGTTTGGACATCATGGGAGAAAAAAATAGACTGTACAATTTATTGAAATTTGAGATTTTATCTAATAATGCAGCTAGTAATATCTTTGCTAATGTACTATTTAGGCCTGGCGATGACTGACATGATGCCTTTCTGCTCGTTGTCTTTACAAGTTCTGTATTTTGTGCTTGGCCATTCATTAGCTAAGTTTTGGGGCTTCCCGGGTGGTACCAGTGGTAAAGAACATGCCTGCCAACGCAGGAGACATAGGAGATGCAGGTTCAGTCCCTGGGTCGGGAAGATCCCCTGGAGGAGGGCATGGCACTCCAGTAAATTTGTCTGGAGAATCCCGTGGACAGAGGAGCCTCACGGGCTCCTGTCCACAGGGTTGTAAAGAGTCAGATACAACTGAAGTGACTTAGCATGCATGCACAACCGTTTGTATCTTGGGTTTGAATTTTCAAGTTCTAACTTTACTTTATTCCTCAGTAGTAAACAGTTTCACCCTAGGTCCAGTTAAAATTCAAGACCAGAGCTTATTTTATGCATCTGTTCTCTCCCTGCTCCTATTTCTGTGGCATAAAGGAGACAGGAAACAGGAAGAAGGAAACCCTACTTCTCAGCCAAGGTTGCCCTGCATCAGTGAAGAATTTAGTCTGAAGACTAGTCCAAATTATCTCTGGGTGTGTAGGCAGATAAACAACAAAGTAGACTCTCAAAACCAAATTCCAGGTTGGGACGTGGTCTGGGAAGCAGTTCCATCCTAGAGAAAGCAGTTCACATCAATATTGACCCCCTGGTTGAACAGAATCATGACATGAGAAGCGGTATCTAGAAATGTCTTAGCTATTGGACCTCCTACCATATAGGTTTTTATTCCCTCCATCTGCCCATGGAGAGAGACACTTACCTTCCCTGTACTCTAGGATCTCTGCTTTGGCTGACAAAAGATATGTATTTCCTCTGGGCCCTGTCTCGGTACTCAGAATTTAAGCAGGCGTTATGTGTATTATGACTCTTTGCGACGTCACGGACTATAGCTGCCAGGCTCCTCTGTCCATGGAATTCTCCAGGTAAGAATACTGGAGTGGGTGGCCATTCCCTTCTCCAGGGGATCTTCCCTACCCAGGGATTTAACCCAGGTCTCCTGCATTGCGGCAGATTCTTTTTATCATCTCAGCCCCCAGGGAAGCCCTGTGTTTTTTACTAATACCCTCCTTTTTATGTTAGGAAGTTTACACAAGTAAGCTTACATATTGGGTCAAGGCTAAACAGCTCTCTTACTCTACCTCCTCATACAAGTACTCATCTTCATAGGCAGTAGCGTCACAGCACTCCTGACTGAAAAAGAGAATCCTCACAAAATGTTGTAAATTGTAAAGGAGAAGCTCTTTAAACCGGGAATTAAACCCTTTCTTCTTCCTCAATAGCACTACTCAACAAATAGGAAGCATCTGCTGTGTGCAAGACACTATACTTGGCTCTATCCCTGAAAGAAAAAAATTAAAGCAGGCTCAGGCCCTGTACTTCTTGGAGTCTTCTGTGTACGTGCTCGGCTATGTCCCGCTCTTTGTGACCCTTTGGTCTGCCAGGCTCCTTTATCCACTGGATTTTCCAGGCAAGAATACTCGAGTGGGTTGCTCTTTTCTCCTCCAGGGACTCTTTCTGACCCAGGGATTGAACCTTTATTTCCTGTGTCTCCTGCTTTGCAGGAGGATTCTTTACCCACTGAGCCATCAGGGAAAGCTGTTGGAGCCGTAAGTCTAGTCAAACAGTCCAGAAAGGAGAACTAGGGAAGGTGTGTTCTGTTGTTGTCAGAAATGATACTTTTCAGATGGTTATCTGAACTGAAAACACCTTCCTTTTTAATGTTATTAGCAGTTTGAAGGAGCCAAGCGATGTGATATTTAAAAGGCTCATTTTCTATGACCTGTGGGTCACAATAACTGTCTGATGATGTGTTTTCCCAAATTTTTTTTCTGACAAGTTTGTACATTCTTCAGCATAGCAACCACATTTTTCGATCCTTTTCATTGCCGAACACGCTACCTGGCACCTGATAAGCCCTCAATAAATAATTAAGCGATTTCTGCAAATATTTCTGTGACCAGAATGCCTGAGTACTGATTTTACTGGCCTGAAAAAACGGCTGCCCTCTCTTGTTACCTTTTACTATTCATGTGAGAACCGTGGGAATGTGACCCACTGTCTGCAGAAGAGCTCAGTCAACCCTAGAGAAATCTCTCGATTAAACCTGTTTTCAGTTCAGACTCAGATCTGCTTGCACTGTTGCCAACATCTCCATCACATTTCTAACTCATGAAAATTTTGTCTGGGTATAGCCTCCTCCTCCCAGTGGGAAAGAAAAACAGCAGGGCACGTTTGCACGCTTGCCCTTATTTTAAGAGAAAGGACTGGGAGGCACCCTCATCAATCACTCTCTAGAAAGTAATGAGAGAAGGGAAATCTTGGGGAAAGCAATGATAAGGTGAGTGGATGTACAGGAGACAGATGGCAGAATCCTGAAAATCAGAGCAATTTCAATGACAGAATTTCCTCACTCCAGATACATGCAAATATCACAGGGAATGTTGAAAACATCAAATTCTGAAAAGAATACTGAGTGTAGTTACAAGGAAAGTCTTTGGAACTGACCTGACTTTTCATTTATTTATATTAACAGTAACTTTTTCCAAATGCTTAATGAAAACTTAGTCATGAGGTATCATAAATTACCTATGGACAATTTCTTTAGAAAATATGCATTTTGTAAAAGAAGAGTTTGATTTGATTTAGAACTTTAATTTGTGGCTCCATGAGAAGTTATGTCTATATTAACATCAAATACTTTAAAAGCATATGTATATCAGAAGGTTACAAATGTGTATTGCTTTCTGAGATAATTAGAGGTAACTGTAATATTTTTCCTAGTCTATATAAAATTCTAATAAGTGATTTAGGTAATAGTCCTATCAGAATAAAAGGGACTTTCATTCCTTATGCCTCTTACTATTATCAGCTTAGAGCAAAGCAAACATCATAAGACCTGTACATTCTACAATATTTATTGGTAATTAAACAACTTCAGTGAGGTCCAAAAGTTAGTCAGATTATTTTGTTTCTTTTTCTGTCTCTGCAAACTTTTTGGAATAGGAATAGGTAATGCCATCAAATTTCTTGGTTCTGTCATAGTTAAAAATTAACCAAAAATCAGATACACCAATATCAAGATTCACTCCACTCCACTACATGGCTTCCTGTAGACACTCCAGGGCACTGCTTCCATTAATTATTCAATTATATTGTGCTATTTATAATATTTTTCAGAGAATGAAGTTAGTTATTCCATTTAAAAGTGGAACTAGTATAAGGTTCAAAATGGAGCGTTTGAGAAATAATACGCATGGAGAAATACTAGAAAATAATAATACATTAATACCATAGACATTTCAAATTTTTGTCAAGAAAGATATGACCAACCAAGATTAAAATTTCCCATGGAAAATGAGCTAAGAATAGAAAGTCCATGTTCTCCATATATATGTGTATATTTACATGTGTACATGTTATCAATCAAAAAAAGATGATAAGATGAAATCCACTTAGAAATCAACCCCGATTAAAATAGGATTAATCCACCCAGGCAACACTATTAAAAGAACAGCTGCATGGGCCGGGTCAATAATAAAGTGAGGGCATTCTCTAAGTCATCCAGAATCTATCAGTAACTCCTATCTCCACCGTTCATATGTCCTAAAATGTAAATCAGAACATATGCCCCTACAAAAAATTTCTCACTTCACCCTCACACTTCAGGGTTATCTTATAAGAGGTGATAGATAGAACCTTCAGTTGATCCTGAGAAGAAATTCAATTTGATTTTTCCTGAGGCAGCATCCTGCCACCCACACATTATCTCTCCCTCGAGTTGAAATAGCTCTTAGCATTCAAATGAACAAAAGTTCAAATATGCAGAAAAATTCAGCTTTGGAACTATTGAATTGCAGTCCAAATCTGCCTACAAAATGTAGAGAGTTCGAATAAAACCTAAAGCTGAGTCACAATATTATGAACATATGGGTTCACACATGCATTGTCAATAGCCCTATTGGGAAAAGTTAGGGGAATCCACGTGGAAATAGTCACTCAAACTCTGTATTTCTATTTGGTCATCCTTTCTATCCTCGCAATCGGATTTAGTGTTTAAAGAGCGTGACGGGGCAATGACAGAGAAGCAGTCATCCTAAGTACCCCATCCCACATTATGGATGAAATTCAGTCCACAGTGTAAGGGTGTTTTTACTTTTTCCCTCTTTGGGAAAATTTTCCTGTTTATAGTCCTTTATTTTAAGCCTCGATGACCAAAGTGGCCACTTAGCCTTTATAGTCCTTGAATTGGCGTTAAGCACAAACATTCAAAGCGAGTACTGTCATCCCAGGCCAAGAACAGGCACTCAGCTGCTCTCGATCAGCTTCCACATCTGACGCTTCACTGAAGCTGTTTTACGCCAAAGAAGTGAGAATGTGACCATGGCTTTTCTCACATCACAAATTGTATACGAAGCAAAGGGAAAATTACGCTCCATTACAAACGGAAAGAGGCATTAATTTCTTCTAGAAAAGAAATTCTGATTTTAAACATTATCTTAAAAAAAAAAATGTTCTAAGTTCATGAGATAACAACAACAACAAAAACATACAAATTGTCACTATATCACCACCAGGAGAGAACCATCTAATAAAAATAAAGATCTCGTATTTTAGAATACTTTTCACATTTTCTTACAAATTCATGAGTGTGTTCTTCTGTATATGACAATATTTTTTATGTAGCCTACATTTTAACTTAGCATATGTGCTGTGTAATTTAAAACACTTCATAGAAATTATCTTAATAGCTACAAAATATTTAAACATAATTACATACTGCACTTCTATTTAATTTTTCCAGATTTTTGAGAAATAACTGACATTTTATCATTAACTTGTACAACATAAAGATTTGATGTATGTATACATCCCCAAATGATTAATAAGTGTAGCTAACATCCATTACCTCACATAATTTTTTTTTGCTTATGATGAGAGCCTTTAAGATATATTCTTTTTAGTTCAGTTCGGTTCGGTCGCTCAGTCGTGTCCTACTCTTTGAGACCCCATGGACTGCAGCACGCCAGGCCTCCCTGTCATCACCAACTCCTGGAGTTTACTCAGACTCACGTCCATTGAGTCAGTGATGCCATCCATCATCCAAATTCTACGTGTTTCTCAAAAGGAAGTGAAACCTCTATTTTAAAGAAGTATCTGCACCTCCATATTCATTGCAGTATTAGTCACAATAGCCAATAATAATGTAAACATTCTAAATGCCTGTTAATGGATGAATCAATAGAGAAAATGTGTTGCTTGCTTACAGTGGACTACTAATTACAGCCATTAAAAAAAAAAAGAAATTATGCCATTTGAAACAACACTGACAAACCTTGGGGGCATCAAGTTAAGTGAATTTAGTCAGATCCAGGAAAACCAACTATATGATCTCATATGTGGAATCTAAAAAAAGATAAACTTACAGAAGCAGCAAATATAATGATAACTGCCAGAGGCAGGATGTAGAGACGTGGAAAATGGATCCAGGTGGTCAAAGGTACCGACTTGCAGTTATAAGGATAAACAAGTCCTGGTATGTAACATGCATCATGGTGACCATACTTAACAGCACTATATTGTATATCTGAAAGTTCCTAAAAGACCCTGCTGATTTAACTTATCTGCAGAGTTCATCATGAGAAACGCTGGGCTGGCTGAAGCCCAAGCTGGAATCAAGATTGCCAGGAGAAATATCAATAACCTCAGATATGCAGATGACACCACTCTTATGGCAAAAAGTGAGGAAGAACTAGAGAGCCTCTTGATGAAGGTGAAAGAGGAGAGTGAAAAAGTTGGCTTAAAGCTCAACTGCTCACTGAGTTCTCTGGCCAAATGAAGCCACAGCTGGGATCTCTGCTCACACCACCACCAGCAGAGATGTGGCCTGTAAGCTGTGAATCCCTTCTCCATCCCTGTCTGATCCCTGGGCGTCCAGGCACAGCCAGTGATGCCTTTGAGGCAAGATCCAAGTGGCCCTTCTGGGGAGCATCTGACAATGGTGTGAAGAAGGATGTCCACGTAGGTCGGGCTCTCTTTTGCCCAGGGGAGAAACTGAAGGCCAAGGGAGGCCCCATCAGCTTGGCGCTGTGCCAGCGTGGGGAGGGGGCCATGCAGTCCAAGTGGAATCGCTCCTTTTGCACTTCTAACGTGGTCCTCTCAGTCTCCGTGGTCCGAGGGAGTGCTTCTGCCTGAGCCATGGGTGCTGGGGTCTTCATACAGGTGTCTTGTCTGTGGATAGTTGCCGGTCTTGTGAGTGGGATTAAAGTCAGGGAGCACCTATTCTGCCATCTTAATGACATCTGCTTGTTTCTTTTAATAAGATAAAACTAACCTGGCTTCAGATTGTCAGTAGAAAGAAAACACAGAATACCTTTTATTCTGCTCCTTAGTCCTTAGGCTGTTATAAAACTGCTTCTGTCAGGTTTAAAGTAAACAAATATAAAAAGAAATGCATAGCTCACTTGCGTTTATCCATAGGAATTCATCTGGTATGACTTTGCTGAAGAAAGTTAAATTGCTGCCCAACCTCCTTGACTCTCTGTCAGAGACAGAAATTGTTTCCGTGCACCAGTCTGTATTTCTTCCTTGTACAGGTTTATAATGGATAAAGGACGATGAGAGATCACATCTTCAAACATGTACTGTATCCACATCTTTCACTCTTCCTTCTCATCCACAGTGTTTGGCATAAGAAAATTATATATATCAGAATCCTGTATCCTACTGAGTATCATCTCCTACTTCCTGTTCTACTGTTTCTTAGTAGATATAAGCCCCAAATGATGTACGAATATACTAATGGGACCTCAGGAAGGGGATAGGCTTGATTCTGCTTTAGAAACCAATACTGCACAGTAGGGGATTGATTGCCAATTTTCTTGTTGCTGCACAATCTGCATGAAAATGCAGGAAGTAAATAGCAAGGAGAACTAAACTCACTTCATGGTAGATAGCTCTATTTCAAAATGGCAAAATGTGTCACAATACTGTATCTTAGTTCAGCTCCACATGATATAAGGTTATTGTAATTTATCCTCTCATACATATGGTACTATTAAATACAGTTCATTTCAGATGTTAATCAGTTAATCAAAACATTACTTCAGTTTACCCAGTGTAACTAAAATGATGATAATACAACAACAATAGTGATAGAATCCAATGTGTGTGATCTTAGTTGGTCAGTCATGTCTGACTCTTTGAGACCCCGTGAACTGTAGCCTGCCAGGCTCCTCTGTCCATGGGATTCTCCAGGCAAGAATATTGGAATGGGTTGCCATTTTCCCATCCAGGAGATCATTCCAACCTAGGGATTGAACCTGCATCTCTTTCATCTCCTGCCTTTGCAGGTGAATTCTTTACTCTTGGAGAAAGAAATAGCAACCCACTCCAGTATTCTGGCCTAGAAAATCCCATGGACAGAGGAGCCTGGCAGGCTACAGTCCATGGAATCGCGAAGAGTCGGACAGGACTGAGCGACTTCACTATCTCTACCTCTAGCGCCACCTGGGAAGCCCGAAAGAGTCCAGTACTAGGTTTATAATGATCACCAGAGAGAGTTTGTGTTCCCTCCTATTTTCTACCCTGAAGAAAAGTGCCATGAGGAATAGGTGAAATATAAAGGCATTGTCTGGTAATGAAGCCAGAGTATATTTTTGACTAATAGGGAAAAGAATGAACCCTGCTTCTCCATAGCTATGCTCTTTCCCTTTTTCCGGCAGGGATGGCATGTCTTTGGAGTATCTCCACATTATCTTTAGAGATCTTGATGCTTTGTAACTTATTAAGGCTTGTACAAAGTAAATATTAACTATCTCCTGTTTGGTAATGGGTTCTTGTTCTGGAAAATCCTAGGAGAAGGCAATGGCAACCCACTCCAGTCCTCTTGCCTGGAAAATCCCATGGACAGAGAGGAGCCTGGTGGACTGCAGTCCATGGGGTCGCTCAGAGTCGGGCACGACTGAGCGACTTCACTTTTACTTTTCACTTCCATGCATTGGAGAAGGAAATGGCAACCCACTCCAGTGTTCTTGCCTGGAGAATCCCAGGGACGGGGGAGCCTGGTGGGCTGCCGTCTATGGGGTCGCACAGAGTCGGACACGACTGACGCGATTTAGCAGCAGCAGCTGCAGCAGGGTAATAGTACTCAGCAGAAGGCAATTTTGCTACAAGAAGACATTTCATGATGCCTAGAGTCATGTTACATGCTACAATGTATAGGACAGCCCTCCACAACAAAGAATTATCCATTCCAAAATATCAATGTGCTATATTAGAAAACTTGGTATGCATGGCAATGACCAGAATGAAGGCCACGGGGTGAGGGTGGGAAGCCAGAAGCAGGTGCCACAGGTGTTTATATTCTTACATCAATTTCTCATCTTCCCCATCACGATAAGCCTATCATGGTGGTGTTGTCTCCATTTTCCTCATGAAGGAGGCTTTGTGTGTGTGCACACATAGGTAGACCTGCAGACAGATACGTAGATGCATAGACATATCATAAATAACTCTCCAAAGTGAATTTTAATTACCTGTTTTTTTGTGTGTGTTCAGAAAATATCATGATGGTTCAAATGAGTTATTTTGCTCAATAGCTCATAGAGCCAAGATCTAAATCCAAGTCACACTGCAAGCTCTGCTGTTCCATGGTACCACCCTAACAACAGAAGTGCATATTCATTCATCTGTGAGCCATTGAGTCACTCACTCATAGAATTATTGTTTTTCTCTGAAGGGTGATTGGACCTGGAAAGTATCAGACCGCATGTGTCCACATCCACATAGCTCTTTGCAGTTGTATAAAGTGCTTTTTTTCATATATTATCTCGTCCTCAAAGCAGATCAGAAAACTGTGGCTCTACAGATTAGGTAAATTAAGACTCACCATGGGATCTTTCTGATTCTTTCCGTTAACCTTCACTAGAAGAGCCCTTCTCACCTCTGCTCTTCTCGTGTTTACCGTAAGTGTTATTTCAGTGCTTCCCAAATTTTTGAACAAAGTGGTAATACTTGCTCAGTCACTTTAGACAGAGAAAGTATTATTTGTTCATTCTCCTGGCACTTCCGCTGTGTCAGAACTTCCCAGGCCATAAGAGCTGAAAGAATCAAAGACTTGATGGACCAGCATGTTGCAGACACTGGTTGAGATATCTGGTGAGCCGCACATACAGGTTTCACCAGACCTCTGTTTACTCCCTTGCTCACTAAAATGTATTGGGCTCACTTGAACTATTTGGCCAGCCCAATAGTAAGCAATGGTAATGACATTATGTCAACAAGAGCACAAATTTATAATCAAAATTGCAATGGTTAGCGCCCACATCAGATGACCATCTCTATAAACATATCTTCATGTTTCCTAGTATTTTAAACATTACAGAAGACGAATTCAAACATCATCCAAATTATTTCTGGAGGGATAAGGTAAAGAAATAGTTGTCTCTTAAGAGAACACAGATGGCTAGGGTATTTCTCTCAGTGTTTTTTCTCATCATCAACATAAACCAGTAAGAAAAAAAGTGAATTATGATATAATTATGTGCTTTTCTAGTATACCATTAATCCTTACCTTTACATGCTATTGTAATTCATTTTACCCAACAAAAACAACATTCCTAATGATGTATTAGCTCCAATTTAGTGTAATATTTCAGGAAGTAGAAATAGGAATCTCAGACATAATAACATGTCAGTATGAGTGAATTTCCTTCTGTGATTGTGTCACTTTTGAGTATATTTTTCCCCTCACTGGATTTTGGTCTTCTCAGATAACACTTCTCAACTCCCATCACAGCATTATAAATAAGTTTTAAGTCCTTTTGAATTAAATAATTTCACAGTTTCTTCTTGGCTAACCTTTTTCTCTAGCTAATCTAGAATTTCTATGAAATGTGAACAGATCAAATAATCACATGCATCCTATTTCTTACTTGAATGTGTTAATTGCTAACAACTTCTTGCAGTATTTTCTGTTACCATGAATAAAATCACATTGATTCACATCATCAAAGGTGCTGAAATAGTAACCATTTGTAAGAAGAGTGTATTAAATAATCTAGTTTATTTGATGGTTTTTTAGGAAAATTGAATTGTGGTTGGGAGAGAGTATAGAATGTTCAAATATGGTATCTCATTTTAGAGGATATTTAGTAGCTTTTTCTTGTGTATGGTTATAAACTTTCAACCTGCTTTGTTAACAATTCTGAGTGAATCAGTAATTTAACCTCCTGATGAAGAGAAGGCATGTTCTTCTGGAATTCCAGAAAATGCCAGTCATCTGTGAATTAATTGTCCAGACTCTAACCCCAATAAATTATGCACCTGTGTTTTCAAACACATATGTTATTTGTACTCTATACTTTTTGGTTTTGACATATAAATTGAACTGAACAAGGTTGTTTTTTTTTTGTTTGTTTGTTTTTTTGTGATTCATGCATTCATAACCCCAAAAGCTTAACTCTGTGAAAATTTGTCTTTTATCTAAAAACATGTTCATAACTGCCATTCCTGCTTAGAGTTCCACGCACATACACGAACACACAAATTCCTTCTTCCAAGTAGAGAATTGTTTATGAATGAGAAAAATAATTCAAAAATAATGTATAGACAGTGACCTATTTGGTATAATAGTAAACAGAGTTTGACAAATATAAATATGTTTAGGTCACTGTCCTGCACAAAGCCTCCAGTAATCCCCCCGCTGACCTGAAGCTAAATACTAAACATTTTATTAGGCACCCAAGGTCCTTTAGCCTTTCCAGCCTCATGGCTCTCCCCTCTTCACCATGCCTTCTATTCCAGGTTTGGCCTATCTGATATTCCTTGAACCTACCCACCAGAAGTATTATTTTATGCCTTTGCCTAGAAGTACTTTCCCCAGGCTTCTATCCTGATGGGTGAAACATTTCTCCCACTGAGGGGAATCCGCATTCCCGCCTTACCTCGTGTGTGAAGCCCTAGTTAGCCACGCGGTCTTATGTTGCACCGTGCACCCCTCTGCTTGGTTAGAAGATGAACTATTTCTACAGGGCAGAAGTGTTTATTCCCCCTCCAAGAAACATACAAGACCTTAGAATGTGAGTGTTAGAAAATTTACGCTTGTTTCAGTCTAAACTTACTCCTAGTCCTCTCATTCCTTCACTTAATTTGTTTTGACCTTGTAGTTTTCTATGACTACATTTTCAAATAACTAAATAGACTCATATTAACCTAGAAGTTGGCATTAGAATTCTTTTTAGAGAAAATTGTCTTTATTAGGTAGCACATTTCTAAACCACAGTGAAAAGGTAAGCCCCTGTGGCATGCGTTGGCAGCCTTCAAGACTCCAAAAGCTATCATGCTATTGTTCTGCGTTGACAATGAACAGGAATTTGTTGGTGGGAAATGAAGAGGAAGGAGCGGGGGGAGGCAAGGAGGACAATGAAGATTTCAGCTAGACTTTGAATACTGCAGAGGAACTTAGAAGCAGGGTTATCCTAATGGGCTGATTTCATTGATGCAATACAGACCTGTCCATCATTCTACATCTCAAATACATAATCTGCACCAAGAGACAGAATTCCACCTCTGGGATATATAGGTCCATAGCAGGAACACTGGGAATGGTCTCATAAGAGGATCCCTAAGCTGAACTAATCATGAAGGGAGTAGCTGAAATCAGGTATATCCACCAGAAAAGAACCTCCTGATATTTGCAGGCATGTTTTTCTAGACAACAGTCTATGGAAAGTCAATTAAGTCAATCTGAGTAATACTTTAAGGATAGTATGGCTCCACTTGGTAGTAGTATGGAAGAAAATCAATCCTGGCACCATTAACATAAGACTTTGTTTTTAAAATGCCTAGCAAGAGAAGGCACAAAATGATCTTTCTAATTTGAGAAATATGGGTGGTGGTTTTATAGAGCTTTGGCAGGAGGGTTAACTATTTTCAGCTAATTAAAAGAACAGTGCAAGGGCAAATGTAAATTAAAAAATAAACTGCTTAATTTTCATTTTTGAAAATAGACTTTTACCCCTCCCTTTCCTTAGAAAATTTATTTTAAAACACTTATAAGTTTTCTCTCTGTCTTTTTGAAATACATGTAAATCTTTTCAGAAGTTATGAAGCCTCTCAGCTTTATGACCCAATAATATCTTTCTCAGGGATCCGGGAGCCATCTATTTGAAATGTAAACATTAAGGAAGATAGTACCCCTACCTTCCCAGTGTCTGTTGGAAGGACAGGAACCTAACTTCAGCAAGTGCCTGTCTCAAGTTGCAAAACTACCTCTTGTATATAAAGATATAAGTTCATTTTCCTTTGGTGTGAAAGCAATTAACTACCACAGTCATGCCAATTACCAGGTGAATTTAGGGTTAACTATGTATGACAAATGGTGCTGCCAAGTACCCTGATTTGACTAGTTATTTATTTTTAGAACATGTATACAATGAGCTGTATATGCTTGCCGTTATAAAGGGGTGTGGTTTCTTACTGTTTTTGTAATCTCTTCACGAATTGTTTATGGTACCTATAACATTCTGGTTTGATGCTCCTTCAGTAGTAAAACGTTTCTTTCTCTGTTATCATTGTGATGAAATTTTCTACGTTAGGAGGAGATTTTGTTTTTATTTATAGTTCCAGGAACATTTGGTCAAAAGAAGTTTTCCCCCAAATGGAGCAATTTTTCTTGTAGATTAGAAACCATTAGGCAATTTGGATTTTATTGAAAGAGAATGGGTAGGAGGGTATATTACATCAATATCTTGTGTATTAGACTGATATCTTGTGCAGAAGAGGGTGGGAAAAAAGCAGATGTGAAAAAGAAGGGGAACACAAGGACATGAAAGAATCACAGTGGGAAATTCTCACTCAATATCTATTACAATGGATTATAGAAGTAAAGTTATTGACTAGAATTCTCTCTCACCCATAAACATACTGACATCAAAGGGATTGTATAACTCGTTCTGCATCCTTGCTGTCTAGCTCTTACTACAGTGAAAAATGTTTCTTTTTTGAGTTGATATATAATTGACATTACATTCTGTAAGTTTAAGTTTGTGTAATGCGTTGATTTGAAACTATTGCAATATAATTGCCACCATAGCTTGAGCTAACACCATTATCACATCCCACAATTATTTCTTTTGTTGCATGAGAATATTTAAGAACTAGCCTGTTAGTAATTGTGAAGTATATGCAGTATTGTTGATTATAATTAACAGGTTACACGTTAGATCTCCAGAACGTTTTTATCTCCTAGTTACAAGTTTGTACAATTCAGTAATATTTCCCCAATGTCCCTCCCTCACAATCCATGATAACCACCACTATTCTACTCTGCTTCTTCAAGTTCAGTTTCTTAAACTTCCATTAAATAAGTGATATCATACAATATTTGCTTTTCTATAGCTGACTTTCCTCATTAAGTATAATTCCCTCAGTGTTGTTCTTTCTCTTTCATGACTTGATAACATTTTGTTGTATATAGCTAACACATCTTTATCCATTCGTCCAATGATGGATACTTATAGATTGTTTCCAGGTCTTGGCTATTGTCGATAATGGAGTGCAGATACCCTTTTGATATCCTGTTTTCATTTCCTTTAGGTATATACCCAGAAGTGAGATTTCTCATTCATATGGTACTTCTAGTTTTAATTCTTTGAAGAAACTTCATATCATTTCCCTTAGTAACTGTACCAATTTACATTCCCACCAACAGAGTACAAGTTTTCCCTTTTCTCAGCATCCTTGCCAAAGCCTATTATCTCTCTTCTTTTTGATAATAGCAGAATAGCAGGTGTGAGGTGCTATCTCATTATGGTTTTGAGTTGGGTTTCCCTGATGATTAGTGATGCTGAACATCTTTTCATGTATCTGTTGTCATTTGTATGTCTTTTTGGGGAAAATGTCTGTTCAGTTCCTCTGCACATTTTATATTGAATGGTTTAGTTTCTTACCAGTTGTATGAGTTCCTTATATATTTAGGGTATTAACCCCTTATCAGATATATGATTTTCAAATATTTTTTTCCATTCTGTAGGCTGTTGATTCATTTTGTTTCCTTCATTGTGCAGAAGCTTTTAGCTTGATGCACTCACACTTACTGTTTTTTGCTTTTTGTCTTAGTTTTCAATGTCATATCCAAAAAAGTATTGCCAGACCTGATGTCAATGAGCTTGTCCCTTATATCTTCTCAATGTTTCATGATTTGGGTCTTACATTCAAATCTTTAATTCTAATAGATTTTCGTGTGTGGTATGAGATAGGGATTCAGTTCCTCCTTCTGCATGTGGTTGCCCTATTTTCTTACCACCATTTATTGAAGAGACCATCCATATCATTATACATTGTTGGCTCCTTTATCAGAAATCAATTGATCATACACATGTGGGTTTGTTCTTGGCTGTCTATTTTGTCCCATTAATCTATGTGTTTGGTATTATGCCAGTATATGCTGTTTTTATTACTATAGCTTTGTAATATAATATGAAGTCAAGAAATGTGATGCCTCTGGCTTTGTTCCTTCTCATTGCTTTGGCTATTCAAAGTCTTTTTTGGTTCCATGCAATATTGAGAATTGTTTTTTTCAATTTTTGTATAAAAATTACATTATGATTTTGAAAAGGATTGCATTGACTCTACAGATGGCTTTGAATGTTATGGATGTTTTACAATATTAATTATTCTGATCCACAAACATGGGATACGTTTCCATTTGCATTTTCAACTTCTTTTATCAAAGTTGTAGTTTTCCTGGTATGAATTTTTACTTCCTTGGTTAAATTTATTCCTAAGTATTTATTGCTTGTGATGTGGTTATAAATGGGATAGTATTATTTTAGGTATTTTTCAGATATTTGTTATTATATAGAAAATTAACTTCTGCGTATTGATTTTACATCCTATACCTTTACGAAATTGATTGATTAGTTTCAAATGATGTGGGGTTCAGTCTTTGTGAGTTTTTTAATTTATAAGAGCATATCATCTGTAAACTGAGACAATTTTACTTTTCTGCTTAAAATGTCTCATTTCTTTTGCCTGGTTGCTGTGGCTAGAACTTGCAGTACTACGCTGAATAAGAGTGGCAGAAGTGGACACACTTGTCTTGTTTCCAATATCTGAGGAGAAGTTTTCTATCCTCTATCATTGAGTATAATGTTGGCTGTAGGGTTACTGTAACAACCTGTTTTGTGTTGGGGTATGTTTCTTCTATGGGCTTCCTAGGTGGCGCTAGTGGTAAAAACCCTGCCTGTCAGTGAGGGAGTCAGAAGTGACACGGATTTGACTCCTGGGTTGGTAAGATCCCTAGGAATAGAGCCTGGCAACCCACTTCAGCAGTCTTGTCTGGAGAATCCCATGGACAGAGGAGCCTGGTGGGCTACAGAACATATAGTCACAGAGTCAGACGTAACTGAAGTGACAGTATGCACGCACACATGTATCTACTATACTCAGCTTGTTGTGGGTTTTTATCATGAAATGATGTTGTGTTTATGACACATGCTTTTTCTGTACGTATTGAGATGATCATATGGTTTTTATCTTTCTATTAATGTGGTGTATCACATTTATAGATTGATATATGTTGAACCCATCCATATATCCTAAGGATAAATTCCAATTGGTCATAATATATGATTCCCTTTATGTGTTGTTGAATTCGGTTATTATTAATAATATTTTATTGAGAAGTTTTGCATCAGTATTCATCATGTATATTGGCCTATAGTTTTCTTTTCTTGTAGTATACTTATCTGTCTTGGGAATCAGGGTAATACCACCTGGTAAAATGAGTTGGGGCGTGTTCCCTGCTCTTTGATTTTTTTGGAAGAGCTTGAGAAAGCTTGGCATTAGTTATTAAATTATTTGGTAGAATTCACCAATGAAACCATCTGATCCTGGGTTTTTCTGTGTTGGGAGGTTTTTGACTACCTATTTAGAAACCTTACTAGTTACTCGTCTGTTCAGATTTTCTATTTCTTCATGAGTCTGTCTTGGTAGTTGTATGGTATAGGAATTCATTTTTTCTAAGTTACTCAATTTCTTGGCATGTAATTATTCACAGTCGTCTCATATGACCTTATGTATTTTTGTGGTATCAATTGTAATGCCTCTTCTTCATTTCTAACTTTATTCGAGTCTTTTTTTCTTAGTTACTCTAGCTAAAGGATTGTTTTTCTTATCTTTAAAAAAAATTCTTGTTTTTGCTCTAGTTTTAGTGTTTCTGATCTCTTTTTCATTTATTTGCATTCTGATCTTTATTTCCTTCCTTCTGCTAACTTTAGGATTGATTTGTTCTATTTGAAACTAATAGCTGACAAACTTTTTCCAAGCTCTAGGCATCTATTACAAATTAACTTTAAAACAGGTCCAGGTATTGTGAAAAAGAGGTCTTTTTTTTTCCATTTATTTTTATTAGTTGGAGGCTAATTAATTTACAATATTGTAGTGGTTTTTGTCATACATTGACATGAATCAGCCATGGAGTTACACGTATTCCCCATCCCGATCCCCCCTCCCACCTCCCTCTCCACCCGATCCCTCTGGGTCTTCCCAGTGCACCAGGCCCGAGCACTTGTCTCATGCATCCCACCTGGGCTGGTGATCTGTTTCACTATAGATAATATACATGTTTCAATGCTGTTCTCTCGAAACATCCCAACCTCGCCTTCTCCCACAGAGTCCAAGATTCTGTTCTGTTCTGCCCATTATACAGAGTGAAGTAAGCCAGAATGATAAAGACCAATACAGTATACTAATGTATATATATGGAATTTAGAAAGATGGTAACGATGACCCTATATGCAAAACAGAAAAAGAGACACAGATGTACAGAACAGAAAAAGAGGTCTTTTGACATAAAGCTTGTTTTCTGTTGTGGTGGTTTTCACATGGCAATTATTATCAATTTGATTTATTGTTAAACAGAAGTACAATACAAACCCAAGAATGCTTTTCTCTAGAAATTGATAAATTGGTTCTAAAATTATTTGGCAATGCAAAACACACAGAATAACCAAAACAATTTAAAATAGATGAGCACAGTTTAGAAACGGATGATCCGGTTTAAGATATGCTGTAGCGCAATGTTGGCCAAGTGGTTCTGGCATAAGAACAGACAGAAATAAGTGACAGAGGTCCAGAGGTGCTAACTTCCAGTAACAAAATAAATTACCATGGGGATGAAATGTACATCATAGGGAATATGGTCATTTATGCTGTAGTATCTCTGTATGATGATGGATGATAACTAGACATATTACAGTCATTATTTCATAATGTATAGAAATAATAACTCACTATGTTGTTCATCTGGAACTAATGTAGTTGAATTAAACTTCAATTAAAGAAATATGTAGACTGGGAGGAAATACATCCAAATGGTAATAACGGTTACCTCTGGGATAGTGAGGAATGTGGGTGATTGTTCATTTTTAATTTATGATAATGCTTTCTTTAATGACCTTATTTCTCTCTCCATTTGTTGGAAAGAGTATTTGTGCTCCCCAGAAAATACTCCCCAGATTGTGGGAGTAGATTCACTCCCCACGCTCCCCAGAATGTGCTCCCCAGGTTCCATCAGAATCTTCAGTCATCTGAATCTGATTTTGAAATTCAGCTTCTTCATTATGATGGTTTTGTTTGGTTGGTTTGACTTTTAATCTCTGTTCTTAAAAACCTATCTGTCACTATCCTAATGCCTTATCACTTAAATGGCCCTTCAAAATTTACATGTTCCATGGAAGAGGTTTTTTTTTTTTTTTTCCAAAAACTTGGAATTGAAGGATACAGCTTTCTCATTCTTAGCAAAGTTTCCTCACAGCATTAGACATTCTCCTTATTACTTCCAACCAAGGGTGAACATGCTGACATAGCCTCTGAAAATCCCACGCCCAGCCCTGAGGGCTGTTTTAATCAAATCTGTAATCTCAAGGGGCATAAATAAGCATTTCTTTCTCTGCCTCCTACACTGTATTGCTAATCACACTACTATAATCGTGTTCACTCCTCCACCACCTCTTCCATCAGACAGAAGCTTCCAGATCAGAAATACACTCTATTTGTATTTTAATCATTAGCATCCTGTACCTTTTCTGATACTTAATAAGTGTTTGCTGACTCAATGAATGAATCATAATTTCTCCAAATACAAATAAAATTTGCTAAATTAAACCAGGATAAGGAAGAAAGTTAAACTAGTGGACATCTCTGGATGATTGGTAGTGACCATCTGGGAGCTTTGTTGAGTACTCTGACTATAAATATAAAAATGTAAATAATTAAGTATGTACATACACGAACTCCTTAGAAAGACTACTGAAATTAGACATATTTTCTATGAACTAGTAGAATAACGCTTCCATGAGTGACACACATTTAACATTTTGACGCCAGATTTTAAATGTGTGTATATTTTATATAACAAATATATTATATATTATATATAATAAACACATATTATATATAATATATATAAATAAAATAAATATATAAAAATTATATGTGTATAATTTTATAGTTTACAAAGACCCTAATGTATTTTAAAGCATTTGATCTTTTACAACAAACTTATTTCCTGCTTTACAGATGTGTAAAAGGAGGTTAGAGCATTAAAGTCATTTTCCAAAGATTATAATTTATAAGGTTACTCTGGGACTCAAACCTGACTTCTAACAACAATAACAAAATAACAGAGATATTCCCACTACACCACTATTGCTCACTTCTCTATCACCTGTAATTATACACAATTCATGTGCAGGCATGCCCAAGCAATATATGGATGGCTATCATTTTAGCATAATTGTAGCTAGGAAACAGTCTGGAGAATATTAACTGAACAATTCTTACCAAAAGAGATCCATATGGCCCTTGCAAATGTCAGTTATTAACAGTTACTAATTATACATTCTTATTCAGTACAAAGTTCTGTATTGTTCAAGTGATTGGAGGTTAAGCAAGAGTTAGTTTAACAATAGAAATGTCCACATAGTGATTGAACTTTGATGGTAAAATTAAGTTGAAACCCTTCTTATTTGCTTTGTATTGCCTGGAAAAGTCAAATTAGCATAAATAAGCAAATACTTCTAGCAACTATGATCCAAGTATAATGTAGCTCAAAAATGTGTAAGGGGAAAGAGTAAGACATGAGGGAAGAACTCAGCAAGGCTGACTCAAGGCGTTAGCCTTCTCATGTATTTAGTATTGTGCTTTATTATTCTACATATTCACTGTTTTTTCAAAGTTAACCCCTCGGGGATTTAGAAATGGATGATGAGCAGGGGAGCAATTCTAGAATTCTGCAATCCTCTGTAAATTCCGCTAAGGCCCATGCAATACGTTCTGAATTGGGGGCTGAGGGATAAAGAAGTTAGGGGGACAGAGCCAGAAAGGTTGTACACAGATGTGGGAAGACCCATGGCGAGCATCGCCGTGTGACCGTGGGCAAATAGATTCCCCGCGGGCCTCTGGCCTCAGCTGTGCCCCAGGCAGCTGGGAGAACAACGTGGTGTTGTGGGGCTTTGCTGCTGGCGCAGTGGTAAAGAATCTGCCTGCCAGTGAAGGAGACCTAAGAGACTTGGGTTCGATCCCAGGGTCAGGAGGATCCCCTGGAGGAGGGCATGGCAACCCACTCCAGTATTCTTGCCTGGAGAACCCCATGGAAGAGGAGCCTGGAGGGCTACAGTCCATGCGGTCACAAAGAGTCAGACACAACTGAAGCAACAGCATGTATGCACATGCGCTCGGAGTTGTGAGGAGCAAACGTGTAAATGTGCAAAATGCTTGAGAAAATGCCAGGGCAATGACAACCACTCAATAAGTATAAGCTACTAGTAATAAAAGTAGGTAGAGGGTCAAAATTGTTGTTTTTTTTAAATTGGAATAATAGCAGGAGTACTGAAACTCCAATACCTTGGTCACCTGATGCAAAGAACTGACTCATTTGAAAAGACCCTGATGCTGGAAAGGTCGAAGGTGGGAGGAGAAGGGGATGATAGAGGATGAGAGGATTGGATGGCATCACCGACTCAATGGACATGAATTTGAGTAAACTGCGGGAGTTGGTGATGGACAGGGAGGCCTGGCGTGCTGTGATTCATGGGGTCACAAAGAGTCAAACACGACTGAGCGACAGAACTGAGCTGATGGTGGGAAGAACACACTCTGGAGTCTAAATATCTGGCTTCAAATACAACCCCTGCTGCTGATAAACAAACCTCTTAACCTCACTGGTTCCTAGTATCATCATTAGCAAAAGGGATCTAATAATATTTAATGCAAGTTCTATTATGAAGATCAAGGCCTTGCACATAAAAATAAAATTAGAAAAAGGTATTTGCAAGTGAAAAGAAAAAATACTATGTAAACTTTAGTTACTCTATTCCCACAAATCCTCAGCGCAGTTTGTGAGTTGAGTGTGACCGACAAGAATCTCTAACGTGCCTGGGATAGATGTTTTTGCTACTGTTAGAGATTATTTCTATAGTTTATACAAATGCTTCTAAAGAAAGAATATATAAAGCTGTTGTGGCAGTTACACCATAAGGTAGGCTCAGGTTTGAAACAGAGTTATGCCACTCATTTCCACTCTGACAACCAGGTTAAGAGAAGATCTGAATGGCAGGCTGGAGAAGGAGGGCAGAGTCAGCAGAGAACTGCAGCATAAAGCACTGTTTTGGAAGGGTTGAAGTAACTGATTATAAGCAAAGAGTGTTAGACCTCAGAGGAAGAAGGCATTAGGAGGATCAAATACCCAAGAAAAGTTTCAGCCACAAACCACACAATTCAACTAAGTTAGACCTAGCATGAACTTTTGTTATTTTCTTTTTGACTTAAAAACTGTGAAGGATGTATTATTGAATTGGACAAAATATTTTACTTGGTTTAAGTATGATGTGAAAGCCATTTTTTAAGAGTTCACTGTTATTTGCCAGCTCACTAATTCACTCAGTTCAGTTCAGTTCGGTTCAGTCGCTCAGTCGTGTCAAACTCTTTGAGACCCCATGGACAGTAGCCTGCCAGACTCGTCTGTCCATGGGATTTTTCCCAGCAAGAATACTGGAGCAGGTTGCCGTTTCCCCCTCCAGGGGATCTTCTTGCCACAAAAGCCTCCTTTATCTTAAATTATTTGGTGTGTTTTCTCCAAAGATTCTGTGATGAACCGTGCACAATTCTAAAATGTTATAGATTCTGAAACTCATTTTATAAAAGTGGAAAACAACATTTTGGCTACCAGAAATCTCTGTAATGACACCGGCATCCTGAGCAGAGACCTGTAAAAGAGCCCACCTGTCAGCAGATCTTGGTAAAACATTGCATCTCCTTTCAGAGCAGACGGTAGCTATTAGCTCTTTAATATGGAAATGAGCAGTCTCTGCATAGTTTCAAAACTTGTGAAATGTCACCACACACATTTCACTGCACCTGCATGAACCACAGAAATTACAGCCATGTTCCCAGCCTCATTTAAAACGTCCCTGACAGTTGCCTTAACTCGCTTTTTTTGCTTTGAAACCATAAACTCTATCTTTTGTTTCCTATCCTAAGCAAAAATATCTAGACTTGCCGGGGAAGACAACTCTTTGAGATACACTGTGTGGTAATGCTAATTCACACACAAGATTTTAAAATTGCCCTTGATTCTAAATTGTGCCCTGTGGCATTCTTAATTAATTCTCAAATGTATTGTATTTCTTTCTAGGTATTCTTTACCTAGTCACAGCAAAGCCACAGTGAGGTCTTTGCAGACATTAAGAATTAATACTTTAAATAGTAAGGAGACTGGAGACTGAGATATAAAGATAAGTGAAGATAAAAAATAAAGGATTTAAGTAAAACTGAGCCCATAAAAATAGTTCTCCCAAGCTTATGAGTGCTTTGGTTGGGTCTCATTCACTTCATATTGCCCTCAGCACATAACCTGCTCAAATATGCATTTTATAAATACCTACTGGTGATGACACACAGATTTGACTTTTAATAACACCACAACAAGGAAACCAAAGTGCCAAGTTTTATTAAACCTTCTCCCTCCCCCCACCAAAAAAAAAGTTCACTCTCTCCTAAATTCTCAGTTAGTGACGGTAGCAGAACATTTTAGCTTCCCATTTATGTCTTAGGTTTAAATGCTATTTTTTAACATTCTCATTGCTCATCTCTGGACACTTTTTATTAGGATCTCAGATGTTAGTGGAGTTGAATGATGCTCTTCTTTGAAAGTTTGTATTTGCAAGTATTCCCTTCTTGAAAGGCGGACAAGTCTCCCAGAAAAAAAGGGAACTGGAACCCTCTCTGAGGTTTTTAAATGTAAAAATATTGCTGATGGGCTTGAATAAGTCCTTTGAGTCCAACCTTCATAATTAATACCAGTAGCTCCTGAAGGGGAAATTCACATAAAGGTAAACAGCCTGGCTTAATGATCTGGCCACAGCACCAAGACCCAGATACGTTTGGAGGAGATGTCTAGGCTCTAGCAGGGCTGGTGCTGCTGTAGACTTCATGCTGATCCAGTCTCCCTGGCATCTTCCACAAGTCTAAGGGTAACACCAAAGGGCAAGACCCTTGAAAATAGATAACGCCACTGTTGGCTCCAAAGATTGCTACGGGCTGCAAGGATTGATTGTGACATTGTGCTCTTGCCTTGCTGAACCTGGTCATGAAAGTAGCAGCAACTTCCTCTCACTCCGGCTTCCCTGGCAGCATCGCAGCCCTGGCTTCCTCAAAGGCACAGTGATTTCTTGAGCAAGTAAGGTCCACTTGACAGTAGCACATTGCCTCTGGCTACCTTGGGCATTGTTGAGTTCCATCTCATTGGATCACGGGGTTCCATGGTCAACTATAGAAGTTCATTCTGAGGTTAATGAGCATCTCTGGGATTTGGAGAAAACATGCATGGAATTAACCAAGTAAAAGACTGAACTTTTTGCTAGTTAACAGGTAGAGTGTTAGTGTTCAGACACAGAGCAAAATGTAAACATGACCTTAATTCACTCAGTTGTCCAACGGACAGGCATAAATTTTTCCTCTCCATAATCAGCCTTCAAGAACTCTAGGGATTATCTGGCATAAAACAAGCAAAGCTAAAGATGGTATTGAATCTTATGAGAAATTATTGTAAATCAATATGTCAGTTGAGTGGTACATATATAAATCTTGAAGTGTCATTTTTCAATGGAACTAGTTTTCCTGCACAGTGCCTGCGAGAGAGTTTAATATGGCTTATTATGTCAGAGATTTCCTGAGTAAGCTTCCTGCGATGGAGACACGCCTCCCTCATACTGAATGCTGATCACCAAGGGACACTTAGGTTCCTTGCTGGGTAGATGTCTTGCCTCTGTCTCTGTCAGCTGATGCCAAAGCCATGATTCACAAATTGAGCAGTCTTGACATATCTAAGAAATGACTCATCTCCTTGCTTTTAGTCACCATCTTTTTTCTCCTCTCCTTCCCTTCATTCAGATGTCGAGTCCCTTGACCACCTTGTAGAGCAGCACTTGGAGTTTTTAGCTACCTTCAACTCACCTATTGACTTTTTGCACTGCGGCACTCCCACTAATTGCATGGAGGTCAGTGTATTTTCTCTTCCCAATTTTACAGGTGCATGAATTTAGAACAGTAGATAAGAGTATTAAAGTAAAGGGTTTCAGACAATCTGCTGTTTAGATTTTTGAATCTATTTTTTTCCAAATTTATCATCAGAAATTTTATTTAAAAATTTCCTGATTTTTCATTATTTTGGCAAAATATTCGTATACTCATTGAAAGCATGTAAGATTTCAACAATTCTTCAGTACCATACTGTCATCTTTGCTTATTTACATTGGAGTCTGGTTGCTTTACAATGTAGTGTTAGTTTGTTCTGGACAGTAGAGTGAATAAATATATATCCCCTCTTGGGTGTGGGGGGTGGATTTCCTTGCCATTGAGGTCACCACAGAGCCCTGAGCAGAGTTCCCTGAAGTAAACAGTAGGTTCTCACTAGTTATGTATGTTATGCAATAATAATGTGTGTATGTTAATCCCAGTCTTCCAATCCATCCCACCCCTCTACCTGCCTTGGTAACCATATGCTTGCTCTGTGTGTCTGGCTCTCTATTTATGCTTTGCTATTTCATCTATACCATTTTTTTCTAGATTCCACATATATGCACGAATATACACTATCTGGTTTTCTCTTTCTGACTTACTTCATTCTGTATAACTGTCTCTAGGCACCTCCACGTCTCTGCAGATGGCACAATTTCTTTCCTTTTGTATGGCTTAGTAGTATTCCATTGTATACGTACACTGCACCTTTTTGATCCATTCCTCTGTTAATGGATATTTAGGTTGCTTCCATGTCCTGGCTGTTGCAAATAGAGCTGCAATGAACGTTTGGGTGCATGTATCTTTTTGAATTATGGTTTTCTAAAGATATACTCCAAAGGGTAGAATTGTTGGATCATATGGTAGTCTTATTTTTAGTTTTTTAAGGAACCTCCTTATTGTTCTCCATAGTGGCTGTATCAATTTACATTCCCACCAACTTTGTGATAGAGTTCTCTTTTCTCTACACCCTCTCCAGCATTTATTATTTGTAGATTTTTTGATGATGACCCTTATGACTGACGTAATACCTCTTTATAGTTTTTATTTCCATTTCTATAATAGTTATTGATGTTGAGCATCTTTTCATGTGTTGTTTCATATGTCTTCTTTGGATAAACGTCTATTTAGATCTCCTGCCAATTTTTTGATTGGGTTTTTGGGCTTTTTGGTATTGAGCTACATGAGCTATTTGTGTATTTGGAAGGGGGGTTGTTTTTATCTATTTATTTTTGGCTGCTGGGTCTTTGTTGGTGCATATGGGCTTTCTCTAGTTGGAGTAAGGGTGCTTGTTGTGGTGGCTTCTCTTGTTTTGGAGAGCAGGCCCTAGGGTGTATGGGCTTCAGCAGCTGTGGTACACGGACTTTGTTGCTTCACAGCATGTGGAATCTTCCTGGACCAGGGATGGAACCTGTGTCCCCTGCATTGGTAAGTGGATTCTTTACCACTGGACCACCAGGGAAGTTCTGTTTGTATATTTTGGAGATTAATTCTAGTCAGTTGCTTCATTTGCAAATATTTTCTCCCATTCTGAGGGTTGTCTATTTTCCTAATGTCCTACATTTTTCTTTGATGTGCAAAAACTTAAGTATAATTAGTTAATTAAACAAAATCCCATTTGTTTATTTTTGTTATTATTTTCATACTCTAGGAGGTGGGTCAAAAAAGGTCTTGTAGCAATTTACATCAAAGAGTGCTTTTCCTATGTTTTCCTTTAAGAGTTTTATAGTGTCCTGTCTTACATTTATGTCTTTAATTCATTTTGAGTTTATTTTTGTGTGTGGCATTAAGTAGTATTCTAATTTCATTTTTTTTTTTTTTTCTTGTAGGAGTCCAGATTTCCCAGCACCACTTACTGAAGAGGCTGTCTTTTCTCCATTGTATATTCTTGTCTCCTTTGTCATAAATTAGGTGATCATAGCTGTGTGGGTTTATCTCTGGACTTTCTATCCTGTTCAATTGTTCTATATTTGTTTTTGTGCCAGTACAATACTGTCTTGATGACTGTAGCTTTGTATTATAGTCTCAAGCCAGGGAGCCTGATTCCTCCAGCTCCATTTTTCTTAATACTGCTTTGACTATACAGGGTCTTTTGTGTTTCCATACAAATTGTACCCTTTTTAGTCTAATTCTGTGAAAAATGCCAATGTTAATTTGATAGAGATTGCACTGAAAATTTAGATTGCTTTGAGTAATATAGTCATTTCTACAATATTGATACTTCCAATCCAAGACCATGGCATATCTCTACATCTGTTTGTATCATCCTTGATTTCTTTCATCAGTATCTTATAGTCTTCTGAGTACAGGTTTTTTCCATCTTAAGGTAGATTTATTTCCAAGTATTTTATTCTTTTAGTTGCAATGAAAAATGGGATTATTTCCTTAATTTTGCTTTCTGATCTTTCACTGTTAGTATATGGGAATACAGGAGATTTCTGTGCATTAATTTTGTATCTTTCGACATTACCAAATTCATTGATTAACTGTAGCAGTTTTCTGGTGGCATCTTTAGGATGTTCTATGCATAGTATCATGTCATTTGCAAACACTGACAATTTTACTTCTTTTTGAATTTTGATTCTTTTTGTTAATATTTCTTTTTCTTCTCTGATTTCTGTGCATTTCCAAAACTATGTTGAATAAAATTGGACACCCTTGTCTTGTTCTTGATTTAGGAGGAAATGCTTTCAGTTTTTCATTTTTGAGAATGATGATTGCTGTGGTTTTGTCATATGTAGCCATTATTATATTGAGTTAGGTTCCACTTTGCTCTCTTTCTGGAGAGTTTTAACATAAATGGGTGTTGAATTTTGCCAAGCTTTTTCTGCATCTATTGAGATGATCATATAGTTTTTACCTTTCAATTTTTCAATATGGTGTATCACACTGATTTGCATATATTGAAGAATTCTTGCATCCCTGGGATAAAGCCCACTTTATCATGGTGTGTGATCATTTTAATGTGCTGGTGAATTTTATTTGCTGGTATTTTGTTGAGGATTTTTCATCTGTGTTCTTTGGTGATGGTGGTGGATTGGTTGCTAAGTTGTGTCCGACTCTTGTGACCCCATGGACTGTAGCCCGCCAGGCTCCTCTGTCCATGGGATTCTCCAGGCAAGAATACCGAAGTGGGTTGCCATTTCCTTCTCCAGGGGATCTTCCTGACCCAGGAATCAAACCTGGGTCTCCCGCATTGCAGGCTGATTCTTTACCAACTGAGCTATGAGGGAAACCCACCTTTAGAACGATATTGGTCTTTAATTTACTTTTGTGTGTGACATCTTTGTCTTACTTTGGTATCAGGGTTTTGGTGGCCTTGTAGAATGAGCTTGGGAGTGTTTTTCCCTCTGCAATTTTTGGGGTGAATTTAAGAAGGATAGCTCTTAGTTCTCTAAATGTTTGATAGAATTCACTTGTGAAGCCATTTGGTCCTGGACTTTTGTTTATTGGAAGATTTTTAATCATGGTTTCAATTTCATTACTTGTGATTGGTCTGTTTATATTTTCTATTTATTTCTTGTTCAGTCTTGGAAGGTTGAACCTTTCTAAGAATTTGTCCATTTCTTCTAGGTTGTATATTTTATTGACATATATTTGTTTTTAGTAGTTTCTTTTGCTTCATTATTTTTCTGTGGTGTCAATTGTAACCTTTTCCTTTTCATGTCTAATTTTATTGATTTGAGACATCGCCCTTTTTTCTTGCTGAGTCTAGCTAAATGTTTTTCAATTTTATTCTTTTTCTCAAAGAACCAGCTTTTAGTTTTATTATTCATTGCTGTTGTTTTCTTAGTTTCTATTTTACTTATTTCTGCTCTGATCTTCATGATTTCTTTCCTTCTACTAATTTTGGGTTTTGTTTAATCTTCTTTCTCTAGTTGCTTTAGATGTATGTTTAGGTTGTTTATTTGAGATTTTTCATGTTTCTTGACAGAGGACTGTACTGCTTCCCTCTTGGAACTGCTTTTGCTACATTCTGTAGGTTTTGAGTCATGGGGTCTTCATTGTCATTTGTTTCTAGGCATTTTTTGGTTTCCTCTTTGATTTCCTCGGTGATCTCTTGGTTATTTAGTAGCATACTGTTTAGCCTCCAAGAGTTTGTTTTTTACAGTATTTTTTTTTTCCTATCGTTGACTTCTAATCTCTTAGTGTTGTGGTCAGAAAAGATGCTTGATATGATTTTAGTTATCTTAAGTTTACTGAAGCATGATTTGTGACTGAAGAGGTGAACTATACTGGAGAATGTTCCATGTGCACTTGAGGAAAAAGTGTATTCTGCTGCTTTTTATGAAACATCTTATAATAAGTATAAGTGAAGTTGGTCAGTCGTGTCTGACTCTTTGCAACCACATGGACTGTAGACTACCAGACTCCTCCATCCATGGAATTTTCCAGGCAAGAGTACTGGAGTGGCTTGCCATTTCCTTCTCCAGGGGACCTTCCCGACCCAGGATCAACCCCAGGTCTCCCGCATTGTAGGCAGACATTTTACCATCTAAGCCACCAGGGAAATGTCTTATAAATATCAACTAATTCTATCTGGCCTAATGTGTCATTTAGAGCTTCTGTTTCCTTATTAATTTTCCATTTGGATGATCTGTACATTGATATAAGTGGAGTATTAAAGTCCCCCACTGTCATATTACTGCCAATTTCCCCTTTTATGGCTGTTAGCATCTGCCTTATATATTGAGGTGCTCCTATGTTGGGTGCAAAAATATTTATAATTGTTATACCTTCTTCTTGGATTGATCCCTTGATCATTATGTAGTGGCCTTCCTTGTCTCTTTTAACAGCCTTTATTTTAAAGTCTCTTTTGTCTGATAGGAGTATTGCTACTCTTGCTTTCTTTTGATTGGCATTTGCATGGAATATCTTTTACTACTCCCTCACTTTCATTCTCTGTGTGTCCCTAGATCTGAAGTGGGTCTCTTGTAGACAGCATATATGTGGGTCTTGGTTTTGGATCCATTCAGCCAGTCTTTGTCTTTAGTTTAGAACATTTAATTCATTTACATTTAAGGTGATTATTGAAATGTTCCTATTGCCATTTTCTTAATTGTTTTGGGTTTGTTTTTATAGGCCTTTTCCTTGTGTTTCCAACCTAGATAAGTTCCTTATCACTTGTTGTAAAGCTGAATTTGGTGGCACTGAACTCTTTTAGCTTTTGCTTGTCTGTAAAGCTTTTGATTTTTCCATTGAATCTGGATGAGAGCCTTGCTAGGTGTAGGTTTTTCGCTTTCATCATTTCAAATATATCCTGCCATTCCCTTCTGACCTGCAGGGTTTCTGCTGAAAAATCAGCTGACAATCTTATGGGAATTCCCTTGTATGTTACTTATTGCTTTTCCCTTGATGCTTTTAATATTTTGTTTTTGCATTCAATTTTTGTTAGATTGATTAATGTGTGTCTTGGCATGTTTCTCCTTGGGTTTATCTTGTATGTGACTTTCTGCACTTCCCAGACTTGAGTGACTATTTCCTTTCCCATGGAAGTGAAGTTTTTCAATTGTAATCTCTTTAAATACTTTTTCAAAAACTTTGTCTTCCTCCTCTTCTTCTGGGATCCCTATAACTTGAATGTTGGTGTGTTCATTGTTATCCCAGAGGTCTCTAAGGCTGTCCTCATTTCTTTTCATTCTACATCATTCTGTCCTAAGGCAGAGATTTCCACTCTTCTATCTTCCAGGTCAGTTATCCATTCTTCTGCCTCAGTTATTTGCTACTAAGGCTTTTATTTTCCTAAGGTATGTATAACTTACAGCTTTTGGGAAAAGTTTAAAGAAAAAGAGAACCAAAATATATATAGTCAAATATACCCTACTACCCTATTAAATAGGAAATGTAATAGTTTAGCAAAGGAAGTTAAATAATGTGAGTTATAAGTAGTGACAGAGTTCATCACACAGCTTGATCAAAGGTATAATTGGCCAACCCACACCCAAACCAGAGTAACCAATAATGCAGAAAATCCTAGTCTCATGAGTCAATTTCCACCAAGACCCAGAGAGAAATGAAACATGACCTTTAGCTGCAAGATAGTGAATGCAGAGAATGCAGCTACCCTAGTCCAGTATCACAAAGATCTTTTCAGTAGCAAACAGGAAAATATAGCCAGTACTACATAAATATAGTTCATAAAGACTCTACACCTTAAAATCTGAATTGTATAGACTTACATACAGAGAGCAGAAGAATTGTCTGCACCTTGGACACCTTGGATATCAAGGATAATATAAAGACATGATCACAGTGTGGTGACCCAACTCCTTTCTGAAAGAAAAGAGGATTATAGAGCTGCCAAACTCCGTAATATACAAGGAAGGCTAAGGATCAAGGCTTTTAACACATACAGTCTAAACTAGATATAGATCCAGTTTTCAAGTTACGTATATCGATTGGTATGAAAGCCAACTTGCTATTGCAGTGTGCTGTGTGTACTAGTCACTCAGTCATGTCCGACTGTTTGTGGCCCCATGGACTGTAACCCACCAGTCCATGGGGATTATCTAAGCAAGAATACTGGAGTAGGTTGCCATGCCCTCCTACAGGGAATCTTCCCAACCCAGGGATCAAGACCAGGTCTCCTGCATTGCAGGCAGATTCTTTACTGTCTGAGCCAATTACAGAGTGACCCAGAAATCAATGGTTCAAATAAGATAGAAGTTCGCACTTTAACAGTGCAAGGTTGGCAGGCAAGCTCCACCCCATCAAGTGATCTGTGGTTCAGATGAGCAGGGCAGTTCTACCATCCTATGGGCATTGTTATCAACTGCATCATAGAACTGAGTTTGGAGGGTCGTGCAGTCCAAAGGGGACACATTTTGCTTCTGCCCACATTCCAATGAAAGAAGTAAAGAGCAAAACTTTGTGGAAAGCTAGCAGGATTTGACTTAACAGCAAGGCTGCACATTTCATTTTTGGTTTGAGAGAAATGTGTGGTTGGATGAATGGTTGAATGGATGATTACCATCTATTAACAGCTTTCAAAATACTAAAATGTATATGATCTAGTTGGTGTAATGACTCTTAATTAACCCTGTTTATGTTATAAATTCAATGTCATGAGTTTAAGGGGAAAAAATTCATTGATCTGAATGGATTCAAATTTCAGAGATTAAAGTGTTGAGAATAAGGAGAATAGGTAAACAACAATATCGCTGAAAGATGTCTCATTAAGAATATCCCTAGACCTTCCCTTTGTTCGTTAACAAGGATTTACATTCATTTTCCCCTTCTTCAATTTTCTTTATTGATACATCGTTGTTTGTTACCTTTCTTATATAGTGAGCAATGACAGGTACAACATACATATGCACATATGTAATAGATCATTGAGAAATATACACCAAAACCCAGTAATAAAATGTGCTATGAGGTTGTGAAGAAAAGGAAACCGTTGTGCAGTCTTGGTGCTACTGTAAATTGGTATAGCCACTATAGAAAATTATACAGTTTTCCTCAAAAAATTAAAAAAATATATGATTTAGCAACCTCACTCTTGGTTATATGTCAAAAGGAAATGAAATCAGGAACTCAAAGATATCTGCACCCTCATGTTCATTGCAGAATTAGTCACAATAGCCAAGATATGGAAACAGCCCAAGTGTCCATCAACAGATGAATGGATCAACAAAGGTGTGGGATGTATATAAAATGGAACAATACTCAGACATAAAAAGGATTGAAATCTTGCCACTTGTGATAATACAAATGGACCTAGAGAGTATTATGCTAAGTTAAGCAAGTCAGAAAGGGAAAGACAAATAATGTGATCCCACTTTTGTGTGGACTCTAATGTCAAAATAAATAAATATATATATATTCATTTATATACATATATGTACATATATATATGCACAATAGGGTGTTATTCAGCCTTGAGAAAGATGAAAGTCCTGCATTTGTGACAACATGGATGAGCTATAGGAGATTACGCTAAGTGAAATAAGCCAGATACAGAAAGACAAATACTGTATACGGGTTCTACAAAAAAAATTAAATGCATAGAAGTAGAGAGTAGAAAGGTGGTTACAGGAGCTAGAGGCGTGAGGGAAACAGGGAGAATTTGTCAAAGGCTACAAAGTTGCAGTTTGTAGGATGAATAACTCCAGAGATCAAATGTGCAGCATAATGACTATAGTTAATACTGTACCGAATACCAGAAATATACTAAGAATAGATTTCAGGTACATTATAAAAAGAAATGATAACTATATGAGGAGATGCATTAATTAGCTTAATTTAGTAATTATTTCACTATACAACATGATTTGATATACATATATATTTGGTGTATATCAAATCATGCTGTATGCCTTAATTATCTACCATTTATATTAAAATGTATATTTTTAAAATGTGCTATATATTGACTGATTTGGAGACCAATTGACTCATAGTATTGTTGGAAAGAGGAAGATTTTTCAAGGAGCTCCAACCATTTTGTCCATAAAACTCTCTTCTCTCAAAGTAAAGTAGTTGAAGAGGTTATGAAGATGCATGTTTAGTGTTGTACATGTACTCACAGGCCAAACTCTCAACTGCCTTTCTGTCTGACCCATTCACTTTCACCATTTTCCTACTAATATAATGGAAATGTGTATATAGTGGGGAAGGGAATTATGGCCTTTGAAGATTTCCTGATCTGAGATGAGCAGGGAGCATACCACTATGGCAGTCTGTCAAGAATGAGAGTTTAAATAGTGTATTTAACCTGACTTTTTTGAACTAGGTTATTTGATAGTCATAGAACCCAAGTACCACCGTTTGAGTTTCCCATTACATTGATCTCTGCAACATCTGAATAAAGAGAACGGCGTGTTCTTAAAAACAGAAGGTTTCTAGAGCTCTGCGGAGCTGTGAGCAGTGTCAGCATCTGCAGAAGGTTGCATGGGAACAGGTTTACACCAAGCTTCTGTCAGCATTTCTTAGGGTTTTAAGCTCAGTTCACTGACAAGAAATGACTTCATCCCAACAAAAATGTCTTCCAGCAGTTTTTGCTTGTGTGTCAGTACTTATATGAAGCAGAAGAACTCATTAAGAAGAACAAAGGACGCAGTCTTATGTCCCGGTTAAACTTAGAGGCTTTGCAGGCATTCCAGTGGAGATGCACCCATTGCTTGCTGGCTTTGAATCAGGTCAAATTATTTAAACAACCTCGGGCTCAGTTTCCTCATCTGCAAATGGACTATCATTCTGTTTCATGGTACAGTCTGAGGATAAAGTGAGAGAACATGTGAAAAGCATTTAGGACAGTGCCTAGCACCTGGGAAGCAGTCCCTAAGCATACTGCAGTTACCTACTGCTGTTTATTCTTTGATGGACTTTAGATTTAAGAATAATATTGACAGTTTGTACAAATTATGACAAAACCCTGCTGTGGTCTCTATCTGGATCTGCAGTACATAGTTTCTTCCATTAGTATTTAAATTGGTGGTAAATGCATAAGTTTCTACAGCACTTCAAGATAATGTTTTCCTATATGCTTCAGCATTGACTGATGGTCAAAACATCTGAGACTCACTGTGCTTGAGAAACTGGTAATGAAGCTTATGGAGCTTATTGAAAATGCCATTTAACAAAATATATTAGCCCATTCCAAATGTCATCTCCAACTCTATTGTATTTCAAGTTAAACGCCATGCAAAAATAGATCTAAAAGGCTCTATTACTTGCTTATTTTCAAGGGCATGGGGAAAATGTCACCAATTTGCAGACATCAAGGGCCTCTATATTGTCTCTCTGACAAAATGGTGGGAAAGCAAGCTATGCACAAAACATGCACTGGTAATGATCCCTCACTTATTAGAAATAATGTGTTCTGATTTCCAAATCTTTCAGAATAGAAACTGCTCATTTCACTATTTCATGGCATCTTTTTTGGTATCCATTAATGTAACATTTCCTTCTACATTCAGTGGGGGAGCTTTCTCTCTAGTGAAATGTCACCCTCCATAAATAAGAGTAGTGCAAGCCTTCCATCACTGTAATAGTTAAACAATGGCAAAGCTGAGTAATTGAAACAGAAGGAGTCACCTTGACAGGCCTGTAACTGGCAAAAGCAGTTTAAGGTACCATAGCTTTTATTGGCAATGAGTTGAGTGAATTTATATCTATTCACCAAACAAAATATACTTAAATAATATTTCAGTTTTGGGACAAATCAAGGAAATTCCTCTTGGACTTCTTACCTCTCTGTTCAGTTGTAAGAGAACATGCACAGTTTGGAAAATAAAATTAAACTGTAGCTTCTCTAGACATTAGGAAAATTTCTGATGTCACTTTGGGGTCTTCTACAAATGAATGTCATTAAAATGAAAAATGAATGAAGTGCTTGCTATTGACCCTTGATATGCATTCTAGGATTTTTTAAAGGTTTGGGTTTTGTTATTGTTTAATATCCCACAATGGGTATATACAAAATCAGTTATATTAGACTGTTTGGAGTTGTAGCTGCCAAACTAAATATTAGGAAATCATGGACTACAAGGAATTTAGAAAATAAGCATGCTACTTTAATATACAGCTCACTGGGTAGGATATTCTTTTCTTTCCCCTGAATTAAGCACTTAATTGCATCAGATTGCCATTTGGCATCACTAAAGTAAACTTCTTTTGAACATTGTCATTACTCCTTTTTGTACAATCCAGGAAATGGCAGCACTTCACTTTATATAATAAAAGTTAAAAGACTGTTTTTAGTTACAAATATGTGGAATTTCTTTAACTTTTAGTTTGGACAAAGATTCTGCTTAAATGATGTGAACAGAAATTAAATTGCCAGCTCAATATTATTGACATTTAAATTCCATGTAGGAAATACTATATGATCCAACAATGAAAATTAGAGCTTTTTGTAGAAAAAAAAATAAAATTAGAACTCTTAGCCTTAATGTTTATTGCCTATCAAACAGATTTTCCAAATTTAATAAAATATAATGTGTTCCTGCTTTGATGCATTAACATTTCCGTCACACTTTCAATGGCATGGTGATTATTGCTTAAAATTAAACTTTAGCAGGCCTCCAAATCTAAGTCCATGAGCTATTCAGTTGCTGTGTGACATTTTTCTGGAAGTGACAGAAATATAGAAAAGATGCCGAAGTGAATTCATCAGGAATGTGCCTTGTAGCACCCCACTGGGCAAGCTGAGTTTTTCCTGAAATAGTTACAGAATAACTTTTCTTCATGGAAGCAACGAGAGACCCTTTTAGTGAATTCAGGACCCATTGCGATGGCAATGTGTGAGACCCTGGACCCTGACTCTACATGCAAACAAAGCAAGCTTTGTCCCAGATGACCTGGAAGTAACCGCTCATGTCTCATCGGACTTTCCAGGACCACCTGTCTTCAACCAGGAATCCTTGTACAACGTAATTCTTCCCCGGTAGAGTGATTATTTCCTTTGTAAAGGATGCTTACAGTTTCTAAGCATACACACACACACACACACACACACACATGCGCACACACACACACACATGCACACACACACACACATGCACACACACATGCACACACACACACACAGATGCTCACATGTTCTGTTAATGGGCTAGTTTCTTTTTTTAAACATCCTTTGACTTAGAATTACTATTACTTTCCTTTATGTAATGCATAATGAAGGGTTTCCCTGGTGGCTCAGAGAGTGAAGATTCTACCTACAGTGTGAGAGACCTGGATTTGATCCCTGGGTTGGGAAGATCCCTTGGAAAAGGAAAGGGCAACCCACTTCAGTATTCTTGCCTTGAGAATTCCATGGCCAGAGGAGCCTGGTAGGCTATAGTCCATGTGGTCACAAAGAGACAGACTTGACTGAGCAACTTTGAGAGAGAAATGCACAATGGAAACAAAAATTAATACTGTGAGACTCTTGGTAGAGCCAAGAAAATCCAGAACCACCTGCTGAAACATCGAGACGAGATTTTCAGACTTGTGTTCTATCTATTTTCCTGGTTTCTGAACTTTGAGTATTAAGTATATTATCAGTGGTAATTTTGCTATTAAAACTGAAAATAATGCTGCATAGTGTGACACATACAAGTACACTTTAGAAAATAGAAGGGGATTTTTAAAAACCAGAATTTCTTTTAGAAAGTGAGGCATATTGATTCTTAGACCTTTATTCTATTCCATGAGGTGGCTGCCCACTGGGGCAGAATATTGACAGGACTGGTCTCAGACTGAAATGGAGTCACCATCTTCAAACCCAGAGATCGTAGTAAAAGGTTAAAATTATTGAAGGGGTCTAAATCTAACTAGAGGCTTGGTCCTGGAAATTCCATTAACATAAGTCTTAACGTACTTTGCTAAAAGCAAATTCTTAAAGGGCCAAGCCTGACGATTGTCTTCATATTTAAATGACCTTTTAAAACTATTACAATAAATCTATAAAACAGCTATATGCTGCTGTAATATGATGGAGCTGATGGTTATCCTGACATATTTTTCTTAGGCATTATCCTCTTTGCTTCTATAAGCAATGCTATAAATTTTAAGCACAACTACCCTTTTATAGGAAAGGTATTTAACATAAAAATCAGCCTTCAGCATTGTTTGACCTGAATATTATCAAATTATAAATCCCTTCCTTCTCAGGCAAGCAGGTCTGTGTTTTTTTATACTCTACATAATCATTGCATTTCCTTTGCCAGGTTGATTTATACCTGAAAAGAGAAAGATAAAATAAAGCTACTTCTTACTTTAACCTATATGTATAACTAAGTTAATTCTATATTTCATTCGGCATATGAAAATATGTCGCTGATGGCTATTTAACATCTCTCTTTACAGGACATCCTTTGTTTAGATTCCTGATTCCTCAATGGAGTCCTAGTATTTCTTCCAACTAACTTGTTTCTACATGACAGATACAGTTGCCCCTTGGACAGCAGGGGTTTGAATTGTACAGGTCCACATACACCCCTTTTTTTAAACAGTCAATATTACAGTACTACGCATTCCCTAGCTGGTCGAATCTGTAGGTGTGGAACCATGGATACAGAGGAACTGAACTGTGTCTAAGGAGGGCTAACTATATGTGCTAGGTGGATTTTCTACTGCTCAGAGTGGGCAGCCCTAAACCCTACATTGTTCCAGCGCCAACTTTACAGTGATTATAAGTCCACTGTTGGACCGATATAAAATTCCAGGCCTATGGTTCTGTGTATCTTTCCCATAAACTAGACCTGACAAAAATCTGGTTTCCTTGAGTTATCAAGACTCATCTATACGGTGAGTCACTAGAAGCAATTATTCTTTCAATCTGTTCAACAGGGAAGAAAATTGAGTGAGTTTTGTCTCCTGGCATATTTGTTTCTAGCCTATCTTTACAAAGTCTTGAAAAAATGGAAATGTGATAAATGCTTGTATAATCTTATCAAAGCATAGAGTCATAAAAGATAACCTACTTTTCACATTCCAAATTCAAGCTTAAATTTATCATATTGAATGCATAGTCTACAGATTTCTACCTTTCTTAGCTTCTTTAAAAAGTGATTCTTAAGAAGGAAACAAAACTTTCTATCCAACTTTCTGGGACCCTGAAAGAAGCCCAGTGTAAGTCAAAGAAGACTGTATTCTTAGAACTTGTCATCTGTTAAAAAATGTTGCATGAATGCTTGTTTTTCAAATCTAGATTTTTTCCTTGTCACCCCTGTTTCAACTGAGATTACTGTTATAAAATTTTTCCATTAGCATCTGTGACAGGGAGGGCCAAGGGCTTAAAAAAGTCATGAACAGCAAAAGTCAGATAAGACCTTGTGTCACATTTTATGTAGGTCTTCTTTGCCAATTGTGCCACTGCAAAGACCTTGCCTACCAAATAGCAAGTTGCCAAAAAGAAATGTTTTCTGATAGAAGTATTGATAGAAATCATGATTTTTATGACATAAATAGGTCAAATGCATCTGTGCTCAGTCACTGAGTTAGGTCCAACTCTTTGCGGTGCCATGGACTATAGCCCACCAAGCTCCCTTGTCTATGGAATTTTCCAGGCAAGAGTACTGGGTGGGTTGCCATATCCTAACTCCAGGGGATCTTCCCAACCCAGGGATCAAACCCGTATCTCCTGCATTGACAAGTGGAGTCTTCACCACTGAGCCACCTGGGAAGTCCCAAAATAGGTAAAATAATATGCAGCAAATCTTACCTAAATATTAGAATGTCAAGCCTCAATAGAAACAAAACAATTCTACCTCAAAACATTCTGACTGATTTGAACCTGTGTATATATTTGTTCACACTGGTAACTGTCTGGTGAAAAAAATGAAAGTTTTGACTATCTGAATGTCATATTTTATCCTTTATTCTAGTAGGATAAAACCATTTTTTAAAATAAATGTATTAGTTGGGAAACTAAATAATAATTATGATGGTGATAACCACTTACCTGTCAGATCCTTTTTGATGTTAATTATTTCATAAAATTTTCACAGCTGCAGAGTTAGTTGCTAGTGCCCTTATTTTGGAGAAGGAAGTGGCAACCCACTCCAGTATTCTGGCCTGGAGAATCCCAGGGACAGGGGAGCCTGGAAGGCTGCTGTCCGTGGAGTCACACAGAGTCGGACAAGACTGAAGCGACTTAGCATGCATGCATGCATTGGAGAAGGAAATGTCAACCCACTCCAGTGTTCTTGCCTGGAGAATCCCAGGGACATAGGGGCCTTGTGGGCTGCCATCTATGGGGTCGCACAGAGTCAGACATGACTGAAGCGACTTAGCAGCAGCAGCATTTATTTTACACAGGAGAAAATTAGGACTTAGAAAACATAAATAACGTGTGCCAAGTTGTGGAGACTGAACTGGGACCCAGGTCTTCCTGATTGTGGACACCAAGCTCTGAACCACTAAGCCCAATCAATTCTGTCCTTTTTATAGCAGCAGTGTACCATTGATATAGGTTACAGTTATATGAAATTCAGCATTCTCTCTTCCAGAAGAATAAACATTTCGGAACTTCACTAACTATATAATAGAATTCCAGTACTGGAAGAGAAAATTAGAGTCGACAATCCCTCTGGCTGGGAGAATAGTAAATATTTGATATAAATTGACAATCTTGGTGCTTGTGTTTGAGACAGTGCGTATTATGTCACTACCTATGGCGTGAAAGACCATCCATAACTATTTCTAGTAAGTTGTTTGCAGCAAGATCTTTTAGAATCTAAATACTTTATAATACAGACTTTTCTACTAATAGTACTATGTTTTCCTCCATACGTCCTTCCTATAGTTGTCTAATGAGCGTCTACATACGAAAAATGACTAAGGAAGCTGTCTGAGGGATAATTCCAGCAACTGTGGCATATGGAGACATTGTTTTCAAGTCCCTTTGCCATGATTTCTAAGCAGCGTGATTACCTGGTGGTAGAGGCTAGAACAATTGTCCTCCCTCACTTGTAAGCTCCAGCGTTCTCTGCTGCAAGTCTCAGGCTATCCTGACAGGTTTTGTGCTAACAGGAAATAAGGAAAAACTTTCTATCAGAATTTGAGTACATATATTTTTTGTCCATTCCACAGTGAATATTTTTCTGCCACCAAGATCGATTCCATGACTCTATGAAAGAAATTGTTGGGACTTTTGCATTTGGTGCATTTAGCTCTATGTCATTTATGAAGCCCTCTTGTATTTCTGAGCAGTTATGTTCCTCTAAATACTGGTGAAGATTTGCCAGACTGACAAGTTTTATTTCAGTAAAGATATTTCTCCCTCTATAGCTCTGCTTTTCCCCAATTCAGATGGAGAAGACACACCTTTGAGATAAGATGGTAGAGAGCTGTGATGTAGTGAAGAGTGACTCTCCACCTTCCTTGTCCTTCAAGTTCCTTAAAGACTGTGATTGTGCCACTTATTCCTCCCATGTTCCAGTTACACAGACATATGCACTCTATTTACTCACAAATTAATGAACAATAAAGGCACAACAAAGGACAGAAATGGTATGAACCTTACAGAAGCAGAAGATATTAAGAAGAGGTGGCAACAATACACAGAACTATACAAAAAATATCTCCAAGACCCAGGTAACCATGATGGTGTGATCACTCACCTAGAGCCAGACACCCTGGAATGTGAAGTCAAGTAGGAAGCATCACTACAAACAAAGCTAGTGGAGGTGATGGAATTCCAGTTGAGCTACTTTAAATTACAGAAGATGATTCTGTGACAGTGCTGCAGTCAATATGCCAGCAAATTTAGAAAATACAGCAGTGGCCACGGGACTGGAAAAGGTGAGTTTTCATTCTAATCCCAATGAAAGGCAATGTCAAAGAATGCTCAAACTACTGCACAATTGCACTCATCTCATTTGCTAGAAAAGTAATGCTCAAAATTCTCTAAGCCTGGCTTCAACAGTATGTGAACTGTGAACTTCCAGATGTTCAACCTGGATCTAAAAAAGGCAGAGGAACGAAAGATCAATTTGACAAATCTGCTGGATAATTGAAAAAGCAAGAGGGCTCCAGAAAAACATCTACTTCTGCATTATTGACTACACCAAAACCTTTGACTGTGTGGATCACAGCAAACTGTGGAAAATTCTTAAAGAGATGGGAATACCAGACCACCTGCCCTGCCTCCTGAGAAATCTGCATGCAGGTCAACAAACAAGAGTTAGAATGGACATGGAAAGCAGACTGGATCCAAATTGGGAAAGGAGTACATCAAGGCTGTATATTTAACTTATATACAGAATACATCATGAGAAATGTTAGGTCGGATGAAGCACTAGCTGGAATCAAGATTGCAAGGAGAAATATCAATAACCTCAGATACGCAGAGGACACAACTTAGGGCTGAAAGCGAAGAAGAACTAAAGAGCCTCTTGATGAAAGTGAAAGAGGAGAGTGAAAAAGTTGGCTTAATCTTCAACATTGAGAAAACTGAGATCATGGCATCTGGTCCCATCACTTCATGGCAAATGGATGGGGAAGCAATGGAAACAGTGAGAGACTTTATTTTTCTGGGCTCCAAAATCACTGCAGTTGGTGACTACAGCCATGAAATTAAAAGATGTTTGCTCCTTGGAAGAAAAGCTATGGCCATATTAAAAAGCAGAGACATTATTTTGCCAACAAAAGTCCGTCTAGTCAAAGCTATGGTTTTTCCAGTGGTCATGTACGGATGTGAGAGTTGTACTATAAAGAAAGCTGAGCACTGAAGAATTGATGCTTTTGAACTGTGGTGCTGGAGAAGACTCTTGAGAGTCCCTTGGACTGCAAGGAGATCCAACGAGTCCATCTTAAAGGAAATCAGTCCTGAATATTCATTGGAAGGATTGATGCTGAAGCTGAAACTCCAATGCTTTGGTGCCTGATGTGAAGAACTGACTCATTGGAAAAGACCCTGATGCTGGGAAAGATTGAAGGTGGGAAGAGAAGGGAACAACAGAGGATGAGATGTTTGGATAGCATTACCATCTCAATGCACATGAGCTTCAAGAGGTTCTGGAAGTTGGTGATGGACAGGGAAGCCTAGCATGCTGCAGTCCATGGGGTCACAAAGAGTCAGACACCACTGAGTGAGTTGAACTGACTGAAATTAATGAACACATTCCTGGTTTGAACAGCTCAGCACTGCCTTTCCTCACAATTCTGTGTGTTCAGTGCTGCCTACCAGTGGAGATCCTTGCTTTACCGATTATATCCCACTCCCCAGTGTGGTCTATTTATGTTAACAAAATTGACAGTCTTCACTCAGACATATAACGTAATTCAACTATTCAAGCAAGCGGATAGTCCAGCTTTTCTTTCCTCCCTACCTTTTTCTTCTTTTATTTCATTATTTAAATAAACAGAAATGTGTCTGTTGCTTGCTGGACACTCTTTTAAGATCTGGGGAAATAATTCTTAAGAAAATAAACAAGATCATACCTTCATGGGTTTACATTTGTGTCAAAATAGGGAGGGAGATAGGCAATATGTGAGTAAAGTAGATAATACCATATTTTACAAAAGCTTTAATAAAAATGAAATAAAGTTAATTGGTGGTGAATGGACAGAGTAAAGCATTGCATACTTTGATAGGGTACTTGGAAAGGCATCTCTTAGGGGAAAACATTTGAAAAGATATGTGAGTGACAATTAGGAAGCTAACTCCCGGAATATCTGGAGGACAGACAAAACAGTCAGGGTAAGGAATATGGGGTTTATTCTGTTGTTTACAGTGTGGTAGACCTTTGGAAGGACTTTTCAGAGGAGTGATTTATGTATTTTAAATAAGACATACCTTGGAGATATTGCACATTTAGTTCCAGACCATCACAATGAGGCAAATATTGCAGTAAAGCAAGTCACGTGAATTTTGTGGTTTCCCAGTGCACATAAAAGTTATGCATATAATATAGTCTATTAGGTGTGCAGTAGCATTATGTTTAAAATGCAATGTGCATGTGTGCTAAGTCACATCAGTTGTGTCTGACTCTATGCCACCCTGTGGACTGTAGCCATCCAGGCTCCTCTGTCCATGGGATTCTTCAGGCAGGAATACAGGAGTGGGTTGCCATGTCCTCTTCCAGGGGTTCTTCCAGACCCAGGGGTCAAACCCATGTCTCCTCACGCTATTGTATAATCATAAGGGATATGATTTAGGTCATACATGAATGATCTAGTGGTTTTCTCTACTTTCTTCAATTTAAGTCTGAATTTGGCAATAAGGAGTTCATGATCTGAGCCACAGTCAGCTCCCCATCTTGTTTTTGCTGACTGTATAGAGTTTCTCCATCTTTGGCTTCAAAGAATATAATCAATCTGATTTAGGATTGACCAGCTGGTGATGTCCATGTGTAGAGTATTCACTTGTGTTGGAAAAGGGTGTTTGCTATGACCAGCGCATCCTCTTGGCAAAGCTCTGTTAGCGTGTGACCTGCTTCATTCTGTACTCCAAGGCCAAACTTGTCTGTTACTCCAGGTATCTCTTGACTTCCTACTTTTGCATTCCAGTCCCCTATAATGAAAAGGACATCTTTTGGGGGTGTTAGTTCTAGAAGGTCTTGTAGGTCTTCACAGAACCATTCAACTTCAGCTTCTTCAGCATTACTGGTCAGGGCATAGACTTGGATTACTGTGATATTAAATGGTTTCCTTGGAAATGATCAGAGATTATTCTGTTGGTTTCGAGATTGCATCCAACTACTGCATTTTGGGGCTTCCCTGGTGATTCAGACAGTAAAGCGTCTGCCTACAATGCGGGAAACCTGGGTTTGATCCCTTGGTCGGGAAGATCCTCTGGAGAAGGAAATGGCAACCCACTCCAGTATTCTTGCCTGGAAAATCCCATGGATGAGGAGCATGGTAGGCTACAGTCCATGGGGTTGCAAAGAGTCGGACAGGACTGAGCAACTTCACTTTTACTTTCACTGCATTTCAGACTCTTGTTGACTATGATGGCTACTCCATTTCTTCTAAGGGATTCTTGTCCACAGTAGTAGATGTAATGGTCACCTGAGTTAAATTCACCCATTTCATCCATTTTAGTTCACTGAATCCTAAAATGTCAATGTTCACTATTGCCATCTCCTGTTTGATCACTTCCAACTTGTCTTGACTCATGGACCAAACATTCCAGGTTCCTATGCAATATTGCTCTTTACAGCATCAGACTTTACTTCCATCACCAGTCACATCCACAGCTGGATGCTGTTTTTGCTTTGGCTCTGTCTCTTCATTCTTTCTGAAGTTATTTCTCCACTGATCTCCAGTACCATATTGGGTTCCTACCGACCTGGGGAGTTCATCTTTCAGTGTCCCATCTTTTTGCCTTTTCACACTGTTCATGATGTTCTCAAGGCAAGAATACTATAAGTGGTTTGCCATTCCCTTCTCCAGTGGACCACGTTTTGTCAGAACTCTCCACCATGCCCCATCCATCTTGGGTGTTCCTCCATGGTATGGGGCTCATAGTTTCGTTGAGTTAGACAAGGCTGTGGTCCATGTGATCAGTTTGGTTAGTCTTCTGTGATTGTGGCTTTCTTTCTGTCTGCCCTCTGATGGATAAGGATAAGAGGCTTATGGAAGCTTCCTGATGGGAGAGACTGACTGAGGGGGAAACTGGGTCTTGTTCTGATGGGCGAGCCTATGCTCAGTATCTTTAATCCAATTTAAAAATTTTTAAATTTAAATAATTTAAAAATATTCAAAAATTTAATTTTGTATTAAATTAAATATTTGAATAAATTTTAAATTTTAATTTAAATAAAATTTTAAAATCTTTAATCCAATTTTAAAAAGATACATTATTGTTATATAATTATTAGTACAGAATTTAAAGTAAAACATACCCTTGAGCAAGATGAGTTGTTTTGTTGTGTAATCATTAACTCTGGACTTAAAGAAAGAAGGTCTTATGTGACTTTTCTCCTCCTTAAGGGTCCCAGACTCCTTATCAGCCTAAGAATTAACTCTCTCACATACATATATACACACATACACACATACACGTTTTCCTTATAAATTTATCTGTTGATAGGCTATTAGGTAGAATGCAGTGTTGAGCATGGGGGTTCAGAAAACCTCTTCAAGATAGTGATTTTGTTTCTTTTAACTAATAACCTAGAAGTAGAATTGCTGGAGCATATGGTAGTTCTATTTTTAATCTTTGAGGAAACTTCATACTGTTTTCCATAGTGGCTGCACCAATTTACATTCCTATAAACAATTCACAAATGTTCCCTTTCCAGCACTTACCTTTTGTCATTTTGATGATAGCCTTCCTAACAAGGGTGGGAATAAGTTTTTGGTTTGCATTTCCCTATGATTAGTAATGTTCAGCACCTTTTCAACAGCCAGCACCTGTTGGCCATTTTTATGTATTCTTTGGGAAAGTATTTATTCACTTCCTCTGTCCATTATTAATCAGATTTATTTTTTTTTTGCTATCGAGTTGAATGAGATTTTGTATATTTTGTAAATTAACCCTTTTACAGATACATGATGAGCAAAAGTTTTTCTTCTATTCTGTAAATTGCCTTTTCATTTTCTTGTTTCTTTTGCTGTGCAGAGGCTTTTCAATTGGATATAGTCCCACTTGTTGAGTTTTGCTTTGTTGCCTTTACTTTTGGTGTGATATATAAAAACTCATTGCCAGGATGAATTTTATGATGCTTGCCCCTGTTTTCTTCTAGGGGTTTTATGCTTTCAGACTTTACATTCAAGTTTTTAATTCATTTTGAGTTGGCTTTTGTGTGTGATGTAAGGTACAAATCCAGCTCTGTTCCTCTACATGTTGCTGTATTATACCATTTATTGGAGGTTGGGCTCCCCAGGTGGTCCTAGTGGTGAATAACTTGCCTGCCAGTGCAAAAGACATAATGAGACAAGGGTTCCTTGCGGATTGGGAAGATCCGCTGGGAGGAGGGCATGGCAACCCACTCCATATTCTTGCTTGCAGAATCCCACAGACAGAGGCCTGGTGGGCTTCAGTCCTTAGGGTCACAAATAGTCAGATATGACTGAAGTACCTTAGCAAGCAAGCAATTGAAAACACTATCCTTCCCCTATTGTATTCTTGGCTTAACAATTAATTGACCATATATGCATGGATTTACTTCTGGCATTCTATTCTGTTCCATTGATTTATGTCCCTGTTTTTTTTTGTTTTGTTTAGTTTTTTGTTTTTTTATGCTAATGCTGTACTATTTTGGATACTGTAGCTTTGTAATATGGTTTGAATTCAAAGCGTGTAACGCCTCCATCTTTGTTCTTCTTTCTCAAGTTTGCTATGGCTATTTAGGGATTTTTGTGGTTCCAAACACATTTTAAGAATGTTTACTGTATTTTTGTGGAAAATGACATTCCAATTTTTATAAAGACTGCATTGAATCAGTCAATTGCTTTAAGTAATATGGATTATTAGCAGTAATTACAGTATTAACAGTATTAATTTTTCCAGTCTATGTACATGAAATATCTTTTAGTTATGATGTCTTCAATTTCTTCCATCAGTGTCTTACAGTTTTTAATGTATAGGTCTTACACCTCCATAATTAAATTTATTATGAGCATTGTAAATATGAATTTTTAATTTACCTCTGATAGTTTATTATTAGTATATAGAAACATAACTGATTTTTGTATCTTGATTTTGTGTGCAAATTTAGTGTAATTTGTTTATTACTTTTAACAAATTTTGTTGGACTCTCAAGGTTTTCCTACATGTTATATCACGTCATCTGGAAATAAAGACAGTTTTACTTCATTGCTGATTTGGATGCATTTTATCTATTTTTCTTGCCTGATTGCTCTAGCTCTTACTTCCAGTACTGTGGTGAACAAGAGTGATGAGTGGGTTCCTGATCTTGCTCTTGATCTTTGAGGAAAAGCATGTAGCTTTTAAACGTAGAGTCTATGGTCTCGTATATAACCTCTATTATGTTGTGGTACATTCTCTCTGTGCCAAGTTTCTGAGAACATTTATCATCAATGCATTTTGAATGTTCTCAATTGCTTTTTCTGCCTCTATGGTTTGTAACGACCATGTAATTTTCTCCTACATTTTGTTAATGATGATGTAGTGTATTTTTGTGGTATTCTCTCTGTCTTGAAGGAGTAGCCACCTGTAGGAAATGAAAATTATAGTTTAGCTTTGTCCTCACTCTTGTCTTTCAAACTTTTATGATTGTTCAGCTTTCTCTGTTCATAGTGATTCCCAATATTAGACATCGTTCCAAGACCTGTCAGTGTCTCAAAGAGGAGAATCTCAGTCAACACCTAGATGCAGACTTATTAGAAACTGAATCCTCAAGTAACAGCTTTTAAAATGGGTAAATATACCTCTTTTAGGGGATATCAGGAGATGGGTATTTTTGCCTACTCTCTATGGTCAAACCCTAGGTGGATAGAGCATCAAGAACTGTTTTTTTGTTGTTGTTGTTGTTGTTAGCTGCCATACTCAGGCCAATGAATACAATTCCTGCTGGTCCTCAGAGCCAGGCTTATCAAAGGAAGTGACCTCTGAACAGAAGGCACATAAGCTTGGATATCAGACGTGTGCACAACCTGTTTTTGGGAGATACTAGCATGCTGGAGTGAGACAGAGGGAGATATGAGTGCTAGTCTCTCCATTATCTGGACGGTAGTGCAGTCAACTCCTGGATGTGTGTTAAATTAGAAGCCTTGTCCCCTGATGTCAGCTTTTATGATAAATCACCAGGTCTCTTTAGTGGGAAGACTGGATGTTTCCATCTAGTGCCTCTGCAGTGGGCCCTGCTGGGGGAGGATACCAGAGGAGAGTCCATGTGTGCCCATTAAGAACTCTTTCTTAGTTCACAATAGCCCTATGGGTTTCATGGACAGAAGCCCTGTTGTCTTTCAGAGGTAGATGTTTTAGGGAGCTCTCTCCCAGGTATAAATTTGAAAAGTTGGGGCATAAGATATGGGGTCTAAACCTTTCTCTTCTCAGGGAAGCATTGTGAATTCCTTCCCATTATGTGCAGATGCTCATGTGTCCCAATTATATGTTGTCGAGAATGGGGTATGACAAAATTGCCCTTCATCCTCTCCTATCCATTTTTTCTCTTTTGTCAAATGTATGTGAGCCGCTCACTCAGCTCATTTCTGAATTTCATTCAGAGGAAAGAATGTTCCATTTGTAGCTGTAGATTTAGTGTGTCCATGGAGGAGGTAAGTTGAGGAGCTTCCTGTATCATCATGAAATTAAACTCTTACTGTTGAGTTTTGGAAGTTGTTTATATACTCTAGACACTAGTCATTTATTGAATATGTGGTTTGAAAATATTTTCTCCAAGTCTGTCATCTGCCTTTTCAATCTTTTCACATGATATTTCACAAAGCAAGTTTTTAAGTTTTGATGAGATTCAAGCTATTAATTAATACTTATGGATCATAGGGGCTTCCCAAATGGTTCAGATGGTAAAGTGTTTGCCTGCAGTGAGGGAGACCTGGGTTCGATCCCTGGGTCGGGAAGATTCCCTGGAGAAGGAAATGGCAACCCATTCCAGTACTCTTGCCTGGAAAATTCCATGGATGGAGGAGTCTGGTAGGCTACAGTCCATGGGGTCACAGAGTTGGACGCGACTGAGCAACTTCACTTCACTTCGCTTCAGAGATCAAATATTCAGTATCAAGTCTAAGAACTTTTTGCCTAACTGTAGATTCCAAATATTTTCCCCCATGTTTTTTTCCTAAAAGTTTTATAGTTTTGCATTTCACATTTAAGCCCACAGTCTCTTTGGAGTTAATGTTTGTATAAGGTGTGAAGTTTAGGTTAAGATTTTTGGGGTTTTGATTTTGTTGATCAGTTTTACTATTTGCCTGTGAGTGTACAGTTGTCCCCACACAATTTGTTGAAGATAATTTTATACTTTGGAAAGTTTATTTTGGCTATAGTATGGAGAATGGATTATGGTAAGGGGAGGTAGCTCAGCTGGTAAATACCACCTGCAATGCAGGAGACCACAGTTCAGTTCCTGGGAATGGGATCGAGCTGGCGAAGGGATAGGCTCCCCACTCCAGTATTCTTGGGCTTCGCTGGTGGCTCAGATGGTAAGGAATCTGCCTACAATGCAGGAGACCTGGGTTTGATCCCTGGGTAGGCATGATCTGCTGGAGAAGGAAATGGCAACCCATTCCAGTATTCTTGCCTGGAGAATCGCCATGAACAGAGGAGCTGGCAGGTTACTCTCCATGGGGTCACAAAGAGTCAGACACAACTGAATGACTAAGCTTGCACGTCACAGCTCAGAGAGCAGACAGAGAAATGGGGGAAGAGGAGCGAATAGGAACAAGGTGACCAGTTAATATTTTTTTCTATTTGTCTAGGTAATAGATGATGGTGAACTGTAACAGGTGATAGCAGAGGAGATAAAATATTCAGTAGATTTAGAGTGTTTGTAGATGTGGAGTAAATAGCACTTGCTGATGGTATTAGTTGTAGCACTGAAAAAAAGAAATTAGAGATGAATAAGTTTTAATGTGAGAGTCTGAGTGTGTTGTAACTATATTTATGAAATTAAGGGAGACTGAGAAAGAAGAGCTGAAGGTTAAGACAGAGGAATCAAAACTTCTGTTTTGTCCATATTCTGTTTGAACACTAATTAGACATCTGAGTGAAGATATCAAGTAGATTGTTAGAGTAAGGATCTTAGCATTCAAGGGCAAGATTAGGGCTGAGGATACTAATTTGAGGAGTTATTAGCATGAATAATGTTTTTAGGGAGGAAATCTATATAGAAAAGATCAAATCTTTCATCGTTGTCTTAGATTAAGAAATCAAGTCTCCTGAAAGATCACATATGTAGATTTTCTAAAAGTGATGAAAGTGAAAGTCTCTCAGTTGTGTCCGACTCTTTGAGACCCCAAGGACGATACAGTCCATGGAATTCTCCAGGCCAGAATACTGGAGCGGGTAGCAGCTGTGCCCTTCTGCAGGGGATCTTCCCAACCCAGAGATCGAACCCAGATCTCCCCCATTGCAGGCGAATTCTTTACCAGCTGAGCCACAAGGGAAGCCCAAGAATACTGGAGTGGGGAGCCTATCCCTTCTCCAGGGGATCTTCCTAACCCAGGAATTGAACCAGGGTCTTCTGCATTTCAGGCAAATTCTTTACCAACTGATGAGTGTTGACAGAGTTACAGTGAAACATAACTAAGCCACACGATTTTAAACAAAAGACATATAAACTTCTTTATTCTAATTGGATACTTGTTTTGGAATATTAAACTGGACGTGGAGGAATCTTGACTTGTGATAGCATCCCATGTGTTATTGTGGTTGTGTGTGTGTGTGTGTGTGTGTGTGTGTGTGTGTGTGTGCTCAGTCATGTCCAAATCTGCAACTCCATGGACTGTAGCCCACTAGACTCCTCTGTCCATGGAACTTTCCAGGCAAGAATACAGGAGCAGGATGCTATTTCCTTCTCCAGGGAATCTTCCCAACCCAGGGATCAAACCTGCATCTCCTGCACTGGCAGGCAGAATCTTTACCACTGTGCCACCTGAGAAGGTGGAAATATTCAAAGACGACTTCTGGTCAGCAGTGGGGAGCACAGGGTGACTCTACTAAGATCTTAGATATTTGCTCACCCTTTCTTTTATGTTGTTTAGTCCAGATGAGACATCATCTGCATAGATACTATTGATCCACCTGCAGAGTTTTACATGCAAATCTGGCACTTAACCTTGGTTTTATTTGTACAACATTCAAACCAACTAACCTAGAAACTGCAAGCATCTTTACTTATAACCTATATGATTTATTACCCACCAACATTGATAACAAGTCAATGCTTAAGACCACAGGCTCTGTAGCCAGGTAGCCAGGATTTGAATCATTCTCTACCACTTACTAGCTATGTGACTTGTGCAAATTATTATACTTAACCCTTTCTAATTCAGTTTCCTATCAGCAAAATGTAGACAATCATAGTACCACCTTCATGAAGTGGTTGTGAGGATTAAATGAGTTAAAACTTGTAGAGGGTTTAAAACTATACATGGCGTAACCACCTAAAAATGTGAAGCAAACACTGAATTAACATAAAGTATTGTTTTAATTCTGTGTTTAAATTAAGACTACTCACTTAGAGATGGTCTTTTGAAGAAATTTTCATTATAATTAGGAGTGAGAAGATAGAATATGATTCAATGCTTAGAATAGCATAAGAATGCCATACACAAACAACATTTACTCAAATCTAAAGGTATTTAGATGTACCTGAGAAAAGAATAAAAGCTAAAGACAAAGGAGTAAAGGAAAGATATACCTATCTGAATGCAGAGTTTCAAAGAATAGCAAGGAGAGATGAGAAAGCCTTCCTAGGTGATCAATGCAAAGAAATAGAGGAAAACAATAGAATGGGAAAAACTAGAGATCTCTTCAAGAAAACAGAGATACTGGCAGAACATTTCATGAAAAAATGGGCATAATAAAGGATAGAAATGGTATGGACCTAACAGAAGCAGAAGATATTAAGAACAAGTGGCAAAAATACACAGAACTATACAAGATGATCCTTAGGGCCCATATAACCGCGATGGTGTGATCGCTCCACTAGAGCCAGACATCCTGGAATGTGAAGTCAAATGGGCCTTAGAAAGCATCACTATTTCCTGTCTAGAGAAGATCCTTTAGCATTTGTTGAAGAGTTAGGGTTAGCCCATCAGCAGATGAATGGATAAGGAAGCTGTGGTACATATACACCATGGAATATTACTCAGCCGTTAAAAAGAATTCATTTGAATCAGTTCTAATGAGATGGATGAAACTGGAGCCCATTATACAGAGTGAAGTAAGCCAGAAAGATAAAGAACATTACAGCATACTAACACATATATATGGAATTTAGAAAGATGGTAACAATAACCCTATATGCAAAACAGAAAAAGAGACACAGAAGTACAGAACAGACTTTTGAACTCTGTGGGATAAGGTGAGGGTGGGATGTTTCTAAAGAACAGCATGTATATTATCTATGGTGAAACAGATCACCAGCCCAGGTGGGATGCATGACTCAAGTGCTCGGGCCTGGTGGGCTGGGAAGACCCAGAGGAATCAGGTGGAGAGGGAGGTGGGAGGGGGAATCAGGATGGGGAATATGTGTAACTCTATGGCTGATTCACATCAAGGTATGACAAAACTCACTGAAAAATAAAAAAAATAAAATAAAATAAAAATAAAAATAAAAAAAAAAAGAAAGAAAGCATCACTATGAACAAAGCTAGTAGAGGTGGTGGAATTCCAGTTGAGCTATTTCAAATCCTAAAAGATGATGCTGTGAAAGTGCTGCACTCAATATGCCAGCAAATTTGGAAAACTCAGCAGTGGCCACAGGACTGGAAAAGGTCAGTTTTCATTCTAATCTCAAAGAAAGGCAATGCCAAAGTATGTTCAAACTACCACACAATTGCACTCATCCCACACGGTAGCAAAGTAATGCTCAAAATTCCCCAGGCCAAGCTGCAACAGTATGTGAACTGTGAAATTCCAGATGTTCAACCTGGATTTAGAAAAGGCAGAGGAACCAGAGATCAAGTTGCCAACATCCGTTGGATCATTGAAAAAGCAAGAGAGTTCCAGAAAAATATCTACTTTTGCTTTATTGACTACATCAAAGACTTTGACTGTGTGGATCACAACAAACTGTGGAAAATTCTTAAAGAGATGGGAATACCAGGCCACCTGACCTGCCTCCTGAGAAATCTGTATGCAGGTCCACAAGCAACAGTCAGAACTGGACATGGAACAACAGACTGGTTCCAAATTGAGAAAGGAGTATGTCAAGGCTGTATATGGTCATCTTGCTTATTTAATTTATATGCAGAGTACATCATGCCAAATGCCAGATGGGATGAATCACAAGCTGGAATCAAGATTGCCAGGAGAAATATCAGTAACCTCAGATACGCAGAGGACACCACTGAGGGTGTCATTTCCTAGGCAGGTTGATAGGAAGTCTAGGGGTCACCAAGGAGAGAGGGGTCTGGAATTCTCAAGGAGGAAGAAAGGACAAACTTTTTTTCTCCTCTACATTCCTTAGGATTATTTAACAATAATGTATCCTGCCTGAGGACAGTCTCTGGATTAAACCTTCTGGCTAGTCCTGTTATCTTAAAATGTAAATTATGTGAGAAGATCTGGTGAGGTCTTTACAACCTCCAGACATTCTTTTGATTCATTGGAGGGTATAACACTAGCAAAGGGGTACTCCTTCTGCCCCCTTCTGACGCCTATGTCAGAAGCTTTCTCTATCTCCTTTATACTTTAATAAAACCTTATTACACAAAAGCTCTGACCGATCAAGCCTTGTCTCTGGCCCCGGATTGAATTCTTCTCCACTGGAGGACAAGAATCCCAGTGTCTTTTTCATGGTTCAGCAGCAACCTTTTACCACCCTTATGACAGAAAGCGAAGAACTAAAGAAACTCTTGATGAAATTGAAAGAGGAGAGAGAAAAAGTTGGCCTAAAACTCAACATTCAGAAAACTAAAATCATGACATCCGGTCCCATCACTTCATGGCAAATAGATGGGGAAACAGTGGAAACAGTGGCTGACTTTATTTTGGGGGGCTCCAAAATCACTGCAGATGGTGACTGAAGACATGAAATGTAAAAATGCTTACTTCTTGGACCAACCTAGACAACCTAGACAGCATATTAAAAAGCAGAGTCGTTATTTTATCAACAAAGTTCTGTCTAGTCAAAGCTGTGGTTTTTCCAGTAGTCATGTATGGATGTGAGAAAAGTGAAAGTGAAGTCACTCAGTTGTGTCCAGCTTTTTGTGACCCCAAGGACTCTAGTCAGCCAGACTTCTCTGGCCTTGGGATTTTCCAGGCAAGAATACTGGACTGGGTTGCCATTTTCTTCTCCAGGGAATCTTCTTGATCCCCTGGTGGCTCAGACAGTAAAGAGTCTGCCTGTAATGCATGTAACGAAAGCTGAGCACCAAAGAATTCATGTTTTTGAACTGTGGTGTTGGAGGAGACTCTTGAGAGTCCCTTGGACTGCAAGGAGATCCAACCAGTCCATCCTAAAGGAGATCAGTCCTGAGTGCTCATTGGAAGGACTGATGTTGAAGCTGAAACTCCAATACTTTGGCCGCCTCATGCGAAGAGCTGAATCATTGGAAAAGACCCTGATGTTGGGAAAGATTGAAGGCAGAAGAAGAAGAGGATGACAGAGGATGAGATGGTTGGATGGCATCACCGACTCGATGGACATGAGTTTGAGTAAACTCCAGGAGTTGGTGATGGACAGGAAGGCCTGGCGTGTTGTGGTCCATGGGGTCGCAAAGAGTCAGACACAACTGAGCGACTGAACTGAACTTAACTATACAGCCAAGCAGCTTAGTTATATGTATATAGGCCTTTTAAAAAATATTTTTCTGTTATGCTTTATCACTGTGCTATACAGTAGGGCCATGTTGTTTATCTATTTTATATGTACCAGTTTGTATCTGCTAATCCCAAACTCCCAATCCAATCCTCTCCCACCTGCCTCCCCTTTGGCAACCACCAGTCTGGTTTCTATGTACATGATTCTACATTTGTTGTGTAGGCAGGTTCATTTGTGTCATATTTAGATTCTACATATAAATGATATCATATGGGAGTTGTCTTTCTCTCTCTGACTTAGTATGATCTCTAGTTGCATCCATGTTGCTAGAAATAACATTATTTTGTCCTTTTAAAAAATGGCTAATAGTATTCTGTCCTATATTTGTACTTCTTCTTTATCCAGTCATCTGTTGATGGACATTTAACTTGTTTCCATGTTTCAGCTGTTGTGAATAGTGCTAGGAACATAGGGGTACATGTGCCTTTTAAATTATAGTTTTGTCTGGATATGTCCAAGAATAAGACTGCTGGATCACATGGTAATCATATTTCTAGTTTTCTGAGGAACTTCCATGCTGTTTTTCACAGTGACTGCACCAACATATATTCCCACCAGCAGTGTAGAAGGGATCCCTTTTCTCCACACCTTGTCCAGCAATTATTTGTAGACTTTTTAATGATGGCCATTCTGACTGTTGTAGTTTTAATTTTCATTTCTTTAACAATTAGTGATGTTGAGCATATTTTCATGTACCTGTTGGCCATCTGTATTTCTTCTTTGAAGAAGTGTCTCTTTAGGTCCTCTGTCCATTTTTTTTTAGCTTGTTTGGTTGTTGTTGTCAAGTTGCATGAACTGTTTGCATATTTTTGAAATTAAGCCCTTGTTGGCCATATCATTTGCAAATATTTTCTCCCAATTCTGTAAGCTATCTTTTTGTTTATGGTTTTCTTTGCTACTTTAACTTAATCTCTATAATAGTCTAGGGCAGCAGAGCAAACCAGACACTATTATTTTTTACAGATGAGAAAATCAAGGCTCAAAAATTTTTAAAGTAATGTGCTTGACTAAAGTCTCAACTTATTTCATGGCCCAGATTCCCTGCAGTGCTCTCAAATAATGGCTAAGTCACAAATCAAAAACCTCTTTCACTTTTATTCTCTATATTTCTTTGAAATGCCTCTTTCACAATGGGGAAATTCAGCAAAGTTTCTGTTTACAGTTGCATGAGATGGATGCTGCAGACATTGAGACACTGACATTCCCGTAGTGGTGTAGCTAAGTGGTACTTCTTGAATTTGTGCAGGCCCAGCCTATATGAGCACATGGGGCATGTATGAAACAACTCCTTTACTGATCCAAAAGCTCAAGTTAGAAACACTGAGCCGCTGTAGAATTGCCTTTCTGATTTCCATTTCGTTGTGTTTTCACCCCAAAGAAGGAAAAAAGATGAAATCAAACAAAAGTAACTTTAAGAGAAAATTTGTCACTCTGGTTGGATTTCCTTTTACTTGAAATTCACCCTGTCTACACTCAATTGAATAGAATGACATTTGATTGAACTGACTGGGAAAGAAAGTGACAAGATACATCCGGATTCAGGCTCTCATATTTGGTTTATTGTTTAGTGCAGCAACCCCTGAAATTAAATGAACACATTCAGAAGATTCATCATAATGCTATCTGTGGAGTTCTGTTACAGGGAGACATTGCTGTTACAAAGTCTTCCCACAGTTGAACGCTGAAGATGGACTTGGTATTCTGCAGAGCAGCACATTTCATGTGAGTCTGAAACCTTTTTTCCCCATATTTTCACTGAAATTAGAAATCTGGTAATTGGATTTGTAAAAGTGCCTTGTGAAGTAATTATCTGTAATACATTCTCAAGAATTCTTTCTTAGTAAGCCTGTTAGGGATGCTGAGATACCTCATACCTTACCTTTCACAAGTGCCACATGGTTTTCTTTGAAACTGGTTCCAGTAATGAGTTCCTTTAAAAGAGAAAACAAGCTGTTTTAACTTATAAAAAGTAAATAAGAATCAGAAACAAAGGAGTCCTAATGTTTAGCTTGAGGTGAAATGAGGAGGGCCAAATAAGTTTCACTCAATGTCATTACAATACTACCAGAAACAGTTAAGCGAACAAAATATTGAAGCTTCTATTAGTGCTTAGAGATATTAACAATATATATCATTAGTTGTCATAATGAAATACCACAGAATTTTAACATGTCTAAAATCATCTTTGTAAAAAATAGAAACCAACACATTGTAAAGCAAGTATCCTCCAATTAAAAAGATAGCACAGAATAAACTAATAAAAAGCATCAAAGGTAAAAATATGACCAATGCCGGTGATGTTTTAGTAATATATTTGGAATGCCTGACAATGAAATAGCAATGGATTGTTCATGTACTCTAGAATAAACATTTAAATTATAATTTGAGTGTGTTTCCTAATGCCTTGAAATTAAAAAAGAAATATTTTCCATGAGAACTCACCAGCAAAGACTGACAACAGTGATTATCTTTCTGCCAGTTAGCAGCATGGAAATTAGAAGGAGCCATTTAATCCCTCAGATTGTTTAGCTGTGACATTTTTGATGCATAGTACAAGAGATTTAACTATCAGCCAGAAAACAAACAAAGATTAACATGACATTTGCACTGCAAATCACAATCAGGCTCCATTTGCCAGAATCTTTCTTAACAGCTGATACTCAGCATTTCCAAGTTATGCACAAGTTAGCCAACAAGAAGCAAACTCGCTTATTACTAAGTGTGACTACGTAGTGCATATTAAATCATGTAATGATTTCATTTAATAAGCAAGGGGACTTCCCTGGTGGCTCAGATGGCAAAGCGTCTGCCTATAGTGCAGGAGACCTGGGTTCAATCCCTGGGTCGGGAAGATCCCCTGGAGAAGGAAATGGCAACCCACTCCAGTATTCTTGCTGGAAAGTCCCATGGATGGAGGAGCCTGGCGGGCTACAGTCCATGGGGTCACAAAGAGTCGGACACGACTGAGTGACTTCACTTTCGCTACCTGCTGCATCCCAGACATTCTTGCACAATTAGAATTGATACAAAAAGGCTAGGATTGCAGAAGTTAGACAGCAAACAAATAAGCTCTATAAAGGAAAGCGGTGGGAGCATAGAGAAAGGGCATCAGATTGGCTCGCGTAGGGGAAGAGGCAGGTCAGGGGTGACTTGGCAGAGACACTCACTGAAGGAAAGTTCTTATTTTTTTCCACCTCATCATTTTATAAAAGAAAAAGAGCCCTTAATGATGGACTGCAGATAATTACCTCACAAGCAACTTTTAAAAACTCTATGTAAACTATTTTCAGTTCAAACTTTAAGATATCAACAGAAAAAATATATATAATTAAGATTAAGAATAATTATTTAATACCACCTATGCTGAATTAAGTCCTTCTTGAGAGCTTCATTCTAGGAAGACTTTGTTTAAAAATTATTTTACCGATAGTAATCTTATGATGGCTCAATTTCTCCCCATTTAATTCTATGGTACAATTGTTAACATAATTTGATAATTTAAACTTACAGATGTGATTTAAAAAAAAAAAAAAACTGACTGGAAAGGTAGGAGGAAGATAAAGGGAGAGTCCAGCTTCAGAGACAAAAGAGGTGTTTGGGAAGAGCTAAGGACATTTTCAGAACCACGTGCAAGGATTGGGTGTGACAGGATTAGTAGTATAGGCATTCTTGCTCAGTTCCTAAGTTGTGTCTGACTCTGTGACCCCATGAGCACACCAGGCTTCTCTGGCCTCCAGTATTTCTCACAGTTTGCTCAAACTCATGTCCACTGAGTCAGTGATGCCATCCAACCATCTCATCCTCTATCCCCCACTTCTCCTCCTGACCTCAGCCTTTCCCAGCATCAAGGTCTTTTTCCAATGAATCAGTTCTTTGCATCAGATAACCAAAGAATTGGAGATTCAACTTCAGCATCAGTCCTTCCAATGAATAATTCAGGGTTGATTTCCTTTAGGATTCCTGTAGTACAGACATGGGGTGGGGATGGAGGGGGACGGGGCAGAAAGTATGTAAGGGCAAGAAAGTGGAAAGGCATTTATGTCTGATATAGAGTATAGGTTTCATATCAGAACCATGAGGAGCCATTGGAGAATTTAAAGTTGATGTGTACCAAAAGCATATTAGAACTGAAAAGTGATTCACATAAGCAAGCAAGGTTTGTATTGGAGTGGAGTAAGACTAATATGAGGCCACTAGAGGTGACTGAAAACATGGCCCCAACTCTTCATCCTTTCTTCTATCTAATCTTACAACATGACTTTATAGCAGCTTTCAGTAAGAAGTGGTGATTTTTGCCAGCTCTGAGTGTGTATCTTCATGGTTACAGAACCCTGCCTGCTCTGCCATGAGAACGAGCCAAACTATCACTTGGAAGTAGCCCAGTTGTTCTAGCTAAGATCATCCTAGACCAGCTTACAGTCAGATATCCCCAGGAGATGTGAAAAAGTCCAGATAGACTCAGCAATGCCTGCCCAAACAACAGCTCCCTGAAGACACAAATGTGAGCCCAGCCAAGATCAGCAGAACTTGCCAGTTGACATGTAGACTTCGGAGGCAAAACTGAGGATTATCTTTTTATGCTGCTGCATTCAGGAATTGTATATTGCACAAGAGTGGGTAACTGATACATCATTCTAACAAATCGTTCCTTGATGCCTTATGAATGGACATAGTAACAGGAAACTTAGCTTCCAATTAAAAATCAAACATAAATCCTTAGCACTGAATGCAAACCGTGAAGTCTTTCCTCTATAACATACTCAGTCCTTAGTGAGGCTCCTCATTGCTAATGTAGCCTACCTTCATCAAAGTGATAAGCTTCTTTTTGGGAACTGTGTCTTCCCGCTCTTCATTTCCATGTTTTACTTTGAGTCACAACTCTCTCTCTCTCGAGAGCTGCTGTATGCAAACTCAGAGTTTTGTGGGATTTATCAGAAGATTCTTAAGTTCATTTACTAAAAATTCAGTTTATTATCACTCCTGGCAGTGATATCATTTGAATAAAAGGTAAAACTTACATTTTATTCACTGCATCTGACATAGTTCTTGGCACATAGTAGGAAAACAAAAATGTTTGTTAATGAATTAATGGCTCTCTCCTAACTATTACTCATCCCTAATAAAACTGTTCTCCACTTTCAAATATATTTCAAGTCTCTGTTCCCCTCCCTAGATTTAAAAACCAACATTCCTTTTTATTAACTTGCTCTTTGAATTTTCCTAAAGCTCATGACACATGCTTTTCATGACTAAATTAACACCCTACTAGTTACTACTCTTTTAAATATGCTGTCTAGTTTGGTCCAAGTTATGACCAACCTAGACAACATATTAAAAAGCAGAGACATTACTTTGCCAACAAAGGTCCATCTAGTCAAGGCTATGGTTTTTCCAGTGGTCATGTCTGGATGTGAGAGTTGGACTGTGAAGAAAGCTGAGCGCCAAAAAATTGATGCTTTTAAACTGTGGTGTTGGAGAAGACTCTTGAGAGTCCCTTGGACTGCAAGGAGATCCAACCAGTCCATCCTAAAGGAGATCAGTCCTGGGTGTTTACTGGAAGGACTGATGCTGAAGCTGAAGCTCCAATACTTTGACCACCTGATGTGAAGAACTGACTCATTTGAAAAGACCCAGATGCTGGGAAAGATTGAGGGCAGGAGGAGAAGGGGATGACAGAGGATGAGATGGTCGGATGGCATCACCGACTTGATGGACATGGGTTTGGGTGGACTCCAGGAGTTGGTGATGGACAGGGAGGCCTGGCGTGCTGTGATTCATGGGGTCACAAAGAGTTGGACACGACTGAGCAATTGAACTGAACTGAACTGAGTTGCTACTCTAGAGGTTAAAATCCTATCTCTGACACTTACTATTATGTAACCCTGGGGAAATAGCTTAAACACTGTGGCCCCAGTTCTTCTAATTAGCAAATCATAATGTCAATAACACAGATCTCAAGTAAGGTTAAATATACACTTATAGTGCTTAGAAAGGCCCTCTGGTACAGAGTAAGCTCAAGAGATGCTAGCCATTTTTTTGCACTGCCTATATTCATCCAAAGTTGATTGCAACTATTCATTTTCACCCTTCCTATGTCCAGACCGCGGTGCACTAATGGAAAAGTCACACATCTCTACGGATTAAATGTCCTATGTTGTGACTTTGTCTTTTGAGCTCTCAGCATCTAAAAACATCAAGGTTTACTTGAAATATTTTCTACTCTCCTTGGAGATTCCAAACTGAATTTTGTCCCTTGTATACTCAGCAGACAAAAATCTACTTAACACCTGAATGTGCCAATCCTTCACCCAGAGGCTTCTAGCATTATTTTCCTTGGCCTCATTACTAAATTTGTCTTCAGCTCCATCCATCTTTTTCTTTGCTTATCTGACAAAAGAAAGTTATTCCTCTCACACTAACCCTTCTGCTTAATATTCCTAACCCCACCTGTTTCTCCTTCCTCCAGGATATTAATCCATCCCTCCCTTTATCAATTTCTCCTTCCCTACTGCCTCCTTGCACTCAGCCAATAAACCTTTCTGCTTTCACCTGTCAGAAAAAATATTTTCACTTCGTCAGAGACTAAGGTTACTCTTTTACCTTCCTTCAGTTCAGTTCAGTTCAGTCGCTCAGTCGTGTCCGACTCTTTGCGACCCCATGAATCGAAGCACGCCAGGCCTCCCTGTCCATCACAAACTCCCGGAGTTTACTCAAACTCATGCCCATTTACCTTCCTTACAGTCACCTAATTCCAGCAGTGGGGGAGGAAATTATTCAAATGCAATGCCTCTACATTGTCCTCTTCTATTTATTATTTGTAATGATACTAGCCAAATCCCAGCTCATTTATATCATATATAATTTTATTATTTTCTACCAACTTGACTTTACACCATTGCAGAACAAATGGGATTTTGACATTTTTCACGATGAAAGAACCACCATTGAGTAATACTATGTACAAGATAGTGTGCTGAGCATGTTACATGTATTAATTCACTGAATCTTCACAACAATCTTGTGAAGTAGATATCTTCATTTCATGAATCAGGATACTGAGACTTAGATAATTTATCTCTCATTTATCTATTTATGATCTTAGAGTTATTAATTCTGTAAGCCTAAATAGCCAGGGACAAGCTGATAGTCATCTATGTGCTGCTCAACTTGTGATTGCCTTTTGACTCATGGTCTAACTACCTAAAGACACCTCTCTGTCGATGGTCACCAAACACCTAAACACCAATGGCCTCTTCACATCCCCTTAGAATTTCTATGGGGTTTGATCCTGCTTATTCCCCATACATTTTATCTTTTTTCCATCTAGATAGGAACACCCCTATTTCCATTGATTCCTTTATATTTTTAGCCCTAGGTTCTTAACATGCCTCTCCTCCTTTCCTTCCCTCCATGACAGTATATAAACAGTCTAATTTCCACATTAACAAAAATGCACCCTTTCAATTCTGCCTCTCTGAGATAACCACTGTGCTACTTTTCTTTTTTATTCCCTTTGGAAATAGAAGGGGATTAAAAACATGTGCTATTTCCACTTTCAAATCTCTCATTCACTCTCCAACCTACTGAAATCTCAAATCTACAACAAACACTTCATTGAAACTGCTCTTTCCAAGACCAACACTCTCTAATTACAAATCCAATAAAACCTGTTCAATTCTTATCCAACATGATTTTTCTGAATGTTTCCTTGGCCCTTTAAACTCATTAGGCTTAAAAAATGATCTCATCTCCACCTGCCACTCAACTCCCTTTTCTCCAGAGTTTTCTAGTATTTAATTAAATCTCAATTATCCCATTTTATTAGGCTCAGGACTACGTTCTCTTCCACATCCTAATTATACTCATCCAATCATCCTACCCAACTTCTCACTTCTACCTTGGCAAAACCCTTCATTATTTCTTAACCCAGTGAAAGAAAGTGTTAGTCACTCAGTCATGTCTGACTCTTTGCAACCCCATAGACTGTAGCCCACCAGGCTCCTCTGTCCATGGAATTCTCCAGGCAAGAATGCTGGAGTGGGTAGCCATTCCCTTCTCCAGGGGATCTTCCCAAAGCAGGGATTGAACCTGGGTCTCCTACATTGCAGGCAGATTATTTACCTTCTGAGTCACCAAGGAAATCATCCAAAGAGATTTTTAAAAAATATTTGTGCCCAGACTCTAACCCTAAACCAATTAAGAGACTCTCAGAGAGTAGAGTTGGACATTGGTAGTTTTATATCTTTAAGTAATTTGAATTACAATCAGGATTGATAGCCATTTGCTTCCCCACATTCTCTTCAAGGCAATAGTCCGAGCTCAGGCCCTCAGTAGCTCTATGGGATTATGTTAGTAGCCTCTAACTTCTCTCCAAGCCCATGATCTCTCTTCTTTAAGACCTTCTATCACTTTTTGCTGAAATCTCTGAAACAGAGCTTTGCAGTGCCCTGCTCACATAACTTCTAGAATAAAGTTCAATTGCTTTGTATAACAGATAAAACCTTCCAGAAGAATGTTTGACAAAGTGCATACCATTTAGTAATTTGAAATACAGTGAAGATTTGAAAAAAATCAAAACAAATATGAAACACTTAAGTCTTCTCCATACCGACATTCCATTGATTAGCATAGTACCCTGAAGATGAACAGCATTAACAAGTATCTATTGAACAGATTTTAAAGACCATTTTAAAAGCTAAACTTCAGGTAACATGATTTAGCCAAATATGCTTGTGCCTAGTAGGAATTTAGTAAGTCAGTTAAATGCTGGATAATTGTAATACCTATACTACTTTTCAGTATCACACAAGGTGGTGAATAAAATCTGCTACCTCTACCCTTTTTTCAAAGCATTCTATATATTTAAAACAATAGAGAAAGACGGGAAGGAAGGGCAGGATCGGAGGGAAAGGAGGGTAAGGAAGAAAAAAAGAAAAGAAAGGAGAGGAAGGCAGGTATGAAGTCAGACAGACAGACAAACCCATACTTTAATAGAAACAGTAATGTTCTCCTGTGAGTTCTCTATGTGGGTAAGGGGAACGGGAGAGGAGGGGAGAGAGCATGTATGTTGCCCCGACTTTTCAGTTTCTCTAAATGTCCTCCTTTTTTCTAATTCTCTCTACATAAGTGGGTCAAAATGAGAAGCATCTCCATGATAATAAATACTACTAGATATCTTTGCACTTGTTGCTCTTTCAGATGGATGTATGATCATGAGGGTTTCCCTGATTGTTCAGATGGTAAAGAATCTGCCGGCAATGTGTGAGACCTTGGTTCTATCCCTGGTTGGGAAGATCCCCTGGTGAGACCTGGGTTCTACCCCTGGTTGGGAAGATCCCCTGGTGAGACCTGGGTTCTACCCCTGGTTGGGAAGATCCCCTGGATAAGGGAACAGCTACCTGCTCCAGTATTCTGGCCTGGAGAATTCCATGGACAGAGGAGCCTGGCAGGCTACAATCTGTGGGTCGCAAAGAATCGGACATGACTGAGCGACTTTCACATATGATCGTGAATTGAGAAAATGATCAAAACGTTTAAAAGATCATGACCCAGTTAATGTCCTACTTGATCACTGTGATACTAACCATTGTGTACTATTAAAAGTCACAGTCCAATTATATAGCCTTGTATATACAGGTCTTGCTAAGAAAAATGAAGAACAGTAACAAACTCCTTTTTTATTTCAACCATAGATACAGAATCTCAGACCTCTTCCTACCCAGTAATGCCAACTGCTAATCTGAAATCTTATATGGTACTGTTTGATGTTAAAACTGAAGGTTCCCATTGTGTTAATGTAATAAGAATGTATAAAAATAAAATAGCTCTATAGGATGTCATTCTATAAATAGAGAACTTCAAAAAAGTCATCACAAATCAAACACCTGTTGACCCATACTCTGTATTATGACTTACTGGAGTAGATATTTACCAAAGTAATTGAAAAGAATAGGATCATACATCACATACTATTGCTGTTTAGTCTCTAAATCATGTCTTACACTGTTGTGACCCCATAGACTGTAGCCCTCCAGGCGCCTCTGTCCCTGGGATTTCCCAGGCAAGAATTCCGGAGTGGGTTGCCATTTCCTTCTCCAGGGGATCGGCCCAACCCAGGGGTTGAACTCACATCTCCTGCATTGGCAGGTGGGTTCTTTAACACTGAACTACCAGGGAAACCCCAGGCACAAAAATAAACATGCTCAAAGTGTATGTGGAACAAGTGAAGTCTGAAAAGTTCTGTATTTGAGAGGATAGTATTGTACCACTGTCAATTTCTTGGTTGTGTAAGATGTTATCACTAGGGAATGGAGGGGGAAGGGTACACAGAGGCTTCTGAACTATTTTCATAACTTTTTATAAAAAATCTAACTTCAAAAGCAAAGCTATTTAAAGTAATGTAAAAGGCTAAATAAATCATAGCCATATTTGTTTTAATTAACACTCCCATATATGGTTGACCTTTGAACAATGCTAGGGTTAGGGGAGCTAACCCTTCTTGCAGCTGAAAATCTACATATAACTTAGAATCCATCCTCCCTGTTTGTGGTTCCTCCATATCCATGATTTCACCTCCCTGGAATTAACCTCAGATGGTGTAGTGCCGAAGTATTTACTGTTGGAAACAAACCATGTGTAGGTGGACCGAGGCAGTTAAAACCTGTGTTTTCAAGGGTCAACTGTATAATGAATTTCAAAGGATAAACAGTATATTCTTTTAGACAATTTTTTAATAGAATGAGTTTTGTATATGGATAGCAAAAATTTTCCAGTTGTGCTCATAGTCAAGATGTGAGCAAGTGGCACAAGTGTAAATACATCTACTTCAATTGTTTCTTAGCAAAGAAGCAACCCAAATATTGGAACCTTGTGTAAATGGCAGGATTTGACATGGATTTTTATAAAACAATTAAAGAATATATGTCAGCTTTCCCATAAAATCAGAGGTTTTCCTGGATAGTAACTGAAGTGCTTTTAAAATAAAACACTGAAAAACAGATTTTCTGAAAATAACTCAGGAAAGAGAGTCCATTTTTATATTCCAATTTTATTCACCTTTTCTGAAGAGTCACAACATTACTGGGGATAATCTAGTTAGTATGTTTGAAATTCCATTTATTTTTTCTATTGATATGCATGTATTACACTTGAATATAATACAGAATTTCCAGTGTTGTTTTAAAGGACATAGTTTTAAAAACAGAGGCATGATCTATAATTTCAAACCTAGGACAAATTCATAATTTCCAAAATAATATAATTTTCCACTTTGTTCCAAAGAAATTAATATTATCACTGATGCAGAAACTCCAGCACAACTATTACTCCTTTCTTTACAAGTTCAGACAGTCTTGAACCATTGCAAAATTCACTCAGAACCATCTAATTGTATGCACAATGAAAATGGAAGAAGAAAGTCATTCCATGGATTTATGGGCCAGTATACTTTAGTTCAATATCAAAAGTATACTTTACAAATTTCATGTTTAACAAATTTTACAGTGTTAGTCATTCTGCTGACAAAAGATTCTGGGTAATATATTGGTCTTGGAAGATTGCTACCAATTTACCCTGGAGAGCTTTGGTCTGTATGTTAGCCTCCATCATGGAAATCAACGTATACATAATTGGCCATGTGAGTGAGTTTTAAAATCACAGAAGATACCCACACTCTCTAACATAATAGAATGTCTAATAGGACAATTTCTGAAGTATCTTCCTATTAATCTAAGATGAGTAAAACACAGAAATCTCTCCCTTTACGATCCTTCAAACTGTACATTTACACAATATTATTACAGAATGGCTATGCAATTTCCATTCTTCTTTCCCTCCACATCACAAATGAAGCAAAATAAAAGTAGTATAAAATTATACATTCTGTGAATAACTTAGAAAAAAAAGTTCATACGTGTTTAAGGCCTTGAAATATTTGTAAGATTTTCCTTTGGAACTGAAAACCACAGATGTTAAAAGGACTACAAAAATGTGGACAAAAACTGACCTAAGAAATTGTTCAAATGGGAAAACTATAAGCAAATATTTATAAATTTGAGGCCAAGGAAATGAACAATTTATTCTACCAACAGACTGAATAAACAAATAGGCATTCAAACAGTCCTTGGGATCGAGCAAGAAACAGTCTTTTCAAAATGAGATAGAAAGGACAGTTTAAAAAAATATTAGAAGAAATCAAAGCGAATAACTTTCAAGCTAAGAAATCAAAACCCACATGCATCCCTGGCAATTTTTTGAAACTGAAGGTTACTTAAATACTTGACTGCTCACTGCTGATTTCTGTGAAGGGAAAAAGTAAAGATAGAAATAAAAGAAAAAGTTCACTTAAAAAAAAAAAAATCTCTGAAAGGGAATGTACTCTAGAGGTACCAAATAGGGGTATATAATGAAAATGGTAATTCAGTTCTAACTACTACCTATTTAATGGACAGGGAGCTGCAGTATTGTCTTAGCCTTGGGGAAGCATGTCAGCTTGTCTATACATTCTTATATGATTGATGTATTCAGATAACTATAACTTGCCAACAATAATTATTATCAATGGATATATATTTCCATTCCTTTAACAAAAGCAACTTTAAGATGTTAAAACATGTAGGCTTTCAGAGCTCCAAGGTTAGGATACAAATTAAATTGTCTCAGTCTACACCATGCCAGAGGAGAAGTTTGCAAAGGAGACATCACTGAAGCCTAGCCAGTGAACACAGGACCGAGGAACAGGTCCATGACAGAAGGCCAGTGCGCTCGAGAGATTTTCAGAAACAAGAAAGGCAGTCACATTTGGGGCCAAGAGCCCAAAGGGTAGGTGTCTCTGATACCATCCAGAAATGCCAACTCTTCAGATAGCAACTTCAAGTTCTTTTTTTAAGTACAATTATACAAGTTGAACACAGTTCAGATCTGATGAAATCTTCATGATACTGAAGTTCATGTAGGACTTCTAAAAAGTCTTGATTCCAAGAAGCTGGTTATGAGCCATGAAATCCCCCAGATGTAATAGACTCCAGAATGCCACTTCAGAGCTGTATAAAATTTTTCCTTCAAGATCACCTCATGAATTATGTTTGTATGCATATGTTCAATGTAATCAGCCTTGAGGATCACTTGATTTCACCTTGGTTAATGGGTTACCTACAAAGAAAAAGAAAGTAGAATCATTTTCATAACAGCTATCATCTTAAAACTCTACACAATTAAGTATTAGAAATGAATAGTAAAAACTCAAAAGTGCTGGTATTTGCTATATTAAATAAATTACTGACTTTTAAAGGACTACCATAGTTAGGTATTTATAGCTTATTAAAATTATTTTCTCTATTATTTCATAATATTTTTGAGAGCCATTTGCAGTTGTCCAAGTGACTCCAGCAGTGGCCAGGAAGATCTCAACTGGAGAAGTTACCCCTTTTGGATCCAAAGGATGATTCTGGAATCCCTGATCTTTGCATAGACTTGGTGAACATAACCCAGAGATCATACACTTCATGCCAGGAGTCAGTGAAGGAAAGACTTGCTCTTAGGAAGCCTATCAGACCACATCTTCAAGAAAGCCCTTGGGATTTGGTTCCATAAAGCCCATTCTTGAAACAGTTGAAAAGTTGGATGCTTATTTGACTCAATTGCATTTCAGAAAATCAACTATTTATAATTCAAAACAAATTGGGAAGAAAAACAATTATAGCATAATCCTTTACCGAATTGTAATGGTCCCCAAAATTTCTCATGAGATTGGTTACAGCAGTATTATTAATGCTATTGCACATATTACTGAGGCAGAATCGTGGATTTTCACAGGTACTCAAGTCAAAAGAATGTTTATTTACAGGAAAAAAAGAAGAATAGCCAGAATACCTAATATGTACATAGACATCATTATATGCATGCAGAAGAAGTATGATACAAAGAGAGACAAAGATTTCTGCTGTGTCAATGAATTTCTAGTTATGCTCTGAATACCATGGTACTTAGGATTGCCTAATAGTTCTTTTCCTACAACAAAAAGTGAATTTCTAAAAATTATTGGGAATTTTATTTTTATTTCATTAAGTAACATAGTTACTTATCTTTTCAGGAAACATTTGCTAAAAGACAGGTTGTTGTTTTGTTTGCAGTTTGATCAACTATGAAAAATAGAAACATAAAGAAGCAAGATGTTGCCCTGCCATGGCTGGTTCCAAATTACAGTATAAAAGAAAGGTGCAAAATTCAAACATACATAATGCTGCAGGAGGCAGCAACCACGTTTGTGTCTCTTCGGTCAGTTTCACTCCCAAAGAAGGAGCTTCTGCCTGCAAATCTGTAGCTTCTTACTCCCATGCACAGAGAAGGACTGAACTGATGATGGGGGAATACAAACATAATGGGCCTGCTGGCCTCTAGAGATTCTGGGAGCAGGGGTGTCTTAGACAGGACAGAGATTTTATTATCAATTTGTCTGCCACTCAGTGGTTATTTTACACAAGTTCTGTGAAGGGCTCCCAGTCTGGGAGTCAGTGTAAGAAGAATATGGTGGGGGGCGGGAGCATTTATTTCTATGGTCATTAGGTGTCATAGGTTGCTAATGAAGATAGCTCATCATTGTGAAAAATACAGAAATTTTATTTTTATGATACACTGTCTTGACAAACATTGATTTAACACAGTCTTTGATTTCCAGTGGCTGAGAAAATTCACCTGCCTTTTCTGAAAATTCTCCTCTTGGTTGCAGGAAGAAATCACTGTGAAATGTAATATGGACACCAGTGTTTGAAATGACAGGAATAATGAAGAGCACAAATGATTTAGCCTCTGGAGAGATTCAGCACTGGCCACTCGAGAGACATGCTGCAAAAACTCCAGGAAGGTGAATAACACACCCTCTTGAACCACTACAAGCCCAAATTCTAAGTAACCTGTTGGTGGGTATGGCGGACACATTCTTACATCTTCATTCCAAGGTAAGCATTTTGTTCTGCTGGTTTATATAAAGCTGAGGAGTGATTCTCTCAACTATTTATGTATTTAAAGCTTTATTTTCACATAATTTTAATTTCAAATAATTTAAAAAGCAGCCACCAAATTGACAGTATAAAACCAAGGACTTATATATCTGAAATATCATTTTCTTCCATCTCAGTAGAGGAAACATAAGTATATACAAACACAACTGTACAATCCAGATCCTCATAAATATACATATTATGCTGTGAATTATATATATATACATTGACATTTCTATCAGCTAAAATAATTGCTAGAAAACTAAGCTTGACTCAAAGGAGTAATTGTCTAAATAAGCATGGATTGAAACAATGAAAGCTTTTCCTTTTCTCTAATTTTGCACAATGCTTCCTAGTTTTCTAGTGTTTTAATCCTAAAAAAACCCACATTTTATGAGATGAAGAGAAACTGGCAATTTATTTTAGGTATGATGTTTGTAAATGATGTGATTTTGATCAGAGGGCCACTGTGGTTGGGCATATGGTTGCTGGATTTAGGTCAGTGTGGCGATAATGACACTGGCTGTGTCAGCCAATATCTGGGCCCCACAGTTTCCCGTGTGTAGAATGGGGATAATCTTGTTAGCCTCACAGTGTTCCTGTGAGGATCAAGTGTATTTATGAAAACCTAGCTATCTCAACTATGAAGTACCATAAAAATAAAAGTTTTAGAGTTGGGATCAGTTTTTTTTTTTCTTTCAATACATAAACCTTTAATAAGAGAACCACTAAAAGTAGAATGGGAGGGTCCTACTAACAGACAAGTTAGAGGGCTGCATTTTAGGAATTCAGACAAAGGGTGCCATAATTTGCCCTTTTCAATGAAATGTAAATATGAACATATATCATCACCCTCCCTGAAAACCTCCAGATTTGTACCAAACAAAATGGCAAAGCCAAAGATTTTAAAACAGGCAGATGATTCTGAATACAGGTACATTATCACCAACTTTCATCATCTAATATGCAAGATCCAAGTAACATTTTAAAATAATTGTCTAAAATTTAATACAAGAAACTGCATTTATGGTTTTTATGCTTATTAAGTCCAAGTGACTCAGAGTTAAATTCTGACATGCTAATGGGGGAGAAACGATTTCCATTTTACCCTTTATAGATGATAAACTGAAACTTCATTTTTTTAAAATTGAAATTCCTTGATATGAAAGATCTCAGGCAATATTTATACAATCCAACATTTAAAAAAATTCTCTTTCACTTAAAAGTAAGTTTTTAGGACACCAAATGAAACACTGCCTCTTTTTTTTTTTTTTAGAACTTAAATATTATTCTCTGTTCACTCAAGCCCTATCTTTTGGAAGAGGCCAACTAGTAAAAGTTGTACCTTTTAAGGAAGCTTTTCAGCAAGTTTTCAGTGACTAAAAGCAGGAGGTTGCAAAAAAAAACCACTTTTACAGGATAGGGAATAGCATTTACTATCATGAATTCACTGTCTTCTCATTCTGAAGGCAATAGATATAAAATACTGCATGAGAGAAATGGTCCTACGATCATCACGGATATGCCTTGAGCTTCATACACTGTAATCACTCTCCGTAAATCTGCCTTTCCAAAGGCAGTATTCTACACAGCTGTTCTTTTTCATGCAACTTTTATTTGTGTGTGCTGCACACCAGCCAATTCGGTAAGTGGAACTGCTGGGCTGCTGAACATGTGCAATAATAATAATCATTAGTATTATTATTTATAGTTACAAGCACCAAGCTACCTTGGTAATGAGCCACCAGGATGAAGACGCTAATCCGGTAACATTCAATAAAAAGCACTATTTTTTTTTTTTTTAAGATGAGAGCATCCATTTATTTCTTCCAGTCAAACAAATCTACTATAAGGCTCTCTGATTTCTCAATAATTCATGCTAAAATCATGTCTTTTAAGTCTGCTCACCAATTTAAATTGAGAAACCAAAACCAGGTAAATGGCATATTTGAGATTAAGTGAAGTCAACTATTTCACACCTGTGTAAGCTCAGTTGCTCAGTCATGTCCGACTCTTCACCCATGGCCTGCAAGGGTCCTCTATCCACAGATTTTCCCAGGCAACGGTAAGGGAGTGGGTTGCCATTTCCTACTCCATGCTGTATTCATTTTGTATTTTGACCATTGGGTTAGATCCTCTGCCTATCTTCAAGGTAAAATAAATTTAAAAGGCTAAAAATGAAAAATATTCAAGAATCTATTCTGTCCCCAGATGTAAAAGACGCTCTGATTCTTCTATGCAGTTCTTAACATCGTTTATGCATGGAGTCTACAGTTCTTTTTACCCTGTTTAAGTCACGCTGACTAGGTTACCAATGGGAGACAGTACACTTTGGGGAGAGACATAGTGATGAGTGGTCTGAGCTCTGCAGACAGACTGCCTGAGTCCAGATCGCTGCCTTCCTTTCTCACACTGTGGGGTTGAAATAAATTATTTAAACCCCTGAGCCTTAGTCTCCCCATGTGAAATACAAAAATGGTATTATCAGCCCTCAAAAGTTTGCCGTTGTAATTAAATCAGATAATCTCAGCAAAGCGTCAGTCCAGGCAAATGCTTTTTAAATATTAACAGGTGGTAACAGTAGTAATTCCCAAATAACACTCAGAAGATGATACACAGGATATCTATGGCAGAGGACGTTACATCTTGTTTCTCTACAAATATTGATTTAATTAGTTAATTTTCTGCCTTCTAGTAACTGAATTTGCAATCATTCATTTCATATGCTGTTAATCAAAGTCATATGATGGGAGTTATCTATCAAGAAGGAAGCACTATTATTTTGGCTGCCTTTGGGAGAGACTGTCTTTTCAGACAAGGTGAGAGGGTATTTAATGGTCAAAAAGAGTATACTCTGAAGCCAGGCTGCGTAGGCTCAATGTTTCATTCTGCTGATAACGCAGCATGTGACCTCAAATGAAAGAGCTATAATATTAGTACCTACATTATAGGGTTGTATGAGCAGAGGAAAAATAAGCTAATCAGTCAAGTGCTTATATTCCAAGACTTCCCTGGTGGCTCAGACGGTAAAGCGTCTGCTTACAATGCAGGAGACCCAGGTTCAATCCCTGGGCGGGGAAGATCCCCTGGAGAAGGAAATGGCAGCCCACTCCAGTATTCCTGCCTGGGAAATCCCATGGACGGAGGAGCCTGGCAGGCTACAGTCTACGGGGTCACAAAGAGTAAGACATGACTGAGCGACTAACACAGAGAATTATATTCCAAGGTACATGATGAGCATTATGTAAGTGGTAACTGTTATTATTCAGATATGGATACATTACTAGGCAGCTGAATGCACTGAATTCTTAGTTTTGCTCTCAATTATTTCTGGGCATACGTTACTAGTCTTTATAGGCAATTCCATTATTGGTCTTTCTGATGAATCAGCTGCCATCAGATTCTGAATGCAGGAAAAATATTTAGGAAATTAGCACTGTACTTTAACCATCTAGGCTTAAAAATAAATGTTGTATAATTATGCCAAACAAAATGCAGATTTGTAAATTTCCTTATTCATTATGGTTCTTCTGATGTATTTGAATTCTATCCCACATCTCAGATATATTTTTTTTAATTTTAGATATTCACTTTGCCCATCTGCCTAAGTTTGTGAAATCAATGCCAAAACTCCACAATATATATGTGAATCTTATCATACTAGCTTCATTTACAAAATATTCTTATTTTTTCCTGGGTGGTCACAAAAATCTTGTTATGAGGAACTATATTCCTTTGCATGTAAAATAAGTCACATATATAAAATACTAAGGAAAATGAATTATGAATATTACAAGTCAATTTCATTTTTTTAAAAGTTAAATTTTCGCTAAAATACCTGACTTATACAAGAAACACTTATCTTTAGACAGATGGATATTCTTTAAACAAATGGAAGGCAAGGATTATGTGGCTATATTTCTGAAGGGAGGCAGTAGGTTGAAACAGTGCAAGTCCAATTTTTACAATAAAACAGCTTAATAGCATCATAGACAGGCACCATTTCAAATGAATGTTTTAATAAATAAATTTAACTTACTCGATATAGGTGAAAAGGAAGACTAGAATACCCTCATAATCCTAAATGCTGACTTTTTTAATTAATTTCTTTATTGAAGTATAAGTGACATACATTATATTAGTTTCATGTGTATAACATAAGGTAATCTACCATTTAAAATCTTTCTGAATCAGTAACTGGATTCTTAAAGCAATCCCATTTTTTTTAAACCACTAAATGCTGATTTGAATGAACTTTTCTTGCTTGGAATATAATTGCCGCTTCACTGCAAATGTATTTTTTTAATGCAGCTCTTACAAGTACATGAATTAAATTCTTGCTTCACTCTTTGTGTACTAAATGTGCAATTAAAACATCATTACTCTGCAGTAGCAGGCTTTCTCATTTAAGCAGGAGAAAAGCTGCCATTCAGTTGGTTGTAACTGTACATGAAGGCACTGTGCTTTCTTAAAGCATCTTATGCAATGAGGTATCATGAAATGAAAAGACTCCTATTGGTCTGAAGTAATCATTTAAGAGCAAGCTGACCAGACACTTTTAAGTATAGATGATGAAGTATGAGGCAATGGCTTACATGAATTACCATCATAAACATGCACGCCTATATAAAAAAGTAAGCCTCTATTTTGCTTTCATGGTGTTGGAGGTGATTCCGATAAGCCCTGAAACCCACTGCATTTTCAGATCATAGTTTAATTTTCCTTCCCAAGAATGGCTGGTGCTGTCGACTGGCCTCCACGTTTGGAGCACAAAAGCCAATCTGCTTAGCACTTCAGCTAGGGTCAACATTACTGTGAAATGACCTTGTTATCTGTTCTAGGCATTCTCAAAAAATTTAACAGCCTTGGGTGATTAGAAATACAGTCATTTCAAGCAACTATAGTTAATTGATTCTATGTAGGTGTACCACAGGTTGGGTCCCAGCATGGAAGCAGAAAATGGCATAGTCTTCCTAGACTTCTGGAAAAAAAGAAAACAGAGGTTCAGATTGACTGAGAAGAGGTGGCCTTGTACTGACAAGAGTTTATAACAGTGAGACTACCGTCTGGTTTTTAGAACTCTGAACAAGTCACTTAAAAAAAGCTTTGAATCTCCAGGGTTCATTCATACATGCCAAACAAGTTGGCTGGACTCAGTGAGTTTCTGATTCCCTTCTGTCCCCAAACTCATGACTTTTCTTAAGGACTAATTCAAAAGAGGATAGAACTTTATCCTGATTACTTAAATTCATGGGTGGATAGCCACCATGTAGACTTCATTTTTCTGAAAAGCCTATATTAGAATGCAGAACTAGTGAGCTTTTTTACCGCAAAGACAACATCTGTCAGTGGCTTTCAGCTTCCCGTGCTGTGCCAAGGAAGATCTCTACTAGAAATGAATCTTTGGGAACAGATGGACTTGCACCATTTCTTGGAAGTTTGAGAGATGTGCAGTGTGCCTGCCACGAACTCTTTCTTCTGTGTGAATCAGGAAACCAGATGACTGTCTGCATTGCCGTTTATGCCCATTCATCCACTCGGAGGCAGATCAGCTAACATTAACTGTTAGCCAAACAAAACATTCCCTGGTTTCTCCTTGGGTAGTCAATAAATTCCTTTGGGGCATTAAGAAAATTAAAAAATTTTCTTCTTCTCCTGGTCCTCCACCATACACATTCTTCCATTTACTCCTGGTGGAAAACGACGAAAAATACTTTTGAAAGACAACAGTATAATGGGATTACACTGTTCAAACTTTAAGGAAACATCATAAGTCCTTAAAATGGGAACACAGTTATTTTGAATGCTTTGAGGAAAGCTGATAGATTTTTAATAATATTTTTCTATATACTATTAATAGCAAAGTTTACTCATTTTCAGAGACAGTTGAGACTTTGAAAACAATTGGAAAGGCACTTTACCTGCTAAGTTTGGTTGGTTTATTTTTTTATACTCACCTCTCATTTATAAAGGAGTAATCTGAATTGATAGCTTTTATCCAATTTCTGTCATAAAGACTTACTTTAAAAGTTTATATCTGCTCAAGCATCACAGTCAAGAATTTCACCCTCACAGCATATGAAGGCTAACAGGAGGAAGCACTAAAAAACTATGCTTAAAAGGTGATTTTAAGATAAGTGGACTTTTGGAGAAAGGATTGAAACTTTGAAGAAATCTGAGTTAGTAGTGTAGGAATTACTAAGAGCAACATTTTCTCTTAGCTTCTGGTAGGTTGAGTTATAAATATAAGTGGCTCTTGGTAACAACTTTTCTTTGAGATACTTGTCTGCATAAAGAGTATGCCTCTGTCATTTTGAAAAGAACTTGGTGAAATTTGTGGAAGCATGAGGCTAGTACCATGCCTGAAGCAGCATATGCTCTTTTTCATCCCTATATTCTGCCATAAAATTAAGTTTAGAGATGACCACTCCATATGTGGTATATCTTTGGGAAAAAAATCATCCTCTAAGTTAAAAAAGCTAGAATTTATTTTCTGAAGGTCAGGGCAGCGATGTTTAATATGTTGGCGGTTTCTGCTTTTTTTCTATTACCCAGATATATTTCTCACTTTTAAAAAAATAGTCATAATCCAGTAGTCTCAAATTCCCAAAGTTGATTAAAATATGAATCTTTAAATCTGACCAGTTCTAATTACCTAGATGCTGGTATGACATAGCTTATTCAATCAAGGGGCAATTTAAACATACAAAGAATGAATCATTAGGTAAGAACACGATCTTCATTTGGCTTATGGAGATTAGGTAAAAATTTGATGGTTCCGTGCTTTTCATGCTAATTTACAGACTAATGGGCAGGTTGAACACTGACAGAGGGCCACTCACACACTCGGGGTTTTGATTCTGTTCTTGAGAGAACAATCTATTAGCTACAGGGTCTTTGTAGGTGAGAACATTCGGTTGACCAACAATGACATTGGCTATTTCTGGCCAGTTTGAGGACTTCCTATTAACAAAATGATGCCTCCCCTTCTTCCCTTTTTATGAAGGATAATTCAGAGCCTTCTTTACTGACCACTGAGGCAGTTCTGGAGTCATTTTGAATCTTCACTCCTTAATGAAACGTCTGTCCCTTCCTTAGAATGTCACCAATGCTAGGATTTGCCACACGAAAGCTCCAACATGGAGCCAGAACATTTTTGGATGTGGAAAAATAAAAAAACCGTCATCAAGCACAGCAGAAACATTCTTCTACTTCTCCATTCAAACTTGAAGAGTTTTACACGTTTGCCTAAGGAACAAACACATGTCAGGTACTCCACTGTTAAAAACATTATTACAGGTAGCAGACCTGGGCAAAGGGGAATATTTCAACAACCATAAGGGGACAGCAAGACAATAACTTCCTTTACCTCCATAAAAACACACCATGGGGACAGTTTTGCATCTTTCCTAGAGGATTATAAACTCTTAGAACATTCTTTTTATTTCAGAGAAACACATACCCATAAATAGGACCTAAAATAAACAGCTCTTACGAGAAACTGATAAAAGGATAGTAAGCATTTCTCGTGACTATTTTGGGAAGCATTCTGCACAAATGTAAGAAAGGAGTTCATTTACAATCAAGGAAGAAAGTATATAAAAATCAATAGACAACCATTTTAACATAAGAGGGTAAGAGAATTGTAGAAACATGATGTAACAATATTCAACTAGAATTCGCAGACTTAATATTTGCAATAGTAACCATTCATAGGTTGCCTGAACATCCACGTCTACAGTAATTTGTAATGTGCTGAAGCATGAACCTGAATCATACCTACTTTAATACTGATAAATGAGGCCATGTCATTTACCCAGTGGGTCTGGCCATCCATGGGCCATCCATTCAATTCTCAAGGCAGCTTTGTTCTCTATCATCAACTGTGTAACCCTCACTAACAGTCTGAATGGGATTCATGACATTTTTCAGTTGTAATTTATGACATTTTGTAGACAGGCTTTCAAAAGTTTTCTTTATAATCTCTCTTTCCCAAAGTACCCCCAAAATATAACACATGTACTACTTAATTTTCAAATATTTAAATATTTGACAGTATAACATGAATAATAATAAATCGGCTGAAGGAGTGGCTAGTCATCAGGATCAGATAACAGACAGCTTTGGTAAAAATGAATCAAAAGTAAAGTAAAACGTTTCCTACATAAAGTGAGAGTTCTGGGTAGTTAAAATTAATAGCAGAAAGAAGATTAATCATGTCATAATATAGAAAGATATTTTCTAATTTTGAAAAAAAAACAAAAAAACAAAACTTGGGTCTTTGTGTAACAAGAACAGATCTCTGAGTCTTTGTGCAACAAGAACAGATCCCTCTTTCCCATCATCACCTTGGCCTTTCTCTACCTAGCCAGAATATGTGAGATAAAAATGACTGTCTAAGGAAGAACGGAATTTTGGGTTCTAGTCGCATTTACTTGACTTTATCCAGATATATCAGGGCCAATGCAGCTCTGTAGTGGCCCAATGTCATGACTTGCCATGGTCACATGTGACTGAAGGCAAAGGGTGAAGTTGGAGAAAATCTAGAGGAGCTGCATATTTTTCAGAAAACGCAAGGGACAGATGAGAAATACACTAATTCATATTTCCAGGCCTCCATTTTCTTCACATTATTCAAAAACATGGAAAGACTTATAGGACTGTTCTTTAATTTCATTTCTCCCTGTTGAATATTTTTAACAATGATAGCATTTTCTCCAGATGTTTATATCTAATTAGTTTCTAGACCCTAGTCATCTTTTTGATCAGTTTCCCACTCTGTCTCATTGTTACCGTCTTAATCGAAGCCTTTGTTCTGGTTTGTGGGGTTGGAATAACCTCCTAATTTGTCTCCCTGAGTGGTCTGGTGCCTTGGAGCTTCTCTTCCTGTTTGCTGTCATTATCCAGAAAAGAAAAAGCTATAAAAATGTCCTATCATAGAAGGAAATCTAAATTCTTGCTGGTAACACAGACAGTCCTTTATGATAAGACCTCAACCCACCCAGCGTCTTCTCCCCTCTCCTCACTCTCTTCAGAGAGGCACAGACCCAACTCCAGTCACACCTAATGATTTAATCCTCCTAGGACTTGATATGCCCACTCCCCTATCTCCTTATCTTTGGATACATTTTACTTCTGCCTAAAATATTTTCCTTTCAAACCTCAGAACAAGTGTTACCACTTCGTAATTTATAAGCCTTTGTGCTTCATCCAGTCAACACTTCTTCTATACTTCTATTATAAGATATATCTTATTACATTATGATTCTTTGTTAACCTGTTTGTTTCTCTCACTTAACTATGATGTACTGAAAAAATATTAGCATATATTTTGCTTCCTCAATGCCAAGCAGTATTCATTCCAGGTACATAATTGATGCTTAATACTTATTAAATGAAAGGATGAAATGATGACTGGGTGGGTGGATGGATAAATGAAAAAATTAATGTATGAATATAAGGGAAAAGTGATAAGTAATTTCAGAAGGGAAACTAGAGGTACTATTTGGATTCTCTGGGAATAGTAAGTGGAATGATTAAGTGACCCAAAAGGTCAGTATCTCCATTAAAAAAAAAAAATTTAGGATTATTCCCATGATGTTGTGGTAACAGAACTTGAAGTTATAGATATGCATGGGTCTTGACATCAGCTTCACATTTGTACCTCAGATATTTAAATTTATTCTCATTTGGAGAAGGTCTGATTTTTAAAATGAAATTAATTCAGGAAAATAATAATGCAAGAAGATAATAGCAATCTTTGGTGCTTTAATTGGTTTTAGACTAACCACTTGGGATGTGGGAAATGTCCAAATAGATACATCAAGGTTCATTCTGGCATATTCATTACAGTTAATATTTCAGTTAAAAATTATCCTAATTAAAAAAAAATAACTCTCTTGAGTAATTTGCATACTTCTGCTTAACACTGTCAGGATATTTTCTCATGAAATACTATGTGGTGACAATTACCCTACACCTTGGTATTACATGTTCACTTGCATCAGGTATGGTGGTCCAAATGAAATATCAAATTCCCTATGATGTAACAAAGTAAACAGATACCATAATGAGTGTTTCCCTCCCAAAATAGTACTGTACATGCAATCTCTATCTCTCTCTACCATATGTGCTATAGACATACTAATTTAAATTATAGCTTCTATATTTAAGATGCCTGACCCGTTCAACCACCACTTTATTTTTTCAAATAGAGACTAGTATTTTTAAAGGCAAACAAGTTAATTTTTGCTTAGGAAAATGCAGCTGGCTGCATTTTCTGGTCTACACTCTAATGTCAAAGACAGTGAATCATTCTGCTCCTCAGGGAAGCCTGGAATCACCCTTCCTTTGCATTCATTCCTCAGGTCATAATTGCGGGCATCAGTAGACAGCTGAGGGCACATCCATTTTCTTTTGCAATCCTCATGATGATTATGTGAGATTTTTCAACTTTTACAATTTATTGTTAGTCTTTGTTACTAATGACTATTATCCCCAGTTTATAACTGAAGAAACTGAAGCTCAGATAACTTCAAAGTGAAACTTCTCAAAGAAGCATATAAGTGTGAGTGATACTCTGGGGGCTGTAATCCCTATTTGGGGGGCTTTAAAACTAGTGAAACAGGTCCTGCATACCTGGTTCTTCCATTCATTTGTTTGACTAATATTTACTGAGCACATAATAAGTGGCAGGCACTGTCCTATTTATGGGAAAAAAAAAAAAAAAACGAATCACTGCTCCTGTGAAACTGACAATCCAGAGAGCCAGACAAATGATAGACACCACCAGTAAAATTTTAAAGTACGCTAGGCCATGCCAAGAGAAAGTTAAGAGAAAGAGAAGGATTTTTGAGGCAGGGATATGCAAGTTCAATTAGATGGGGAAGGCTTGCTGAGAATGTGAAATTGTAGTAAACACCCAGAGATAAGAGAGCCAATCGAGCTGACGTCTGGAGGAAGGACATTTCAGGCAGAAGGAACAGCATGTGCAAATGTCCAGAGACAAGAACAGTAGGAGGGGCAGGGTGGTGGCAATGGAATAAGCAGTGAGGAGAGTGGTAGTAGATGAAGTCACAACGTCTGTTCATCTGTTCATTCATCTATTTCTCTGTTTATTCCACAAGTGTTGTTGCTCCGATGTTACTAGGATAAAAGTGGGCAATGCAGATACTATCCTCATTCTCATCGGGGCACAAAGAGAAATCACACTGATGTTATCAGAAACACACATGGCCCTGTATGCTCATCCCTCTAGAAGCCTCCCTCATTCCTGGAAGCTGGACCTGGAGAGAGCCTGAGTAAGACCACGATGACTCCTTTTCATAATGGACTCCTTTCCTACTCAAACATTTATTCTCATAACTTGGAGCACTACTATTCTTTCTGTTTAGACAATGAAGGCTTGCAGTGTTTTAAGGAAGAGGGAAGTGAGGGAGTGTGACCACACACTCAGGGCAAGCAACAGAAGCTTTTCCCAGCGAATGTTTTCCACTGACTGGTAGCAAAGAATTCCTGCGTAACGTGACTTACATCCACTTCTACTGCAGCTAAATTGAGACATCTCCTAGTATAGAAAACCAGTCTAGAAACAAGAAGGTCACTCATCCCTCCATTGTAGCATTTAGTTTTCCAGTCTACAAGGAAAGCTTTAAAGCCATGTTCCCTCCCCCTAACTATTCAGCTGTTCTTGAGCTATTGAAGTTAAAGAGAAATGTGAGTTCAGTCATGAGAAAAAGTACCATATCTCTGCTTGCAGAAGATTCTGAAAGAGATGGAAAAGCAGCTAAACTAATATCTGAAGTACAGGGGAAAGAATATCTTAGGTGCCACCCCATCCATGGCAAACGCATTTGAAATGTGTACTAGAGGGAAAGCCAAAAACTATTTGGTCCATTTAGGCTCTTCTACTCAAATATTTATTCTTATAACTTAAAGGGTAGATTGCCTGCATTTCAACCCAGCTCCACTGCTTATTAGCGCTGAAACTTTGGGTAACCTTTTCATTTCTGTCTCCTCATGTGTAAAATGAAGATAATAATCATGACTATCTCATGAGGTCTTTGTGAGGATTAAGTGAACTAATATGTATTAAATGCTTATAATACTTCTTGATAATAGTGAGAACTTAATGTTATTTTTACTAACTCTAGTAGAAAGGGAAGTAGCATGAAGCACTAATGTATGCAGAAAGCCACTTATGTGATTTCTTCATGAGGAATTAAACCTTTTATTAGGAAATATCCCTCCCTAACAGTAACTTTTGCCACAAATTCTTCTTTACTACTAGTATTACTGTATCACTTTTTGTTAGGTTAGTTTGCACATAGTGTATCTTTTCTATTAAAAAAAAATGTTCAGTTTTCCCTTATTTTTATAATTCAGAGGCACTATATGTAACAGGCACCCCTGTTAAATAACATATACTTATGTTTTGATTTTTTGATCCAGATTGACAATCGTTGTATTTGCCTTTTATTAATAATTGGGTCATTCAGGCCTGAGGGATTTGGTATAATTACTGACAAATATGAGTTAATAACTACCAAGTACTTGCTATTTATTTCACTTACTCTAGATTCCCTTTTCCTCTCTTCTTTGCCTTCTTTTGTACCCTAACACAGACAGTTATCTCCAAGACTTTAGTAACTCCCCAAACTGGACTAATCTCTCTTGCTCTTCACCACCACTTCTCCCCCCACTCCCCCACCTTTCTTGTGGACTTTTCAATGCCTCCAGGTATACCACCTTATATTTTGTCAAATTCTTCAATCTCCTTTTGGGGGCAAGAAAGAAGAAAGGGGTATCTTGACCATATTACTAAATATCCATTACTAAAAGTGAAAGTCAAGTTATGTGGGATCAGTTTTAATGATGAACTTGGTGTTGATTAGTCATCCAACAAATTAAGTAACAGTTAAGATTTACTTTGGTATTAACTTGCAACGTACCTCTGCATTATAGTCAAGTTTAAGCCAAGTCTTCTCTTCAAACTTACTTTCATCTAATGCTCAGAATAGAAATTAAGCTGCTTATACTTGGGGTGACTATATTTTCTAGTTTGCCTTGGTTAATCCTGATTTACACCTGTCATCCTGACTTCCTGTTGGGTCTACCCTGGAAATAAGGCCTCATATGGACCATAAATTCTACTCTCACCTACATAGAGTAATTACCCTTATTGTGGAAATTTGAACTTTAGTAAATAATTCCTGAATGTTGAAATCTTTAAGCTATGAATGAATGACTCTCTGATACAAGAATATCAGCCACTGAAATTCAGGCAAAAAGGGAACATACCTTGAAGCATAAAACATTTTTGAAACCCATTAAATCACATGAAATTGCTAATAAATTTTTAAAGCTGGCATTGAAGAAGGGTTCCTAGATATAGCTCTGTACAAAGTTCTTCAACCTTTCTATCATAAAGATGAGACATAGAGGTTGTAATGTGAAAAATTGACTATAATATTATTAGTTAGTATTGTAATCCAAGGTCATGAACTCTGAGAATAAAATTAAAGCTGTTACATAGACTATTACTTTTAAGATAAAATATTTGCTATAATAAAAAGGCAAATAGGTTTCTCACAAAACCTAGGTCTATTTCAAAACACACTCTTAAGTATAGGGTTCATTTACTGAATTTTGGGGATTATGTCTATTAGTTTATAAGCAAAATTTCTATTATGATGGAACTTTCCCAATTTTGCCCAAACTTAAAGGCAATCATTTGTGAACTTCAATTTCTCCCAATTAAAAATAATTTTTTTATATGTTTGACTCATATGAATGTTCATCTACTGATGATGATTATGAGGAAAATGATGAATTTAGGATTTTCAGAGAATTAGGCAAGGAGTAATTATAATGGTTAAGAACATCAACCAGGCATGGGGTTTATCCTGAGGTAGCTATTTGTCAACTGTGTAGCCCTGTTATTTCACTCTCAAAAACCTCTCAATTTTCCTCCCTACCAGTTCAGTTCAGTTACTCAGTCGTGTCCAACTCTTTGTGATCCCATGAACCACAGCACGCCAGGCCTCCATGTCCATCACCAAATCCCGTAGTTTACTCAAACTCACGTCCATTGAATCAGTGATGCCATCCAACCATCTCATCCTCTGTCATCCCCTTCTCCTCCCGCCCTCCTGCCCTCCTTTCTCAGCATCAGGGTCTTTTCCAATGAGTCAACTCTTCGCATGAGGTGGCCAAAGTATTGAAATTTCAGCTTCAGCATCAGTCCATCCAATGAACACCCAGGACTGATCTCCTTTAGGATGGACTGGTTGGATGTCCTTGCAGTCCAAGGGACTCTCAAGAGTCTTCTCCAACACGACAGCTCAAAAGCATCAATTCTTTGGCACTCAGCTTTCTTCACAGTCCAACTCTCACATCCATACCTGACCAATGGAAAAACCATAGCCTTGACTAGACGGACCTTTGCTGGCAAAGTAATGTCTCTGCTTTTTAATATGCTATCTAGGTCAGTCATAACTTTCCTTCCAAGGAGTAAGCATTTTTAAATTTCATGGCTGCAGTCACCATCTGCAGTGATTTTGGAGCCCAGAAAAATAAACTCAGCCACAGTTTCCACTGTTTCCCCGTCTATTTGCCATAGAGTGATGGGACCAGATGCCATGATCTTAGTTTTCTGAATGTTGAGCTTTAAGCCAACTTTTTCACTCTCCTCTTTTACGTTCATCAAGAAGCTCTTTAGTTCTGCTTCACTTTCTGCTATAAGTATGGTATCATCTGCATATCTGAGGTTATTGATATTTCTCCCGGCAATCTTGATTCCAGGTTGTGCTTCATCCATGCATTTCTCATGATGTACTCTGCATATAAGTTAAATAAGCGTGGTGACAGTATACAGCCTTGACATACTCCGTTTCCTATTTGGAACCAGTCTGTTGTCCCATGTCCAGTTCTAACTGTTGCTTCCTGACCTGCATACAGGTTTCTCAAGAAGCAGGTCAGGTGGTCTGGTATTCCCATCTCTTTCAAAATTTTCCACAGTTTGTGGTGATCCACACAGTCAAAGGTTTTGGCATAGTCAATAAAGTAGAAATAGATGTTTTTCTGGAACTCTCTTGCTTTTTCAATGATCCAATGGATATTGGCAATTTGATCTCTGGTTCCTCTGCCTTTTCCAAAACCAGCTTGAACATCTGGAAGTTCATGGTTCACATATTGTTGAAGCCTGGCTTGGAGAATTTTGAGTATTACTTTAGTAGTGTGTGATATGAATGCAATTGTGAAGTAATTTGAGCATCCTTTGGCATTGTGTTTCTTTGGGATTAGAAAGAAAACTGACCTTTTCCAGTCCTGTAGCCACTACTGCGTTTTCCAAATTTGCTGCCATATTGAGTGCAGCACTTTCACAGCATCATCTGTTAGGATTTGAAATAGCTCAACTGGAATTCCATCACCTCCACTAGCTTTTTCTTCCCTATACAAGGAAATAATCCCTATCTCATCCCTTCACTACTGTAAAGGTTAAATGCAATAATGACTGTAGTGAGAACACAATAAATCCTAACAAACATTTTGATTCAGTACTTGAAAATAAATTTTTTCAAAAACTTAAGTGTAGGCCTCATTTCATCGCTCTCAGGCAGCCCCGCCCGAACTTTTTTCCTTAACTTTACAGCAGAGGTGGGGACCTCTGTCTTAGAGGACTAGAGAGGAATGTCACAATTTTGGGGTAGAAGCCCCTGGATCTGAGACTTTAGCACTGCTTTTCCAGCCAGTACAGAGCTGCTTGGAGGCTGGTAGGGCTGATGAGCTCCAAAACAGCTTCTGGAATTTCTGAGCAGCCCTGGTCAGTACAAGAGGGACCCAGTAGTCTTGTGTTACATGGACAGTCGACTGTGGCATTTAGACATCTCACTACTGGATTCTGCAAGCTGGCTCAAAGTCCATGTTATTGGGTTAGCCTTTGAGTACTTTGCCAACAGTTAATTTCATGACTGCTCTGACCACGTCTGCTTCATCAGCCCCGAAGTCACTCAGTTCATCAAGTGCATGGGCAGCCCAGCAGAGATTGCCATGTTCCTTGAACCCTTGGACCTCCCCAATAAGAGAGTTATATTTTTAGCCATCAATGATAATTCCAACCAGACAGCTGGGGGAACCCACTGGAGCTTTTTGGTTTATCTTCGAGATAAAAATGGCCTTTTTCATTGATTCTTATGGTAATAGTAACTCATTCCATGCAAAGCAGGTAGCAGAGAAACTAGAGACTTTCTTAGGCAGAAAAGGAAACTGGCCTTTGTGGAAGAGAAAGCCCCTGCTCAACAATACAGGTATGACTATGGGATGTACATAAAATGTAACACATGAGGCCTTGTGTCAGAACTTCTTCAGACAACAGCCAGAATCACTACTGCAGCTACTTATTCCTACATACATCACAAAGAAGAGAGAAGAATGGAAAGATCTCATTGCCAAACTTGATAAAAATTAGCTGTTGAAATATATTTGACTTGAAGCCTCTTCCTTCTGTACTGGATAGCTGGATGTACTGGATGTACTGGATAGCTGCAGTCTCAGTGCCTGAGGGAAGATGCCTGGGAGAGGAATGCTTAGGATGCTTACTTTCTCCTGAAGGAATGCTGTCCTCTGCAATATCCTAATGGAAAGTGTCACTTTAACCCTAACTTCAGAGCAATATGTTCTGTAAAAATGTCTTCAAAATATGCACCAAAACTGATTAATTCCCTTTTGGGCTCCCTTATACACATTGGTTTATTCCAAAGAAAAAAGATTGATCTCTAAAACAAATTGAGAATATATGAAATCTAGAAGCACGAAGAAAATCATAGAGCAACCAAAACTTACCACACAGCCCACATATTTCAAGAGATCAGCTGGCTAGAAGCAGATCAAGACCTAACCTAATTCAAGATCGAAGTATTATCAGTTGCTCAGTTCTGTGATATCTCTTCCATTCAACAAGCAAAGGCTTCCCCAGCTATAACCTTTGCCAATACTTGATAAAGATGGTGTTAGCCCATAGTCACCCATCTGATTCCTAGAGCACTTTAAGAAAGGGAGAATCTTAAATAACTTTGTTGAAATAAATGTCTGTGGTGGACCTCTTGTTTTGCATCTGAAACTTACTAAAAGTTGGTTTATTTCTGAGATACAAAGCAGAAAAAGTAACCTTTCTCAGCTCTTTCACTTAATTCAAAATGCAGACAATGTAATTTTTGAAATGTGGAACCGAGAATAAAAAGAAAAGCTACTACTTCTAAAAAGAAAAATAAGAAACAAAAACATGTCTAGCTACTCCAGATTATTCTTGTTATTTTCCACTGTTATAAAATATGAACTCTAATTACATAATAAGCCATCAAGTGTAAATGTATTTCTGGCTCTTTGATAATATGATTGTCCTTTCAATGCTATGCATCTCCTATGCAAAGCCCACTTTATTTTCAAAGGTTATATTAGAGTGAGGATAAATTATAAAGAAGGTATATTATGGACATAGATCTAACACAGTTTATTTCCTAAGATCAAAAACTTATGTGTAACATATTTTGTTTGAAGTATACTGAGGTTAAAAAATCACTTAAGTTTTATTTGTTATTCCATAAATAGGAATTATTGGCCTCTGCTAATTGCTGAATATCTATAAACACTTCCAGGATCAGCTTCTACTTGATGTTTTTGTGATTTAGTGAGAGCATTAATGTTGTATTAGCAATAGCAGAATGGGCGAGGGGAGCTCCACACTCAATAAAACAGTCCTTTGCTGCTGCATGGACTAATCTCATCTCACACTGCTACAGGCAAACAACTGCAACAAATTTAAATGAAAAAAAGAAAGAAGAAACCCCCCATACCCAGCATGTAAACCACAACATCACATTCCTCCCTTTCAAGTTAACAATTTAACCATAAATGGTTACTTGCTGTGAGTCCTCCTTGAATGTATCTGTGAATATAAAAGTATCAGTGAAGTTAATGTCAACAACTGCAACAGGCAGGGTTGGGGGGGGAATGTCACCTTTACTTTGTAACTTCAAGAAATCCTCAAAAGAAGTTGCTGAAAAGCCACCAAAGGAGAAACTTTTTCAGTTCCTGCAGCATAAACCTGGGAAAGATACCTTTACAATTGATTAATACAGAAGTTCCCACTAGGCTTATCTATCTTATCTATAGTAGGTACCTGGAAAGGCCCAGAGCCTGTGACTGTTACAGGCACTGGAATCCACTTACTCCATCTCTGTGGTTCAGGATGAATTTTTGTAGCTAATCCAAAGGGGAGGGAATGAGTACAGACAGACCAACTTTAAGGAACCCTAACTTCAAGGAACTTGTGTTTTTTCTTTAAAATCTTTGTTTAATTGTGCATGGAGGTGGTAAAAGAAATCTTGAGAAATCTCTGTGTCAGTATTTATTTAACAAGACTGACTCCTGTGGAATAGTAATGCTTATGTCTGAGTTATGAGAAAACCAGTCCACTTTTTGAGCCCATTAGTAACTTGCTCGATTCACATATTTCACTTAACAAGGCCATATCGTCCTTGCACTCGGCCAAGAGCTATTCTAAGTGCTTTACAAATATTAACCCATTTAATGCAAATAAGGAAACGATATGGTAAGGGAATTGTTGCCCCAATCCCACAGATGTGGAGCACAGATGTAAAGCAATTTGCTCAAGGCCATCAACTACTGAGTTGCAGAAGAGATGTGAACCCAAGTAATCTAACTTCTAGACAGCTGGTGTCTAGATCATTACACCTTTGTTGAAGAGATTCTCAATGGAACACAGCAACCCTTTCTCACTGCAGCAAATGAGATCCCTTGTGAAAAAACAGACAGACAGACAGAAACTCCTGACAATGTATCCACTGAGAGTGGTTAAAGCAAAGCTAATAGAATTCTGGGATCCTTCCTAGAGTTTTCAGCAATTAGTGATTTTTTTTTTTTAATGTAAAAGTCCTACTAAATTAAACATAGACTATTTACTACCCTCCCAAAAAACAAAGCTTCTTTGGTTACATGTTATGCTAAGCAGTTAGGCATAGAGCTCCACAGTGTTTTTATGATTCTACTTCTTAGCTCTGTTGTATGTTGTATAACTAAGGAGTGAGATTATTTTTTTGGTGTTGTTAACAGTTGTTTATTTTTCTTATCAAAAATCACATACCTTAGACATAGATAATTTAAGATTACAACTTTTTAAATTACTTGTCTGCTTTACATATCTTATTAGAAGATTGCCCTTTCCAAGGTATCTTGTATCTGATAGTCATAACAAGAAGAATGTAGCCTAAAGAGATCAGAAAATACATGTCAAAACTTTCACTGTAGATAGGAAAATATGTAATTAGAAGAGACCTCTCCATTCAGCAGAAACATTGCGACTATATTTGTCTTTGGATATCCAGTTCCTAATACAATGACTGGCACGGAATATATGTTCAACAAGTGCTTAGTAAATAATGATTCAGATTTGATTTTGTTTTGCTATATCAATTGACAGAAACTATATACAGGGTAAAAAATTCTCCATATTTACAGAGTGCCAAACTACACATATGAAAAACAACCTCTAGGCATATATAAAGATATCACTTCTTTTTATATTGGTGATATATATATATGTGCATATATATAATGTTAATTTTAGTTGTCCTTTCAAAGAACCATCTCTTAATCTCATTTATCTTTTATATTATATTTTAGTCTCTCTTTCATGTATTCCTCTCATCCTTGTGAGTTCCCTCCTTCTACTATGTTTGGGCTTAGGTTGTTGTTCTTCTCCGAGGTGCATAGGGGGTAAAGATAGGTTGTTAGAGATTTTTCTTGTTCCTTAGGTTTTTATTTTGTGGTTCCTATGAGGCTTACATATAACAACTTACATTTATAACTCTCTATTTGAGGTTGATAATAATTTAAGCACAAATAATCTAAAGCTCTACAGTTTTATTCCCCATACAATTTTATCTTTTTGATGTTATGTTTTACATCCTTCTATCTTATGTATCCCTTAACAAATTGTTATAGTTATTTTTACAAAACATTTTTATCTTTCCTTCTTCATAATAGCTTTCTAAGTAATTCATTACCTTCTCTACATATTTACCTTTACTGGTGAGAATTATACTTTTTATGTGTTTCCTTGTTGCTAATTACTGCTCTTCCTTTTTAATTTAAAGGGGTCACTTTAACATTTTTTTGTGAAGCCAATTTAATAACAAACTTGATTAGTTCTTGCTTGTCTGGAAAACTCATTCATCCCTTCAATTCTGAATGGCAACTTTGCCAGGTAGAGTATTCTTAGATGGTAGTTTTTCTCTTTCAGTACTTTGAATATTTTATTCCATCTCCTTCTTAACTGCAATTTTTCAGCTGAGAAAACTACTGATAGTCTTGTGGGAGCTTCTTTACATAACAGATGGTTTTTCTCTTGCTGTTTTTAAGATTCTCTCCTTGTCTTTAATTTTGACATTTTCAGTTCAGTTCAGTCACTCAGTCATGTTTGACTCTTTGTGATCCCATGAACCGCAGCACGCCAGGCCTCCCTGTCCATCACCAACTCCCGGAGTCCACCCAAACTCATGTTCATTTAGTTGGTCATGCCATCCAACCATCTTATCCTCTGTCATCCCCTTCTCCTCCTGCCGTCAATCTTTCCCAACTTCAGGGTCTTTTCAAATGAGTCAGCTCTTTGCATCAGGTGGCCAAAGTATTGGAGTTTCAGCTTCAGCATCAGTCCTTCCAATGAATATTCAGGGCTGATCTCGTTTAGGATATACTAGTAGGATCTCCTTGCAGTCCAAGGGACTCTCAAGAGTCTTCTCCAACACCACAGTTCAAAAGCATCAATTCTTCAGCACTCAGCTCTCCTTACAGTCCAACTCTCACATCCACACATGACCACTGGAAAAACCATAGTTTTGACTAGATGGACCTTTGCTGGCAAAATATATCTGCTTTTTGTATGCTGTCTAGGTTGGTCATAACTTTTCTTCCAAGGAGTAAGCGTCTTTTAATTTCATGGCTGCAATCACCATCTGCAGTGATTTTGGAGCCCAAAAAAATAAAGTCAGCCATGGTTTCCCCATCTATTTGCCACAAAGTGATGGGACCAGATGATCTTAGTTTTCTGAATATTGAGCTTTACGCCAACTTTTTCACTCTCCTCTTTCACTGTCATCAAGAGGCTCTTTAGTTCTTCACTTTCTGCCAGAAAGGTGATGTCATCTGCATATCTGAGGTTATTGATATTTCTCCCAGCAATCTTGATTCCAGTTTGTGCTTCATCCAGCCCAGTGTTTCTCATGATGTATGAATATAGATTGGGTTCTTTGGTTTTTATCTCATTAGGAACTCTCTGGGCTTCCTGAACATGGATGTCCTTCTCCAAGTTAGGCAGGTTTTCAGCCATTATTTTTTCAAATCAGCTTTCTGCCTCTTTTTTTTTTTCTCTTTCCTCCTTCTTGGATTCCATAATGCCAATGTTAGTCTGTTTGATATTGTCCCTTAAGTCCCTTAAGCTAATCTTGACTATTTTTGTCATTCTTTTTTACTGCTCTGATAGGGTATGCCCACTGTTCTGTTTTCAAGTTCATTGGTCTTTTTTTTGCCTCCTCTAGTCTGCTGTTGAACCTATGTAGTGTAAATATCTTTAACATCAGTTATTCTCAACTTTGGATTCCCTGATAGCTCAGGAGTCATGGGTTTTGATCCCTGGGTTGGGAAAATCCCCTGGAGAAGGAAATGACCTCCCACTCCAGTATTCTTCTTGCCTGGGAAATCCCATGGACAGGGGAGCCTGGCAAGCTACAGTCCAAAGGGTCACAAAGAGTTGGACGCTACTGAGCAACTAAGCACATATTATAAACTTTAGTCCTGTGGCTTCTATTTGGTACTTTTTATATCTCCTTCATAATGGAGGTTTTCCCTGTGTTCATTTATTCCTCTCCCAAGTACAGTGACCATGCTTAAATACTATTACTTTGAATTATTTACCAGGTAAATTACTTCTCTCCATTTCACTAAGGTGTTTTGACTGATAAGACAGAGGAGTTCAGTCTTTTGTTCCATTTAGGACTTCAGCTGACAGCATGAGGCCCACCCACACAATGAAGGGTAATCTGCTTTACTCAAGTCCACCAATTAAATTTAAATCTCTCCTAAAAACAGCCTCCTAGAAGCCTTTAGGAATGACCATCTGATTTGAGTTCCTCTAGTAACTGTCCCTAGTCTTAGAAACTATGGAATGGAATATTCCAGAGATAAGAAATGTAAATTCAAATGAGTTACTTATAGCTAGATTCAGATGCATTAGGTATTAAATTATTACCCCTAAAATTGATCTTTTAGATACTATAGTATGTTCTCCTTTAAACTGTGAAATCAGTTTTCCAGTAATTTCTAAAAATGAGAATGTACCAATGTTTTGTATCATGGCATTTTCAATTCCATAAACATGCTGTCCCCATTGAAAATAAGGTAAAACAGTTTTGAGCCCTGTGACTTCATGCAAAAGGTAGCTTAACCCATTTAAGATGGCTGTCACCTGGGGGTGAGGGTGATCTTGGAATTACTAGTGCTGATTAAATCTGATTTTCTCTTCCCTCAAACACATACAGATGCACACACACACACCTCCATAGAAACATCCCCAAAAATGTTTGACTGAATATATGGGCACTATGGCCCAGACAAGTGTACATATAAGATTAACCATATACCAACTAATACCTTGCCCTTGACTTTCTGACTTTCTGAACACACAGCTCCTATACTTTACTGCCTTGTAATAATCAAGATCATGTGATGACCGAGGAACAGTTGCAATATGTCTTGAACTTGTTTCTAGTGGAACTTGAAAGGGACTCTCTCAATGTGACCATTCTACTTGTGAAGCCTAGAAAATTGTAGCTGTCATTTGCCTTTCATGATGGGTTTGCCGAGCTCTGAAGACTGAAGTGCTTAGGGGTGCCACCCCTGCACAGTCAAAAATCTGCACATACACAATTCCATATCCATAGATTCAACCAACCGTGGATCGTGTAGTATTACTGAAAAACATCGATATATGAGTGGATCTATGCAGTTCAAATCCCTGATGTTCAAGGGTGAACTGAACTTCTACCATAGATATTTTTAATGTACTGATAATGAACACTTTTCTTTCATGTTACAATATCTTTGATATAATGTACAGTGATGAGATATAGTTTCACTGAATAGGGTCTCCTTAGACCATTACATAGGTGAAAGGTGAATTTGTCAAAAGTCACCATCAACCATAAGGTTTATTCATAAGGGACCTTCCTTACAGCTCATACAAGAAATCATCAAGATTATAATGTGGAGACAGACAGTTCACATCTATATTATACAGGCAGGGGTGCTCTCAACAAGTTGATTTCATTGCTGAAATTTAATCTCAAACAATGGTTGGCTGTCTGGCAGACATTTGCCTTCTGTAATCTTGTAAATCGATCACATGTGGTGACTGAAGTTGGAGGCTGAGATTGCTAATCAGGATAACTGTTTAAGTTTATCTGTCAGCCAACGTGTCTGTTGAGAATATTCCATTTTATTTCAAGGTAGAATAAAAGCATCTCAGTTATGAATCCTAGAAACAGGCTGACCAAATCAACTCTCTACATGATTACTCAAACAGTCCTTTCTAGAATAGGGTGTTTTAAAGTTGCAAAACAGATTGCATTCGATTATCTGCAAATATCCTTTGGAAATGAATTAACACTGCCTGGGGTTACTTTGTCTCTCTCTCTCTCTCTCTCTCTCTTACTTCTCGTATTCTTTTAATAGGGCTAGAAAGAGAATAGGAGAGGCAAGGTAAAGGTAAAATATATTTGCCACCAGAAGAGAATAAGCAATAAAAGGTAAAGGTAAAATAGCCAACAGTAAACAGAACCTCAGCAGAACAGCCCTTTATTGACTTCAGGCTAATCCCATCATAAATCATAGGAAGCCAACATCACAACTTAATAGGAGAAAAGTTCAATAATACTGAACCACAGCAGCAAGAGGTACATTCAGGAGCTAAATAATTCTTGTCTATAATAAGTTCAATACTAAGCATTATATAAATGGAATTCCCTAACGTTGTATAAACTATAAAGATTTTGGCTTCTTTGCTTTGAGTTTTATATCTTAGGTGACGTTTCAACTGAATGGTTGGTTTTGCTGTTAGTAATATGTTACAGATCTTTAAATTTTTCTATAAGCTTGAAGCATTAATAGATATGTACAGTGTTATGAGGCCCCAATATTCTTCTTTTCAGGTGGAAATTTTAATTATTTTCAGTTTAATTACAGCTATTACTATGGTCCCATATACAAATCTTTCTCCTTCCCCTCTCTCATATTTTAAAACTAGCAGAAAAATTTTAAGTGATTTAAAAGTCTAATCCAGAAAGTACTCAGTGTTGTCTCTACAAATAGTTCATCAAGAGGAAAGAATCTAGTCGCAAAACCATCCTAATGGATTTTTATTTTCTTACAGTAGTAGAATACCATATGCAAAGGTAGAAAACAATGAAATCAAATCTTGACATCACAGAACATATATTTTCATTGTGCTTACTCACTATCTATTAAGGAGACAAATTATTTAGTAATTTGCCTTTGAATGGTCTAAAAGCCTGTTGTCCATGTGTTTTAGGAAGGTTATAGGCCAGCAACGTTAAACTGCCCATGCGCTCCAGCGGCATCTACAAACCTCTGTCCTACCACTTCTGTACATGAAAGTGATTTATTGACTTTCTCTCCAATTGACCATGAACTCTTGGACAGCAAAGGTTCATGATTTTTTAAAAATTTGAATCCCCAAAGCCTAACACAATATCAGGTTCCGTGCCACATAACAGACCTACAATTGATTCATACAGACTGAATGAACAAACTAATGGATAGGCTTCCCTTAAATAGAGTCAGTTAGCTCTGCTAAAGGGAGTCATACTTTTATTTTAAAAAGGTTTCTAACACTCCATTCTGTTTTAAATAGATGCACATTCTGCAGTGTTTACAATGTGTCATCAATGACACCATCCAAGTAGGAGGCTGGTATTAGGATTATGATAGTAAGTAATATTCAGCTGACAGATCATGAACTTCCAGTATTTCTTTCAAATATCACACCCAGAAAGAAACTTAAAGACCACATAATCTGTCTGTAGGTTCTGTGTCCTTGTTGGATCAACTGATGATCTTGTCTCTCTGGAACTGTCTCATTCTGATTTCTCTTGGAATCTTGTCTCTCTTGGTTTTCTGAGCTCTCTGTCTACACTTCGTGTTCCTTAGCAAGTACCTTATACATTACCAGCTAAAATGTCATTGATGCTCTTCCCTTTCAACATATTCCTTTTAGGGGAGCCTTCTTAGTTAATTATTTCAATACCATCTAGAGATGATTGGACTTCCCTGGTAGCTCAGACAGCATAGAATCAGCCTGCAATGAGGGGGACCCAGGTTTGATCCCTGGGTAGGGAAGATCCCATGAAGGGAATGGCCACCCACTCCAGTATTCTTGCCCTGAGTGTTCCATGGACAGGAGAGCCTGGTGGGCTGCAGTCCATGGGGTCGCCAAAGAGTTGGACACAACTGACTTAACACTTCTCTTCAAGGAAGCTTATTCTTAGAATTCTATCTTGATTTCTAGGGCTATATAGTAAACTATCCACTCAGTATCTCCACTTCATTGTGTCTTTATCAATTAATATTACCAAACAGGTTAAGCCAGAAATATAGTAAGAGAATTTTCTCTCAGTAGCCTCTTATATTCAGTTAGTTACCAAGCTTTGTTGATTTTCCTTTGCTACTCCTGGACACCCTCAGTATATCACTTTTTTCCCCCCTTAGTTTAAGACTGTTATCCTTACCTCAGTTCCCTACAGTTCACCACTGTAGCCAAATAGATGTGTAAAGTGTGAATCAGACCCTTCTCCTTTCCTATTTAAGGTTCTTCAGTGGTTCACCGTTGCTTAGAGGATAACACCCAGTTCTTTTAGCATGGCAGCTAAAAGGCCATTGTGATTCCCTTCTCAGGGGTTCCATCACACATATGAAATTACCCCATGAGCTGATTTTAATTCCAGGAGTAAGACATGATCATCTATGCCTCCATGGCTTTGCATAAGCTGTTCTGTGTTTGTTGCAATAAAATGCACTAGTTAACTCTGAACTTCTGCTTATCCTTTTAAGCCACAAATTGATGACTTCCAGAAATGAGGAATTTACCATTTCTCAAGGCAGCCCATTCAACATCATCTTGAGCTGACACCAAGAGATTTATTCCTTGTCCCTGATTATATTCTTTGTAGTCACACAGAACAAGTCTAATGTTTTTCTTTTGCATGTTATATCTTCAAAAAATTTAAAATCTATTACTCTTAGTGCTTCTATTCTTTGAGGGAAATATCTACAAAATCCTTTACATAAACTTCTTTTTTTCTCGCCCACTGAAAGTTGGTGTCCAGAATTTTATGGGTACCACAGATGAGGTTTAACCATTACAGAGTTAAGCTCAACCCTGCTTTTGTACACCTCACAGTGAACTGGCCATTATTTAGAGGTAGACTGCCAGGCGGGAGATGGGATTCACTCTCATCCGAGAGAGAGTTAGACTATAGCTGTCTCTGCACAAAGCATTTGGAATTCTGAACTTGAGGGAAATTTTATCATACTCTGCAAAGAAAATAAAAATGGATCTGAAATCATTGATTCAGGCATTTAAATATCATAGAAAATGTGTGGGGAGTAGTGGGAAAGACCCATGGGAGAATGCATTCAGGAAAAATATTTTTAATAGAGGGGTTGTTATACACCACAGAAAAGAAAAAGGCATAGAACCCCCACTAGCTAGAGATGCTTGAGCTTCCTATTCTCTTCTCCCAAGTCCTATGAGGCACTGTTTTTCTTTGATTATGCTCAGTCATATCCAACTCTTTGTGACACCGTGGACTGTAGCCTGCCAGGCCCCTCTGTCCATGGAATTCCCCAGGCAAGAATAGTGGAGTGAGTTGCCCTATCCTTCTCCAGGGAATCTTCCCGACTCAGGGATCAAACTCACGTTTCCTGCATTGCAGGTTGATTCTTTACCACTGAGCCACCAGGGAAGTCCCCGAGGAATACTTAACTTTGAACAAACAGCAAGCTCCCTGATATTAAAAATCAATCTCTGACATAGTTTTAGCCCTCACATAACAGACAGGAATACTGTTTAGGCAGTAGCCTAAAGATATAAACCTCATAGTGCTAATGAAATTTTATGATGCCTGAACGAGATTCCCATTACAATGTGCAAACGTTCACAATTAATTATAAGATTATAAACACAATATTCAGAGTAACACCTACAAAAAATACCTGGCCCAAGTACTGTAGAAGCATTTAAATCTTACAGGAACTTCAAAACACTCATATATTGTCCATTTCTCATTTTAATTGTAAAAATATAGGTCAAGTGTTTTTTGTTTTTAGAATATATTTCCTGATGATTTATTTGTTTAAGGTCTTTGCAATAATTTCCAATAACTCTCTAAATAAATAACAAAAGAGACACTCTTGGCTCTATTAAATTATTATTAATTAAGTAAGCAGCTCTTAAATTTAAAATACTAGATTTAAAATGTCACTTTTAGCAGTGGTACTTCTTGGACACTTAGCTTGGTATTCCCCTACCCTTAGACTCAAATCTAATTGAGGAAAAAACATCTCTCCACATCTCTTTTTAAAACTTAATATTACAGTAACTACAGACTTGCTTAAATGCTTTTTTCAAATGTCTGTGTCATTTGAGATTTTAAATCTTCTCTAGTATGAATTTCACTCAATGTCTCCATTTTTCTCACCATGATAAAACAAATTTTTACCTACTCTTCTTAATAAATATCAAATTTAAGAAGTTATGCCATATTTAAATTTCTACTAAACAACCTAGATTTAGTGGATATTCATGTAAAACATAAAGCCTGTTCTCCCCACAGTTCTCCCCAACTCACCTAATGTCAAATTCCTCATTCTATTTGCTCAAGACAAAAATTAAAGTCAATACTGACATGCCTCGTATTACTTTTCTAATCAAAATGTGACCACTCGCCCTTGCTCACTCCCCTCAGGCACACTAACATCACAGCTGTCTCGTGAATATGATATTCCCGGGGGAGCTTCCATGGCAGGTTTTTCGTGCTTTTTAATCCCCTTTACCTGAAAGGCACGGCCTCTAGATAGTCACGAGGCTTTTCTTCACATCTCCTGAGACTGCAGTATGCAAGCTCCCTTGGCTCAGCACTCTCCATTTCTGCTCCCCGCTTTACTTTTCCCCATGCCATCTACCACCATCTAATATATACTTTACTCATTTATCTTTATTTTTGTCTCTCCATGTCTGGTAGGAAGAATTCTAAAGATATACCCCCAAGATTCCTGTCCCCTAGGTATTCAAAGAAACACTAATCTTAGTACTTCTGTGAAGGGACTTTGCTAGGTAATTAAAGTTGTTAATCAGCTAACCTTAAAATAGGGTGATCATCCTGGACTATCCGGGTGGGACTAATATAATCACTTGAGTTTTTAAAAGCCAAAGAGTCAGACAGAGGAGAAATAGGGGGATAGGGACATCAGAGAGATTCAAAGTGTGAGAAAGACACAATGCGCCCTGGCTGGTTTGATGATGAAGGAGGCAATGTGATAGAGAAAGCAGGCGTTTTGATGAAGGTGAGAGAGGCTTCCAGATGTCAGCTGCAGGGGGATAGAAACCTCATTCCTACATCTACAAGGAACCAAACTGCCAATGACCTGAATGGGCTTGGAAGCAGATTTTCCCTTAGAGCCTCCAGAAAAAAAAAAAAAAAAAGCACACAGCCCTGTTGGGAAAAGATGAAGCATCCACTGGTTTGAACCTTGTAAAACACAGCAGAGAAATAGCCAGGCATGGAAGTGGGACCTACAGATTAGTAATGGATGTTGTTTCACATCACTAAGTTTGCTAAGGCAACCATAAAAAACCAACACACCCGATAAGAATCTAGGCCCCATGAGGCCAGGGATCCAGTCTGTCTTCCCCTGTGCAGTGCTATGAAAAAAGAAAAGTCACAGTGTTAGTTGCTCAGTCATGTCTGATTCTTTGTAAACCCCTGGACTGTTGCCTGCCAGAATCCTCTGAGTATGGAATTTTCCAGACAAGAATACTGCAGTGGGTAGCCATTCCCTTCTCTAGTGGATCTTCCCGACCCAGGAATTGAACCCCAGTCTCCTGCATTGCAGGCAGATTCTTTACCATCTGAGCCAACATGCACTAGAACCTAGAATAATACCTGACAATAAAAGACAGATTGAAAACAGATACAGTATATACATTCTTTCCCATGAAAACTATATTTTACAAGATCTTGTGAAATCTTTACCCCAAAATATTGACTAAAAATATTTAGAATATAAAATGTGAATTGACTTGAAAACTGTCTATTCAATAGCTTGTATCTTTGCAAGTCAGCAGTGGCTATCATTTCCATGCAGCCAACACAAGAAGCAGTCAAATACCATTTCTAAAGTCATGATTTTCAACTTGCATGTTGAAACATATTGTTGGGTTATAAAATCAATTTATGGGGTTGATGAAGAGAGGGAAGAATGAAGGAAAGAAGCAGGAAGAAAGGAAGGAAGGAATAAAACACAAAAATCAGAATTTTTATTTTAGTGTGGGGTATATGAGTGTGTGTATGTTGGGGTGGGTGTTGTATATATCCTGGATAATGTAAGATGTATTTCCTACTTAGGTCCCATCAAAATAATTGAAAACTACAGCCCTAAAAGTCATCATGATCTGTCATGGAAGGACAAGGACAAGAATGCAATTCAGGGCCTGGTCAGAGGTGAGTTAAAGACAAAAGAATGAGGAATGTGTCTGTTAGAAAGGGCTGATCAAAAAAAGACCATACAACCCTAAGTCTATGTTAAATTCACAAGTCAAGGATGGAGCTTATGCTTAAAAAATTCACACAAATTGCACCACCTTATCTATTTCTGCTTTATTGACTATGCCAAAGCCTTTGACTGTGTGCCTCACACTAAACTGGAAAATTCTGAAAGAGATGGGAATACCAGACCACCTGACCTGCCTCTTGAGAAACCTGTATGCAGGTCAAGAAGCAACAGTTAGAACCGGACATGGAACAACAGACTGGTTCTAAATAGGAAAAGGAGTACCTCAAGGCTGTTTATTGTCACCCTGCTTATTAAACTTATATGCAGAGTACATCATGAGAAACGCTGAGCTGGAGGAAGCACAAATTGGAATCAAGATTGCCAGAAGAAATATCAATAAACTCAGATGCAGATGACACCACCCTTATGGCAGAAAGTGAAGAGGAATTAAAGAGCCTCTTAATGAAAGTGAAAGAGGAGAGTGGAAAAGTTGGTTTAAAGCTCAACATTCAGAAAACTAAGATCGTGGTATCTGGTCCCATCACTTACGGGAAATAGATGGGGAAACAGTGGAAACAGTGTCAGACTTTATTTTTTGGGTCTCCAAAATCACTGCAGATGGTGATTGCAGCCATGAAATTAAAAGACGCTTACTCCTTGGAAGGAAAGTTATGACCAACCTAGATAGCATATTAAAAAGCAGAGACATTACTTTGCCAACAAAGGTCCATCTAGTCAGAGATATGGTTTTTCTCGTAGTTATGTATGGATGTGAGAGTTGGACTGTGAAGAAAGCTGAACGCCGAAAAATTGATGCTTTTGAACTGTGGTGTTGGAGAAGACTCTTGAGAGTCCCTTGGACAGCAAGGAGATCCAACCAGTCCATCCTAAAGGAGATCAGTCCTGGGTGTTCACTGGAAGGACTGATGCTGAAGCTGAAACTTCAATACTTTGGCCACCTGATGCGGACAGCTGACTCATTGGAAAAGACCTTGATGCTGGGAGGGATTGGGGGTAGGAGGAGAAGGGGATGACAGAGGATGAGATGGCTGGATGGCATCACGGACTTGATGGATATGAATTTGAGTAAACTCTGGGAGTTGGTGATGGACAGGGAGGTCTGGCATGCTGCAATTCATGGAGTCACAACTGAGTGACTGAACTGAACAGAACTGAAGGTGAGAAAATGAACCTTTCTTCTCTTATTGTGTTCTTGCCTTGCCTTGGACCTGGAGTTGCTCCCCTCAACACCATTCAGACCCACCAACTCAGTCATCAAGTCTTGGTATAAAATCAGGCAGCATCTGGAAAGATGTGACTTGAGGCTTTAATCAGCCAAGCATCCTAAGATGCTATTTCTTTTCTCCCTTAGAGAGAAAGGATGAAAAACCTAATACTTATTTATCTTCTGATATCAGTCAGTTATTAGTGTCATATAAATTTAGCTGTAAAAGAAGTTAGAAATGTCCTTCGCACAAGGAATCAAAGAATAAAAGGTGGTTAGAAGAACTTGAATCTAGATCAATATCTCATCTTTTTGCAGATGAGGAATCTGAACTACAGGCTTATGCTAGCCCTATTATTATAACAATGTTATTCTTGACTTATGTTTACCAGTAGATTCCAACGTTTATTGTTAGTGATCTGCATATGGATAGCAAAAGAATAATGCAATTGTATACTACTTATTCCCCTACTCAAGGGCATAGTCCTGGTGGGCAGGAAACATGCTATATATATTTATATCTTTGTGCTCTAGTTAGTGACTATTGTAGTTGGGGAAATTAAATAAGATAATACCTTCAATGTACTTAGCAGAGTACTCAGCATACTTTAAGAGCCAAGTAAATATTTTCATATTTGATTTTGTTGCTTTGATTATAATACGAACATTTTTACTATAGAATATTTAGGTACAGGAAATTTTAATATTTGTTGATTCTCATTGAATTATACAACAAAGTAAAATCATATTTTATGCCCTTAACATCCATTATGTTTGAAGGGATGTTAAAAAATTACAGAGTTCTTATCTGTTTAAGGCATTTTAAGTAAATGAGTAAAGATGAAAGAATTCCATTAGTTAAAAATTACTCAGAAAATGTCTTGTTAGGCATATGAGGATTCATGATTCATAAAGATAATATCTTTAATGAAAATATAAAACTCTTGTATAATATCAAGCTAAGTTCACTTTTCTTTAGGTAAGAAACAGACCTCAGAGCTGTGTGACCACTGATGTTTGGAATCTGTACCATTGCTAAAGGGCTGTAAATCCTAAAATTAGAATGTGACTTCTTTTAGGAGATACTCCACAGAGAAAGAATATCCAAACATTAAAAGAAATGAACCACAGTCTATTTTTTTCTGAGGATTCCAACAATGTTATCAAAGATTTTTTTTCTCAACTCTTATAAGCTCTATAGCACCTTTCCCCTCTGCTACTTTTCTATTATATAATTAGCATATAATTATGTGCTCTTTCACAGTGGAAAGACTATTCTTTTATTAATGACTCTTTGAAAAGTTCTTTATTACTTATCTTTGAAAGTGAGTTCGAAATCAAAAGCCTTTCATGCCTTTTTTCTTTTTTTTTTGCAGTTTTTATTTTTATTTATTTATTTTTCCATTTATTTTTATTAGTTGGAGGCTAATTTATGAGACAAGTGCTCGGGGCTGGTGCACTAGACCCAGAGGGATCGGGTGGAGAGGGAGGTGGGAGGGGGGATCGGGATGGGGAATACATGTAAAACCATGGTTGATTCATGTCAATGTATGGCAAAAACCACTCCAATATTGTAATGTAATTAGACTTTTTTTCTTTTTAACTTAGGAGTTCTTTAAAGTAATACAGTAGAGGCTTACAGATGTTGTATGCAGTCATTAAATTTTACCTTTAAGGTGAGAAGTAGGGCTTGGGAAACAAATGTTGCATCCTCCTTTCTCTGCAGATTAAATGTTTGAGGTTTTGAAGAGCATGTATGCAAAATATTGATGCTCCAACAAGGCCTGTCTATGCTATGCCTTTTCCCCTTGTTAGGACAAATAGAAAATGGGTTATAACAATAAGCTTCCTGAATCTAGTACAAAGACAGAAGGAGGATATAATTAGCATTTATGGGAAGTACAATGTAAGTTCCAAATTAGTCTTAAATGAGGAATTCACCCAGCCCCTGATCTGTAGTCAATTCTGGAAAGTATCATGCATCTCTGCTGAGGCCAAGCAAGCCTCATTGATGTTTTTGGCTGACTGCTTTCCTTCTAACATTAAATTTACCAGAGCACTCCAGATTGGATATGGGCAATTATAAGGGAGGGTGTACGTTATTGCAAATTTTAATCATTTCGTGAGCCATTTTGCTTGCAGTGTAATCCCACAAGATCAACATATTCTGCATAAGAAACCCAAATGGTTTTTGGCTGAGAACAGCTCTTCAGTTATTTTATAACCTATTCCTGCTTAACTTCTAGACATTTCCATTCGTGGCTAGGCCCTGCCAAATCAGGGCCTCAAGGGCTTGTTGGCTCCCCAAAGTCAAGGCTACCTATTCAAGTGGGCAGTAATACCAGTGGTTAGAATAGTGATCAGATTTCTTCTCAACAATATTGCTGTTACTTATGTATGGCAGACCCTACCTCTCTCTACCCTCTAGCACTTTCACTATGGGTAAAGAAAGTAATGTGCCAGAACTGTTTCAAGAATCTTTCTTATCTCCTATACCTTTTGGACAATTTCAACAGAGATGGAAAAACAGTAACAACATGATGACTTTGGGAATTTCTCTTCTTTGGGGCTTCAGGGAAATTCACCCATGTTGTTGTGTAAGCCAAGCTCACATTCATAATTTAACATCATTTTGCCCAGTCATTTGAAATGCCATGATGCTCCTTTAGGTGAAAACATCTAAGTAGCTTCATTTTCACCAGCAATCTTTTTACTTGTGAAGCAAAAAATAAAAATAATTTACTTTGATTGTATACTCAAGAAGCTCCTTCTCTCAAGTGTCTTATCTTCTCTTATATATAATGATTTTTCCTTTTTAAATGAGAATCAAAGATTCTCAGACTTGGAAGGAATTTTTAAAACATAATTTAATACCAACACTCACTGTTTCATGAAACCTTTTGACAGTGTCTTCCAGGAGGTTTTACAGCTGTTCTCTAGGGCAAAAGAGATGAAGGAAAAATAAAAAGGGCAATCTGCTGTAAGTGGCATATAAACTTATAACTAAAATAAACCAGAGGATCTAGATGTGGTCTTCCCTACTCACAAGCTCTCAGTCTTTTATCCATCTTGTTTAATTACACTAGGAAGAATTTGTGAAGCAGAGACTCAATTTTAACTTTGAACTATTGAGAATATGGCCAAACAGGGAGTAAAGCAACACTTCTAAAACAATTAATTACAAGAATTTGGATTACAGGGTCCCGACCTTTTCATTTCAATGATCTGAAAAGCTAAAAATATTTTTAAAGGTCTGCTTGAACAGAATTATAGTAAATTTTAAACACAGTTATGTAAGATAAATGATCTAGTAAAAACTATGGGTTCAGAGGTTAGGTTCTGTAATAAAAAATGTATAGTTTGAACCCTAACTTCTCATTAATTAGCTATATGACCTTGAGAAGTCACTTAACATTTTAAAGCTTTGGTTTACTCAGCTGTAAAAAGGAGATAATATTACCTTCTTTACCAGGCTATTAAGAGGATTAAATGAGCTAATTCACATGAAGCATGTTTTCAGTATATGGCATATATTTTAAGTATCTAATAAATGTTAGCTTCATCATTATCCATTCATTTAATAAAAACATAGAACTTTTTTATGGGAGCATAGTTGCTTTACATGCTGGGTCATTCCTACTGTACAGTGAAGTGAATCAGCCATAGATACATATACATCCCTCATTGTCAGGATTCTTTCCCATTTAGGTCACCAAAGAGCATGAAAATAGTTCCCTGTGCTATATATACAGTAGGCTCTCATTAATTATCTGTTTTATACATAGTATATACACACACACACACACACACACACACACACACATATATATGTCAATCTCAACATCTGTTGGATCATTGAAAAAGCAAGAGAGTTCCAGAAAAACATCTGCTTCTGCTTAATTGACTGTGCCAAAGCCTTTGACTGTGTGGATCACAATAAACTGTAGAAAATTCTGAAAGAGATAGGAATACCAGACCACCTGACCTGCTTCTTGAGAAACCTGTATGCAGGTCAGGAAGCACCAGTTAGAACTGGACATGGAACAACAGACTGGTTCCAAACAGGAAAAGGCGTACGTCAAGGCTGTATATTGTCACCCTGCTCGTTTAACTTATATGCAGAGTACATCATGAGAAATGCTGGGCTGGAGGAACCACAAGTTGGAAACAAGATTGCCGGGAGAAATATCAATAACCTCAGATGCAGATGACACCACCCTTATGGCAGAAAATGAAGAAGAACTAAAGAGCCTCTTGTTGAAAGTGAAAGAGGAGAGTGAAAAAGTTGGCTTAAAGCTCAACATTCAGAAAACTAAGATCATGGCATCCGGTCCCATCACTTCATGGGAAATAGATGGGAAAACAGGGAAAACAATGGCTGACTTTATTTTTCTGGGCTCCAAAATCACTGCAGATAGTGACTGCAGCCATGAAATCAAAAGACGCTTACTCCTTGGAAAGAAAGTTATGACCAACCAAGACAGCATATTAAAAAGCAGAGACATTACTTTGCCAGCAAAGGTCCTTCTAGTCAAGGCTATGGTTTTTCTCGTAGTTATGTATGGATGTGAGAATTGGACTATAAAGAAGCTGAGCACTGAAGAATTGATGCTTTTGAACTGTGGTGGTAGAGAAGACTCTTGAGAGTCTCTTGGACTGCAGGGAGATCCAACCAGTCCGTCCTAAAGGAGATCAGTCCTGGGTGTTTACTGGAAGGACTGATGCTGAAGCTGAAACTCCAATACTTTGGCCACCTCATGCAAAGAGTTGACTCATTGGAAAAGACCTTGATGCTGGGAGGGATTGGGGGCAGGAGCAGAAGGGGACGACATAGGATGAGATGGTTGGATGGCATCACCAATGGACATGGGTTTGGGTGGACTCCGGGAGTTGGTGATGGACAGAGAGGTCTGGCATGCTGCGGTTCACGGGGTTGCAAAGAGTCAGACACAACTGAGCGACTGAACTGAACTGAACTGAACAATCTCCCAATTCATTCTACCTCCACCCCCCACAAATTCTCCTTGGTATCTATGTGTTTTCTACATATGTGTCTCTATTTCTGCTTTGCAAAGAAGATAATCTATACCATTTTTAAAAACTTTCCACGTATGTGTTAATGTACAATATTTGTTTTTCTCTTTCTGACTTACTTTACTCTGTTTGGCAACCTCCAGGTCCATTCAAAACTCTGCCTATTTAAACTTAAAAACTTTTACACAGCAAACGGAAACCATAGACACAACGAAAAGACAACCCTCAGGATGAGAGAAAATATTTGCAAATGGAACACCTGAAAAAGGATTAATCTCCAAAATATACAAACAGCATGTGTAGTTCAGTATCAAAAAATCAACCCAATCAAAAATGGACTGGAGACCTAAACAGATATTTTTCCAAAGAAGACATAGAGATGGCCAACAAGCACACGAAAATATGCTCAAAATCACTAATTATTAGAGAAACACAAATCAAAACTACAATGAGATATCACATCATACCAGTCAGAATCAGTTCAGTTCAGTTCAGTCACTCAGTCGTGTCCAACTCTTTGCAACCCCATGAATCACAGCACACCAGGCGTCCCTGTCCATCACCCACTCCCAGAGTCCACCCAAACCCATGTCCATCAAGTCAGTGATGCCATCCAGCCATCTCATCCTCTGTCGTCCCCTTCTCCTCCTGCCCCCAATCCCTCCCAGCATAAGGGTCTTTTCAAATGAGTCAACTCTTCGCATGAGGTGGCCAAAGTATTGGAGTTTCAGCTTCAGCATCAGTCCTTCCAATGAACACTCAGGACTGATCTCCTTTAGGATGGACTGGTTAGATCTCCTTGCAGTCCAAGGGACTCTCAAGAGTCTTCTACAACACCACAGTTCAAAAGCATCAATTCTTCGTACTCAGCTTTCTTCACAGTCCAACTCTCACATCCATACATGACCATTGGAAAAACCATACCCTTGACTAGATGGACCTTTGTTGGCAAAGTAATGTCTCTGCTTTTTAATATGCCGTCTAGGTTGGTCATAACTTTCCTTCCAAGGAGTAAGTGTCTTTTAATTTCATGGCTGCAGTCATCATCTGCAGTGATTTTGGAGCCCCCAAAAATAAAGTCTGACACTGTTTCCACTGTTTCTCCATCTATTTCCCATGAAGTGATGGGACCAGATGCCATGATCTTAGTTTTCTGAATGTTGAGCTTAGAACAGCCATCATCAAAAAAATCTACAAACAATAAATGCTGGAGAAGATGTGGAGAAAAGGGAATCATCTTACATTGCTGGTAGGAATGTAAAAAATACAGCCACTATGGAGAACAGCACAGAAATTCCTTAAAAAACTAAAACTAGAGCTACCATATGATTTAGCAATCCTACTCCTTGGCATATACCCAGAGAAAACCTTAATTCAAACAGATACATGCACCTGTGTTCCTTGCAGCACTATTTAAAAAAATCAAGATATGGAAGCAACCTAAATGTCCATAAATAGAGGAACAGATAAATAAGAAGCTGTGGTATATATATAGAATGGAATATTACTTAGACATAAAAAGGAAAGAAAACCATAGAATTTAGATGAATCACTACTTTAAAAAAATTGTTTCATAGTCAAATCTTCACACAGTGCTATTTTATACGAAGGGTTAATAATTTGGGGGGTGGGGACAGAATTTTCAAGCTATAAGTAGCTTATAATGAAGTTTTATATTGCTAGAATGATTAACAAATCAATATGGATTATACCATGTGCTAACTGAATAATACAATTATTCTCATTAACTGATCATGCCCTCCATGGATTTTAGAAAGGACTGTCAGCATTTAACTGACAAGTTAGAATCATGAATCATTTGACAAAATATAAAGTTATTTTTTTATTATAAACTTGGTTACTTCTGTGTATGTCTGAATACACAGAAAATACACTAAAGATATTACTCAACATTATATCTCATGGGATTTTAAATTAATCCTCTTGAATATGTCCAGACAAGATTAAAAAAAAAAAAAAAGAAAGAAACTGCTATTGTTAAACAATACCCTAAGTTAACTAGTCTCTAGTTTTATGTTACTTTTTATAAAATATTATTATCTTCTAGTCCCCAGTTATCCAATTCTAAACAATAGTCAGCTTTCCCTTCGGAGAAAAAAGCAAAATAAGACAGAACTTTCATCTGCTGATTACACAAAGAATTTAAATTTTGCCAGTCTAGAATATCCATTGGAGGTAATTAGAAAATCAAAGAATAAAAGTATTTTTCACTTCTCCCCAGAAATCAGTCACTGCAAGGTGAAATACATCACCATCTGAAGAGCATTTGAAAACCCTGAGATTTGAAAACTCCACTAGGTAACTCATTACAATGATTCCAAACTTAACCATTAGAAAACTATTTATTGATCCAGAAATTAGGGAGGTCAAAAGAATTACTTTCATAAAAATGAGAGAATATTAACTAGGAAATGTTTATTGAGTCATAAATAAATTCTCTTTCTTTTCAGGATTTATTCAGATTACTATCCATCAGAAGAATGAGGGATTAGGGCCACCTCCCCAGCATTTAACATGCACCCTCCAGCAGGGGTTGGAGGCAGTTCACATCACTGCGAGTATCTCATCAAGGAATAAACAGTATTTCATTATCAGGTAACACAACAGTTGTTGGCAATCTACAGACGTTACTCTGAGTGAAACAAAACTGTGCTATGAAAAAATGAATTAGGGAGAAAATGAGGGAAAAATGTACTATGGAAAACTGTACCCTCTCAATCCTACAACCACTTAAAGAGGTCACTGCACATGCTCCATACTCTATGAATTCGGCGATCTTTTATTTTCACAGACTGACTGTCCACTTACCCTAGTTGTTTTCACTTTATTCCCAGAGGAACAGCTCCATCCTTTCCGATCTGGAAGAACCTTACATTCCTCTCCCTCAAGACACGGTTGCATATGGCACCACCATTTCTGTTCCACTATGGAAGCTATAGGAGATAAAAAAAAAAGCAATTCAAGATTTTCTATTTGGGCTTGTTAATTCCCTGGGTGTGCATGCTTTTTTTGTTGTTTTTGGTCCAAGGGGAATACATTTTTCTAGATTTTCTGACTAAAAATATTTTTAATTTTTTAAAATTTTATTGTGATAAGAATACTTAAAACTTTAAGAGGCTAGATCTCATGTTCAGTGTATAATACAGTATTGTTAATGATAGGCACATTTTTGAAGGGTTTTTCATACAAACACATAGGTTTAATGGAAATTAGCATATTAGAAACAAATTATGTGGATGTATTCATGTGCCTATTTACATAAACATAAGAAATTGAGTCCATGACCAGTTTAGAATCAATATTTTAGAATCAATGTAATATCTCCCCCAAGTAGACTAAAATCAGGAAGGCATTCAAATTGATCTTTTTTTTTTTTAACTATGGGAAGTAATAATCATTGCAAAGAATGTACCATGAAAATATATGAGCACTTAACAAAATATTATTTATGATCACATCAATCATACAGATCCACATAAATATTTATATCCTATTAGGTGAATCCTCCAAGAAAGAAATTAACATTTTGACGAATCTCTATAAAAATATTTCATGTGACTTCTATCCACAACTAAGCATTCATTCATATGTATGTTTATTTTTTCATTCTTAAGAACCATCCATGGGTTTAAGGACCCCAAACTATTTAATCACCTATTTTTATATTGCCTTTGCCAATTAATTTATATACACACTGGCCCTCCACTGGCAGATCAGTATTTCATGGTATCAAAGTAAGAAGTACATGGACTTCTTGGAACCTATTATAGTGCCTTTTGCTACAAGACTGCCTAAGTCCTTAGACCTTCTTGCAATGGATTTTAAATTTCAGAATGTTCTTCAAATGATCTTGTGCCAACCACATGACTGATGAGGTGGTCCCTCGGGATGAACCCCAGAATTGAGAATCACAGTGAAATTCCAGTTCTGTGCGATCCCCAGTCACACCATCACAAGAGCAGCGGAAGAAGCCTCACCATCCACACAAGATGGAGCAGCTCGCGTGGTACCCGCCACCTGCCCAGGGAAGCAGGAGCACTTGACTGTTTGTGACCGTTCTTCTATCTTGTTCTTGTTACAGCATCTGTGGAGTGCCACCACTTCGCAAGTGCCGGTTTTAACATGGTGAGCTGCACACGGAAAAACAGAAGATGAAATAACAGTGAGAAAGCTTTGGATACTTTCCCCCCTTTTTAATTAGAAGTGCATTAAATATAGCTCTATAAAGGACCCACCATGCATGAAACTAGAAATACAATGATGCTGACTCCATAATGCAGATTTGAGTTCTTTGCTAAATGTGGTAGGACCATTTCCATCAGTAAATGCTTGGTAAAGCAGGAACAATTAGTGGCTAGATTAGAATGAGCTGTTAGAACAGTCTGAAATATAGAGGCAATATGTGGTGCCATCAAAAACATACTTATTTGCATGCGGCTTTTTTTTTTTACACCTTTTGTTCAACATGTTAATCAAAGTAGGGTTACTCCATGAACAAAGTGCCCTCTACTGGGGCTGAGACGAGCCTTCTTCTCAAAGTAGGTGGGTTGATAAGGTGACAGTCTTTAGGTTGTACTCTCTAGGGTTGAGGCTAAGAGTCAGGAAGGGAATTTCTTTACAGAAATTAGGAAAGCAGAGGGTGGGAACCCACCTCCTCAGGATTCTTCTGCTCAGTTTTCTTGGAAATGAACTAACTGGGTGATTTTTGAAATTGCTACCATTTTCCTGAAAGTTCTATCCAGTCTCAGGACCCACAGATCATTCCTGTCAATTTTGCCTGAGGGAACAACTGCTACCCGATGCAACAACCACAGCCAGAACGTGGATGGACTTAACCCCACCCTGGAAAAACCCAGTCCAGTAAGCTGTGAGCCTCCATTAGCCATTTGGTTAGCCTCACAGTAAGGCTTCCCAGCTGTTTAGGTGACTGAAATTTTTGTACCCCACTTATCACATCAGGATAGGATTCAAGTTTGCCTTCGTTGTTTCTTTTTCCCCAGCATTCCTTCTTCAAAGTATTAACCCTACCGTGAAACAGTAAACCAAAAGTTCCATCTGCTAAAAACAGCTTAAAATCAAACATTTGTTGAAATGTTATGTTTTCAGAAATTTTAAAACATGTGATTGCTATAAAAACAGAGATTTAAATAGAAAAGTAGGACATCTGAAGTTATTCAATGTTATAAACATATTAAGACCCATTTTGCAAATGAGGTTAGGACAGCATGCGTTTATATTATCTTCCCCTTAGAGATGGCGAACCACTGAGCAGGCACTCAGGTTAGATTGTTTATATTTTTCTTGTGAGAACAGATCACATTCATTGTCCATCTCCTTCCCTATGGGAGACCAAGAGAGTCAGGTGTAGCTTTGACACATAATCCTCAAAAGAATTTGGAAGAAGCAGGTTCCATTTCCAATGTCACGAAGATTTTTCTGCCATGGTAGATACAAACAGGGATTTCTCTATGTGTGCTTCAAGCAGAAGGCTATCTCTACAAAAGGGAAAAACTTGAAAGCCAAATTTCTGTTCCTTGTGCTCTAGACAATACTTTCTTAGTTAATAATGATTCAGTTTCTCTCAGTTTATTAGATGCTTTATGTAATATGCAAGTCAAAATACTGTTTTCTACACTGAACCTCACTTATTCCCTTTTCTTTACTGGAGTATAATTGCTTTACAATGTTGTTAATCTCTGCTGTGCAACAACACAGATCAGCTACATGTATATGCATATCTCCTTCTGCTGCACCTCCCGCCTACCCCACTGTCCCACCGCCTAGGTCACCAGAGAGCGCTGAGCCGAGGTCCCTGTGTGAGCAGCTTCCCCCTAGCCGTCTAGTTCACACACGGCAGTGTCAGTCAGCTCAGCCGCTCAGTCGTGTCCGACTCTTTGCGACCCCATGAACCGCAGCACTCCAGGCCTCCCTGTCCATCACCGACTCCCGGAGTCCACCCAAGCTCATGGCCATTGAGTCCATGATGCCATCCAACCATCTCATCCTCTGTCGCACCCTTCTCCTCCTGCCCCCAATCCCTCCCAGCATCAGGGTCTCTTCCAATGAGTCAGCTCTTCGCATCAGGTGGCCAGAGTACTGGCGTTTCAGCTTCAACATCAGTCCTTCCAATGATCAGTCTTTCTATGGTAGTGTAAGTCAGTCCTAAGTTCCCAATTCGTCCCACCTTTTCCTTCCCCTCCTGGGTACACACGTCTGTTCTCTATATCAGTGTCTCTATTCCTGCTATGCAAATAGGTTCATCTGTACCATTTTTATAGATTCCACATATATATGTTAATAAATGATATTTCTTATTTCACTCTGTATGATGGACTCTAACTGAGTTACTACCACATACCAGGGATAGTTCTGGGGATGCAGCAATGCGTAAGATGGATAGAGACCTGCCCTCAAAAAGCTCATATGCCTGTGGAGAAAGCGAATAATCGTTAGGGAGTAGTGATTAAGTAGGACAACAGTAGATTTTCTAGCTCCTTAAACGAGATGCAGTAGGGTAATGTGACGGAGAGTAACCAAACGGGGAGGGAAGGCAGCCTTGGATGAGAGTCTCAGGGAGGACCTCTCTGAGGAGGTGATCTGAATGATGACCTGAGTGATGAGAAAGGAAGCCTCCGGGATGAAGAGCTAAGAAAGAAAGAACTTTCCAAAGAGGCGGAGCAGCAAATGACATGGTTCTTAAATGGGGAGACGTGGGGTGTGTTCCCAGGACAGCAAGTGGCCAGTGCGGCTGCACCGTGGCGGAACAGCTGAGAGGCCGAGGCCAACGTGTCAGAAACGGAGCGAAATGGCTTAGGGGCAGGTGTGCCGCAGTGAAGAGATTGCATTTTTTTCTCATTGCAAGACGAAGCCTTTGAGCGGATATGTTATCATGAGGGCTTCTCCCATAGCTCAGATAGTAAAGAATCTGCCGGCAATACAGGAGACCTGAGCTCGATCCCTGGGATAGGAAGATCCCCTGGAGAACCCACTCCAGTCCTTTTGTCTGGAGAATTGCATGGACAGAGGAGCCTGGCAAGGCTACAGTCCATGGGGTCACAAGGAGTCAGGCACGCCATCTCATTGGTGCTTTAGGAGTTCACTCAGGCTGCTCTTTAGAGAAAAGAGTGAAGAAAGCAGGAGTGGAAACAGTGATGCCAGTCATGAAGGGGCTCCCAGAGTCCAGGCCATGAAAGGCTGTGACGGAGTACCAGATGAGGCGCATCTCAGGGTAGCTGGTTTGAGTGGATTGAATGTGAGCTGCGAGGGAAAGAGGAGTTAAAGATTACTCCTAAGCTTGTGCTGAGGAATAAAAAGTTGGTGGTTCTGGAAGACAGAGGAGGCCTGGGAAAGAGGTGTTGGTCAAGAGTTGGGTTGGGTCAGAATTACTGTGCTTCTGTTTCGTCTTTGTTGAGTCTGAGAGTCTTACAAGACACCGGAGCAGAGCTGTAAGTCAGGCAGCATCATTTACACAGGGGGGTCCAGGAAAGAGATCAGGACTGCAGACACACACTTAAGAGAGCTAGGTTAACAGGTGATATTCAGTCATGCACTGACTAATCACCACGGAAAGACTACTCATAGAGAAGCAGAGAAACCATAGTCCAGAACCTAATTCTAGAATTGGGGAGCAGAACACGAAGTAAGAGGAAAAGAACATGAGACAAAGGCATGAGACAAAGGAAAGTCAAAGAATAAACTGTTTCAAGAAACACAGATTGGCCAGTTATGTCAGATGCTGCTGAAAGCTTTAATAAATAAAGCAAAATAATTGTCTACTAAAACAGTAATACGGTGCAGCAGTTCAAACAGAGCCTCCAAAACCAGAGTGCACGTGTGCGAAGTCACTTCAGTCATGTCCAACTCTTTGAGACCCTACAGACTAGAGCCCACTAGGCTCCTTTGTCCATGGGATTCTCCAGGCAAGAAGTAGCGGGGTTCACATCTAAGCTCCTCTAAATAGCGATGTGACCTTGCGTAAGTCAGCAACTATCTCTGATTAGCATTTTTCATGTCTAAAAGATGAATATTAACAGCACCATCTTCATATGACTGGTTAGAGGATTAAGTGAGTTAATATGTACAAAGTATTTAGAGCATTCCCTGCCTCATAGCAGACACTCTGTGTTAGCTATTATTAGCACTTGATCCAGATGAAAATCATTTGAATGGCATGATGGAGATAAAAGCATGATTAAAGTAAGTTTATTAGAGAATTAGATCCAAAACTGTAGACAATTATAAAAATTTCTTTCAAGGAGTTTTTCTGTAAAAGGGAGAAAGGGAAAAAGGAAATGAAGCAGTAGTTGGAATAAGTCAGGGAAATTTTTTAAATAGATGCCATAAAAGCATGCTTGCTTGCTGGAATAATCTAGTAGAAAGAGAAAATGACAATATAGGACAGAAAGTGGGTAATTTAAAAAAGACTGTTCTTGAAAGGGAAGAAAATGAATTGAGATTCAGGGCATGTGGTGGGGTTGGTGTGAGATTCATGTGGGGATATTTAATCCATTTTAACAAGAGTGAAGGTGGGATGCGTGAATCTAGTCAGGTAGGTGTGAGCCGTTTAGGTGGTGAGAAGATAATGCAGTTTCATATCTGATGTTATCTCATTTGCCATGAAATATGAGAGATGTTTGAGAAGAAAAAAAGAATATGAAATATGTATTTCAAAGAGGGAGAATAAAGCTACTGGGAAGGAGTAGCAGGAATGCCTGGCAGGGAGTTGACTGATGCACACGGTAAACGGTAGCGGACACAGTGGAATGAATGGAGGGCTGGGATTACAGCACAGAATGGAAATAAACATCTGTGGGACGACGGACTATTTAGGATGCTTGGACCTCCAGTAGGGATGATGGGGTGTGTCCTGCAAGTCTTTGAATGGAAGCCAGAGACGAGATCATTAGGGCGTCTTCAGTGATGCTATTAGGCAGAGCACTGAGCTGAGACAGCTTCAGGGAGAGCTGGACGTTGACTCCGTTCTCTCTCAGAACCACAGGTGACAGGTGCACACAGTGAGAATCCATGGGTCCCCACCCTGAGAACAGAAGCACCATTTCAGTGTTACCCACCAGGGCCATTTCATCACCTTTGTCATACGGAGATTTTATCATAAGTTGGAAAAGAGTTGGTGAAAAATCTGCCTCTGCTTTCCCCTTCCCAATGTCAAAATTCTTTTCTACTTTGCCTGACAAGAAACACTGTACTTCTCCACCCCATTAGTTACATTTAGATGTGGTGATGGAACATGCTTTGGCCAATGAAATGGAAGCTAGACTTATGAGCAAAAGCAAACGATATCAGTCTGTGAGGACATTTTAATACTATTCATTCACCAGATTTCTCCCCACCAGCCAGAGCAACAAATTATACAGAAATTACTTAGCGACTGAGCACAAGAAAGGGATAATTAAATTTTTTAAAATAGGATAGATGGTAGGTAGGTAGGTTGATGATGAAGACTATATCAACCTCAGTCCCCAAGTGAAAAGGCATGGAAAAGAGTCCCCACCAACCACATGGACATAAGAGTGAGAAATAAACCATGAAGAGTCTTACAAGCCTCTAAAACTTGATGGCTTGTTAATATCACAAAACAGCCTACCCTGACGGCACAGGAGTACTTCCTACTCCTTCCTAGGTTGTTCAACGTGATATGTATTTCCAAATGCATTGGTGGGTGGATAAGTCAGTGAAGAATGATATCTCAAAACCAGATCATTCTAGGGCACTGAGTCAATGTATAAATATATACAAGAAAATGCCATTTAGATATTTATATGATTCAATGAATTGTAGTAAATTATTTCCAATTGGATAATGCTGGCTAAATTCAGGATGTCAGAGCTGTGGTAAAGAGAGTCTGCTTCTTTCTTCTTTGAGGAAGAAAAAAGGTGAAATGGTGCCCAGATGGTCTGAGGAGAGAGATAAGGCTGGAGCTGCACTGAGAAGAAGAGAGGCATGTTTCCCTTCAGAGAAGATGGGACTAAATGCTAAGGGATTCATAATAAAGGTGGCCTGGGAGACCAAGCCTCACAGACCCACGGCTTTTCTGCCTGTGAATAAAGTGCACAGACACACAGCTTGTTTCCTTGTGAGACATGGGATTTTGCAAAAACAAACAAACAAACTCTATCAATCTCTGTTCTTTTTGTTAAAAATTAAAGTTGTAAATTGGACTTCCCTGGTGGCTCAGACGGTAAAAGCATCTGCCTACAATGTGGGAGACCTGGGTTTGACCCCTGGGTTGGGAAGATCCCCTGGAGAAGGAAATGGCAGCCCACTCCAGTACTCTTGCCTGGAAAATCCCATGGACAGAGGAGCCTGGCAGGCTGCAGTCCAAGGGGTTGCAAAGAGTCGGATATGACTGAGCAACTTCACTTTAAACTTGTAAATCTTTTTTCAGGGGAATGAGAAAGGGATCAAAAGGAAATGGCAACCCACTCCAGCATTCTTGCCTGGGAAGTGGACAGAGGAGGCTGGTGGGACTGGAGGCCTTCGGGTCACAAAGAGTCAGACATGACTTAGTGATGAGCACAAGAAAGGAGAGTTAAATATTTAACAATGGCAAAGATGGTAGGTATATAGGTAGGTAGATGTGGAGGGATGGATGGAGGGATGGATAATCCTACACTCAAAGAGTTTGAAGACATGGGTAGGGAGAATACTGACTGTTCAGTATTTTTATATATGCCAGTTAATATGGTAAATAAAATGAGATACTTCAAAACAGACAAGTGAATCTTCCAGCAAAAATTTCGCTCACCTAAGCATGGTACCTGTCTCCTGAAATACCTGTATGCAGGTCAAGGAGCAACAGCTAGAACCCTTGATGGAACAATTAATTGGTTCAGGATTGAGAAAGGAGTATGACAGGGCTATCTGTTGTCACTCTGTTTTATTTAACCTATAGGCTGAGGACATCATGAGAAATGCTGGGCTGGATGAGTTACAAGCTGGAATCAAGACAGGTGAAAGAAACATCAAAAACCTCAGATATATGGATGATACCACTCTAATGGCAGAAAGTAAAGAAGAACTAAAGAACCTCTTGATGAGGGTGAAGGCGTAGAGTGAAAGAGCCAGTTTAAAACTACATATTAGAAAAAACTAAGATCATGGCACCCTGCCCCATTACTTCATGGCAAATAGAAGGGGAAAAGGTGGAAGTAACGACAGATTTCCTCTTCTTAGGCTCTAAAATCACTGCAGATGGTGACAGCAGCCATGAAACCAGAAGACGATTGCTTCTTGGCAGGAAATCTATGACAAACTTAGACACTGTGTTGAAAAGCAGAGACATTATTCTGCCAACAGAAGTCCATAGAGTCAAGACGATGGTCTTCCCAGTGGTCATGTGTGGTTGTGAGAGCTGGACCATAAAAAAGGCAGAATGCCAAGGAAATGATGCCTTTGAACTGTGGTGCTGCAGAAGACTCCTGAGAGTTCCTTGGACTGCAAGGAGGTTAAACAAGTCGATCTTAAGGGAGATCAACCCTGAATACTCATTGGAAGGACTGATGCTGAAGCTCCAGTATTTTGGTCACCTGATATGAATAGCCGGCCCAATGGAAAAGTCCCTGATGCTGGGAAAGACTGAGGGTAGAAGGAACAGAGGCCACTGGAGGAAGAGATGGCTGGATGGCATCACCGATGCAATGGACATGAACTTGGGCAAACTTCAGGAGATGGGGAGGGACAGGAGGCCAGGCGTGCTGCAGTCCATGGGGTCGCAAAGAGTCGGACACGACTGAGCGACTGAGCAACAACAAAGCATTGCATAGGTGTTCACATATATAATTCTTACTTTCCTGCCATATAACTGAGCTTCTTACATCAAATTCTTGTAGACAAAGGCTAATTTTTCATGTAAACTGCTCAGTATGTGGTACATGTTTAATACATAGTAAAAAACTAATAAGAAGGTAAAACTAATTCCTGTGGTTTTCCTTTAAAAGCTCAATGACTGAAAAACAGTCAAGCAGTTACCAGAATTCTCTACACAGAGTCGGGCAGAGCTCATGATAAACTAATCTCGTCAAATATTAGGCCTTTCCAAATTAACAAAATAGACTTCACAGACAATCAGTTAGCATCATACTAAAATAATGCAAGACCCCCTGGAGAAGATGTAAATGAAAAAAGAGCAATCAGTTTCCTTGATGTCATAATCCCCAAGTCACAAAAGATAAAACAACAACAACAACAAACAAAACCCACATCTTTCTGCTACTTTTTCCTCCCTGACATAATGCAGAGCACAAAATGTTGCCTCTTACATCTTTGTGAAATGACACTACACACAGAGGCTTGATTCTTATGAAAACAGGAATACCAAGTCTTGTCCAGCTTTAATTGCTGCCTGCCAAGGTTATTCTTGCCACCTCTTATTAATCTCTTCTGCTTCTGTTAGGTCCTTACCATTTCTGCCTTTCATTTTGCCTATCCTTGCCATGAGATGTTCCCTTGGTATCGCCAGTTTTTTTTGAAGATATCTCTCTTTTTTCCCATTCTATTGTTTTCCTCTAATTCTTTGCATTGTACACTCAAGAAAGCAGTTCAAAGCCTCCAAAATCAGAGATGATCTGAATTAAATTTGCCCATTTCCATCAATTTGAGTTCACTGATTCCTAAGATGTCAGTGTTCACTCTTGCCAATCTTCTGCTTGACCACATCCAATTTACCTTGATTCAAGGACCTAACATTCCAGGTTCCATTGCAATATTGTTCTTTACAGGATCGGACCTTATTTTCACCACCAGACACATCCACAACTGAAAGTCATTTCCACTTTGGCCCAGCCTCTTCATTCTTTCTGGAGCTATTTCTCCAGTCTTCCCCAGCAGCATATTGAAAACCTTTCAACATGGGCGGGTGGGGCTCATCTTCCAGCGTCATATCTTTCTGCCTTTTCCTACTGTTCATAGGGCAAGAATACTGGAGTGATTTGCTGTTCCCTCCTCCAGTGAATCACGTTTTGTCAGATCATGTATCATCAAGGGAATATCATATGCAAGGAGGGGCACAACAAGGGACAGAAATGGTAAGGACCTGAGAGGAAGCAGACAAGATTAAGAAGAGGTGACAAGAATACACAGAAGACCTAAACAAAAAAGGTCATACTGACCTGGATACCCACAATGGTGTGATCACTCAGCTAGTCAGACATCCTGGAGTGTGAAGTCAAGTGGGCCTTAGGAAGCATTACTATTGAATAAAGCTAAAGGAGGTGATGGAATTCCAGTTGAGCTACTTCAAATCCTAAAAGATGATGCTGTGAAAGTGCTGCACTCAATGTGCCAGCAAACCTGGAAAACTCAGCAGTGGCCACAGGACTGGAAAAGTCAGTTTTCATTCCAATCCCAAAAAAGGGCAGTGCCAAAGAATGTTCAATCTAGCACACAACTGTGCTCATTTCACATGCTAGCAAGGTAAAGCTCAAAATGCTTCTAGCTAGGCTTGAGCAATACCTGAATGGAGAAATTCCAGGTGTACAAGGTAGATTTAGAAAAGGCAGAGGAACCAGAGATCAAATTGCCAACATGCATTGGATCATAGAGAAAGCAAGGGAATTCCAGAAGAAAGCATCTACTTCTGCTTCATTGACTACACCAAAGTCTTTAACTGTGTGGATCATAACAAACTGTGAAAAATTCCTAAAGAGATTAGAAATACCAGACCACCTTACCTGTCTCCTGAGAAACCTGTATTGCAGGTCGAGAAGCAACAGTTAGGACATGGAACAACAGACTGGTTCAAAAGGGGGAAAGGACTACAACAAGGTTGTATGTTGTCACTCTACATATTTAATTTATATGCAGAGTACACCATGAAAAATACTGGGCTGGTTGACTCACAAGCTGAAATCAAAATTTCTGGGAGAAATATCAACAACCTCAGATACGCAAATGATACCACTCTAATGGCAGAGAGTGAAAAGGAAGTAAAGAGCCTCTTGATGAGGGTGAAAGAGGAGAATGAAAAAACTGGCTTAAAACTGAACATTCAAAAGACTAAGATCATGGCATCTGGTTCCATCACTTCACAGCAAATAGATGGGGAAAAACTGGAAGCAGTGACAGATTTGATTTTCTTGGGCTCCTGAATCACTGCAGATGGTGACTACAGTCATGAAATTAAAAGACGCTTGCTCCTTGGAAGAAAAGCTATGACAAACCTAGACAATGTATCAAAGAGCAGAGATATCACTTTGCCAACAAAGGTCCATCTAGTCAAAGCTATGGCTTTTCCAGTAGTCATGTATGGATGTGAGAGTTGGACCATAAAGAAAGCTGAGCACCAAAGAACGGATGCTTTCAACTTGTGGCACTGGAGAAGACTCTTGAGAGTCCCTTGGACAGCAAGGAGATCAAAGCAGTCAATCCTAAAGGAAATCAACCCTGAATATTCATTAGAAGGACTGATGCTGAAGCTGAAGCTCTAGTACTTTGGCCACCTGATGCAGAGAGCCCACTCACTGGAAAAGACCCTGATGCTGGGAAAGATTGAGGGGAGGAGGAGAAAGGGGCAACAGAGGATGAGATGGCTGGATGACATCACCAACTCAATGGACATGAGTTTGAGCAAACTCTGAGAGATAGTGAAGGACAGGGAAGCCTAGCCCGTACTGCAATCCATGGAGTCACAAAGAGTTGGGTACAAGTTAGTGACTAAACAGCAACAATCTTACTACCCTTGTATCTCATTTCAACAATAGGAGATGGTTCTACTGGTTCCCTAGAAACATGGCATTAAGAGACAGCCTCATATCATATCTCAAGATTCTTAAATGTTATTGCAAAGCTATCATGACTGGAATGAAATCTTGTAAGGCATTTTAGTAAAACCTTTGTTTCTAACTACTTTTCACCCTCTCCACAGGAGAAAAAAAAATCTGAATAGCATTTGGTTTGTATGTGTGCATAAATTTAAAAAAATATATATATATGCAGATAGCTATATATACACATAAAATTATATATACAAATTGTTTATATAGGGACTTTATATACATACATATGTTAATATAGTCAACATTTTATTCATTACCTATGAACCAACTGAAAAGAAAGCAAAGTGAAAATCTCTCAGTTGCGACCCCATGGACTGTAGCTGCCAGGCTCCTCTGTCCCTGGAATTCTCCAGGCAAGAACCCTAGAGTGGGTAGCCGTCTCCCTCTCCAGGGGATCTTCCCAATCCAGGGGTCAAACCCGGGCCTCCCGTACTGCAGGCGGATTCTTTACTGTCTGAACCACCAGTAAAGTCCAAGAATACTGGAGTGGGTAGTCTATCCCTTCTCCAGAGGATCTTCCTACCCAGGAATCGAACTGGGCTATCCTCTGCACTGCAGGCGGATTCTTTACCAACTGAACTACCAAAAAAGCCCTGCTAGAAATACATAAATGTGAAAAATTGGTTCACAGTAGAATAACATTTATGCAAATCATTTACCCTGAGTAGCAGTTGCTTGCCTTTGGTTAATAAGAACACAAAGCTATGCATATCACGTCCTACATGGGAGAATAATCCATTCACTCTGGAAACAATTTAAGGGATGATTACCATGGCTAACATCTATAGAATATTCACTGTACACTATGCATTATTCCATTTTATTATCACGACAGCCATTAAAGAGGAAACTATAACTATCCCCAATTTACAGATGAAGGAACTGAGCCAGGAAATGGTAAGCAACTTGCCCAAAGCAAAATAGCCAATAGACAAAACCAGACGTGAGAATTCAGGACAGTTTGCCTTCAGAAGCCACAATCTTCAACACTATCATGTAATGCCTTTTCTATGGAGCTCCGCACACCATGCAGTAAACTATGGTTCCAGATGATGTGAAGGAAAGCAGGAAGTGTATCACTGTCCCTACAAGTGATGCTTGGTAGCCCTGAAAGGACGTGGGCACTGGGACTTTAATACTTCAGTTCAACTCTACCCTGTGCTACACTATACTTGAGTGAATGCTTAAGTCTATTTGCCGGTCAAAGGACTGGTGTTCACTCTAAAATAGCTCCATAGAGTCCTTATAAAGACTTAAACGAGATAATGTATGTGAAACTGCTTTTACATTGTATACCATTAAAGATTTTAACTATTAATGCAATTAATGAATATCAAAATGATTCAACATATATAAATTTTAAAAATATAGCTGAGAAAGATCCATATTCTATAAAAGTTCTAATTTCATATATATATATATATACTTAATTATGTTGACATGAGATGCTGTAAAAAAAAAATTAATCTGACACAAGCTATAGAAGAAAGTAAATTTAGCCTCAAGTTGTGAATTTTTCCGACTTGATTTCCTCTCCATTAGATTTCAGTTCTTATTTGTATTCTGATTTGTCTCATTGAATCTGAAATTTGTTTGTCTCAATATACTTCTACTGAATAGTTTTATCAGCTTGACTAGTTTCCCAGACAGTCTGCATTACAACTTCTAAGGAAAAATAAAGCATCACCTACATTCACCAAAAGGTATCTGAAATGCAAGCTAGTTAGTGGATTTAGGTTGCTGTAAATCACAGTGAGTGGAAAAAATGTGCTGAAACAAAAACTTTTTGAGACAGCTAATTTCTCACTTTAATTCATTAGACTGAAAAACTGGGGCACATTTTACATTTTTAGACTTTCATGCTGAAGCAATCTAATTAAAAGAAATGGTCATTTAAAAAGCTCAATGAAGTTTCAAAAGTTCACATAATTTATGAAGTCAGGGTGATCAGGGAGGAAATAGCCAAACGCCAATGACATTTTAAAGAACTTGTTTTCTAAAATTGTTCCAGTTTCATATTGAAAAGATAAAATCATTGGGGAAAACCAGATTGCCACTAAATGATAATAATCCTAAATTATATATATATAATATAATAAATATATAATAAAACATATAATATATAAATAACAGTACAGTCTCCATTAACCAAAGCAAACCCCCAACCAGGGGATGTCCTGCAATCTGTTTTAAGAGAAAGAAGCAGAACAAAGAAGATTTCTCCTTGGAAGAGTTTTAGATTTATTACCCCTCAGCTCAATCATGAACACCTTCCACTATGTTTTAAATGAGAAGTGATGTTGAGGAAGGTAAACCTCAAGGAATATTGGTCTCTTTATAAACTGTCCAGCATCTTCTGCTGGTAAGACCTGCTCTGAAAAAGAGGAACTGGACCCGTCAAATCCATCTCTCTAGAAATCGGAACTCAAACTTACAGAATCGTCCCCTGGAAATGGACACTTACATCCAAAGGCCATTTGGTGTCAGGAGTCACAGCTGGACCTGTGGAGAGCTTTTTGCAAGATTCACGGTTGAGAGATAGGGACTCGAGAAGCAGGTAAGAGCAGGAGTTAGCAGGAGGGCGGAGGTGAGAGATAAAGAAGTAGGCAGCTCCACCACCTGCCCTGGTGTCTGCCTTTCCTTAGGGCTTCCTGAACTCTCCCCTCAATTCCTGAAACATTTTATAGAATAGGTTTCAATGAGCCCCTTTTTCCTGATACAATCTGATGATGTCTCTGTTCTTTGACCCCCAAATAATATACTGACTAGGCTATTCCTCCTTTTTAAATAAAGCTAAACTTAACAAAAGCTAATTAGCAATCAGAACTATTGTATGGCACTGGGAACTATATTCAATATCCTGTAATAAACCATAATGGAAAAGAATATGAAAAAGAACACACACACACATTTGATTTACTTTGCTGTGCATCAGAAACTAACACAACAATGCAAAGCAACTATACTTCAATTAAAAAAGAAACATTTTCTACCCCCACTTTTAAGGGCAAAAGACAAATTTCTACCTTCAAAGTAGGATCTGGGAAATTCACAATTCAACAGTCTCACTTTCTATATTTATCTCGTATTTTGAAAACTGACATTTCAAAAGATGACTATCACCAATTACTATGAGGGGGAAATGGTCTATTATTTTCTTTTAAATGTTTCTAAAGACAACTTAAAATTAGACTTCCTGCTTAATCCCAAATTATACCCCCAAAATGTGAAGAATCGGAACACCCCCAATTCCTAACTACTATGAGAATCAACGCTATTCTTTTATGACTGATAAATTCCTATAAGTGCTTGTAGGAAGAAGGGCAGTGCAGCCCAAGTGCTTTTTGAGAAAAATGATAGAGTGAGTAACAAGAGCAGTGAAAAAAAAAAAAAAGATGGGATTTTGTCCCTGAAGAGTGAAATGTTGAGTGTTTGAGTTTCTTTCCTCATCTGCAAAATGAAGAAATCAGACTAGTTTTAGAGTTAATTTAGAGATTCCCTCCAATTCTAAAATGCTATGAGCTTATGAAATGACAAGTTCCATTATGATGGGTACAATATGTTAGACCTAACAGAAAATGAAAGTCAAAATAAAACATATTTTTAATCGATTCAAACACAAATTAACTTCATTAAGTCACTGAACTTAATGAGAAACTAAGAGACTTTATGAAATTTATATTGTGAATTTATTTATTATCTGCATGAAGCCATGAATCTTAACTGCACAGTGTAATACTCACTATAAAGTCAACCTGTATCTTCATCCTGCTTTATGCACAAAATAGTTTGATTACTTTGATTCCATGAGAGCAATCAAGTCAGAATGTTATATATAGCATGATGGTTTGGGTGAGGAGTCTGAAGTCAGATGGTTAAGGTTCAAGCCCCACCTTTAAAAGCAAGTAGCTACCTATTCACCAAGACTCCCTTTTCTCTCCCCCTGGGCACACAAGTAGACTACATTTTTCAGTCTCCCTTGCATGCAACACGTGGAATAAGGACAGAGATGAGCCGGACTTCTTCCTGACCCTCCCCCACTATCAGTCACTTTCTGTCTTCCTCTTTCAAATAGAAGTCAGTGTCAAGAGTTATCCTGAAGAATCACCACCATTCTGGGACCCTGAATGATGTATGGAGGAGAGATCTACCCTCTGATACTAACTGGATTCACATGCACAAGAAATAAACTTAGGCTTTGTTAAAACAGTAAGATTTAGAGGCATCTACCTGCAATGCGGGAGACCTAGGTTCGATCCCTGGGTTGGGAAGATCCCCTGAAGGAAGGCATGGCAACCCACACCAGTATTCTTGCATGGAGAATCGCAGTGGACAGTAGATCCTGGCAGGCTATAGTCCATGGGGTCGCAAAGAGTCGGACATGACTGAGCGACCAAGCACAGCTGTTAGAATAGCACATATTAATTAGTATGCAATAACATTCCTAGTAATGGATGTAGGAAGGCGTTGGATGCACTCCAAACACTTGATAAGAAAAACTACACAGAGAATAAGAAGAGCAGTACTACAGCCTGAGTGCGTGTCTCCTCTCCCACTCAAAACCCATATCTTGAAAACCTCGTGCCCAAGGTGATGGTATTAAGAAGTAGGAACTTTGGGAATTTTGAAGGTGATTAGATTTAGTGCTTTTATGAAAGAGGCTCCCCAAAAGCTAGTTTACACTTCTGTAACATGAGGATCCAACATGGAGTCTGAAACCCAGAGGAAGGACCTCCCACTACCATGCTGATACCCTGGTCTCAGACTTCTAGCCCCTAGAACTGTGAGAAGTAACTGTCTGGTTTTATAGGCTACCTAGTCTTCGGTATCTTGTCATAGCACTCCATGTGGACTGAGACATGCAGAAGACAAAAGATGTGATTTGAAAAAATTATCTCACCTCTCTAAGCCTTAGCTTCTCATCTGTATAATGAGAATTATATTAGCATCTAAAGGGTTATAATGAAGGTCAATTGAGTCAACATTCACAATGATGCTTATACATGAGAAAGAGTAGATTTTTAACTATAATTATTAGATGCTAGCTTACTTATTTAAACCCTTGAATCTATTCATATACAATGCAGGTATCTAAGAGAGAATCATTGATTTTTAGAGACTTCTAGAATAATAATGGCACTCCACTCCAGCGTTCTTGCCTGGAGAATCCAGGGACGGTGGATCCTCGTGGGCTGCTGTCTATGGGGTCGCACAGAGTTGGACACGACTGATGCGACTTAGCAGCAGCAGCAGCAGAATAATAAAGTCCTTTGTTGTTTAGTTATTAAGTCATGTCTGAGTCTTTGCGACCCCATGGACTGTAGCACACCAGGCTTCCCTGTCAGAAATTGATGGTGAGAAAATATAATCCTAATTCAAGATCACAGATTAGTATTCAGCTCTCTTAATCTTAGTCCAGCGTCACTTCCGTTACCAACCCCCACATCTCTGATCACCAAATTCCTCTCTTGTGCCTCTCTTAGACCTCCTTAATTTCTCCCTCTCCTCTCCAGCTTCACTTCTACTGTCTTAGCCAAGCTATCCGTAGCACCTTTTCCTTAAATAATCGTGAGGGTCCCTATTGGCTAGATCATTCCCTTACACAAAAAACACACACCGTCTACCGTGGTAGGTCTTTCTAAAAAATTATAAATAGATAATAAAACTAAGACTGGGGTTTAAAAGTATTCTTGGCTCTTTATTTTTCATAGGATAAATTCAAAACTCTTGGGCATAGTATGAGCATCCTTCCATCAGGCCAATTCTGATCTCTCCAGCCTCACTTTCCTGGGTACTCTTGCCACAACCTACAAAGAAGTTATATAAGCCACTATTGTAATCTTATCACATCTTTGCTCAGCACCTTTCACGCTTTCTTGAAAACTGGCCCCACTTTTTACTCTAAGGAAACACCTATCCCATCTTTAAAGTTCAGAAAACTGTGAAGCTGTTAATCAACCTCTCAGGTAGACTGTACTGCTCTGTTCTCTGGTTAACATTTTCTTATTTTGCCACACTTGTCACAGTTTTCTATATTTACTTTTTATATCTCTCTTTCCCTCTACTAAATTGTGAGGCCCAAACTCATGATTATGCATCTCTGAATCCCTAGCTTGAGGCACAGTTTGAGATCCATAATAGAGAAATCAATATCCTTGATGAATAAATGAATAAATAAATGCTTTACTATAAGAGTTTTCAGGAGACGGAAAAAACAGTAAATTTTAATCATTTTTTTCAAGTCCAGTCTTAGATGAACTCATTAGAATTGTAAAAACATTTGACCTTGCTATTTTGAAGTGGATACATGAATATGTGTTTAATTTGTTCTACTGGAGAACCAAGTAGAGTTTCAAGAGGAAAGACATTCAGTGAGCCCTGGATTGGGCAGTTGGAAGCCCTAAATTGTATTTCCAGTAGTATCACAAACTGAGCTTGGGGCTCAGCTGGTAAAGAAACTGCCTGCAATGCCAGAGACCTGGGCTCAATTACTGGGTTGGGAAGATCCCCTGGAGAAGGAAAAGGCTACCCACTCTGGTATCCTGGCCTGGAGAATTCCATGGGGTCGCAAAGAGTTGGACATGACTGAGTGACGTTCATTTCACTTCACTATCACAAACTAATTTTGAGTAAATCACTTAATCTCTCTAATCACAATTTATCACCCACAAAATAAGAAAGCTGGCCATATGTAATAGGAAAATATTTAACATCATATATCAAGAAAATAATATGTCAGCTAAAGCATTTCAACCAGTAGCATTTGTACATAATAGAAGAAAGTTCCAACATAATCACTGAAAGTCTGTTCATCAAAGAAGTCATGTGATGTTGTACTCTGATGCAGGAGACCTTAATTTTGGTCTCAAATTGGTCAGGAAAGCTCTTTGAAAAATCATTTTACTTATTTAGCCTACAGTTTCGTCAACCACACAATTAGAAGGATCTCTGTTTCTTTTCTACTCTGAAAATTTACTGAAAGCTACATACAAATCTAGATAGAGGCATGAAAGTCATTTAATTTTAAGAAATGATTATCCCCTGAGATGGAGAAGGCAATGGCACCCCACTCCAGTAAGCTTGCCTGGAAAATCCCATGGACAGAGGAGCCTAGTAGGCTGCAGTCCATGGGGTCACAAAGAGTCAGGCACGACTGAGCGACTTCACTTTCACGTTTCACTTTCATGCATTGGAGAAGGAAATGGCAACCCACTCCAGTGATCTTGCCTGGAGAATCCCAGGGACAGGGGAGCCTGGTGGGCTGCAGTCTATGGGGTCGCACAGAGTCGGACACGACTGAAGCGACTTAGCAGCAGCAGCGTCCCCAAGAGAAGGTTACACTTCTATTTTCTGGATCTAATTTTGCAGATTCATAATTCCATACCCTTCAGTGTACTAAGAGGTTTTCTACATTGGAGGCATTTTGTGGGGCCACCAATATATCTATAAACAGAAGTAATCAACATTATTCAAGAATGAACAAAATCTCTGCCTTCCAACAAAATCTTTTCTCACACATGGAAGGTTTTTTTTGTTCCCAGTGATTGACATGAAAAGCAAATTTAGGTTATCTTTCCTCACCACTTCAGCAATTTCAGTATGGAACTTCTGGGTTCTGAGTGTCACTCTCGATCAAAAAGCTATAAATCCTAAGTCAAATTATTAAAGAAGACTAGATAAGGCTTTTTTTTTAGTTTTTAGATGCCAGTAGCTCTTTGAGAAATTATATTCTGTACCACCTAGTCACTGGGTAAGAACTTTACACTATAAAACCAAGTTTTATAGTTGTTGATAGCTTCTCAGATAATATCCTCTTTAAAAATGTGTTTAGAATTCACATTTGATGGGAAAGTCAAATTAGAATAGAGAAATAGCAAAGTGTAGTAAAAGGATCATTGCTGGATGACTTGGAAAAATCTATGCCCTCCTTTGCACTCCACTACCAACTAACCTTGCACTCACACATGGAAGATATATGTAATGCTGATTATATCCCAGGGACTGTGCTGTCTCCTGAGAATATAAAACCAAAGGGAAAACAGCTCTCAAGGAGCTCGGAAGGCAGTAGAGAAAGCCATGTGCACAAAAAGTAAAATTAAGTGATTAAAGGACCATGACATTCATCGTCACAGATTGTACTAAGATAATCTAAATCCATGAATTCTACCCAGGAAGGGGCAGGCATGAGAAGGGAGATAGGAAGTAATTTGTAAAGAAGATGTTTAATCTGAATTTTGCAAGATGCTTGAAAGCTTGCCAAGTCAAACCAGCAACACTGGCCTCACTTAGCTTCCTGATCTGGAATAGATGGTCTCTGAGGCTCCTCTGGTTTTAAATTTCTATAATTTCATTGACCTTTTCAATAAAAATATAGAAAAGTTTATACTGATTTGGCTTGCATGTGTGTATATTGAACCACAGAATATGTACTATCCAAAACCTTATATTAAAATATTTAGAATATAAACCTTTCTAAAACACTCATCTTGCTTCTTTAAACATTTATCTCCAAAATATCATTTAACTTTCAGTATTAATCCTGGCCATGAATCTTGGCTTCCAGCCCTCAGATGTGCTGGAAGTGTAGCTTTACACAGAGGCAAAAAAACACAAGACTCAGTGTGAAATGTAGAAGTGAGTGAACACTAACCAGGTGACATCCCAGGAATGTTATTTGGTGGAAAAGGTCCCGGGCTTTAGTGTGTTCTTTGCATAGTTTGCCCTTTCCTCCTAACAGTGACGTGAGCGTGTACAGTAGCAGGCCCTCCTGGGCAGTGTAAAATGAACACCATCCAGCAAAACTAACCAGTGAGTCAAAGGCTCAGGCGGCCTTCTGCTGGGAGGCCGCAGAGCATCTGGTGATTTCAAGAGGAAATCAGACAGAGGCCGGCTTTGCCACAGCTGAGTCTGGCAGTGTGACTTTGAGCAAAGTTCTTACAGTCAAGCTGCAGTCTCCTCATCTGCAAAACAGGAATAGTAAAGCTACTTCACAATCATGTTGGGAAGATTAAATAAAAGAAAGTAGGTAAGGCTCTTAGCACTGTGTCCACCACACAGACAGTGTTCAGTGGTTATTGGCTATTATTATCAATATTATTATTACAAATACGGGGCTCCTATATCCTTCTGAGAACACTCTTCAGGATAAGAGCTAGGACAGATGGCAGTGGTTTTAATTGAAACAGTAGCATTGATATATATATATATACACTAGTATATCTAAAAAAGACAGCCAGTGGGAAGGTGCTCTATAGCACAGGGCAGCCTGGTGCTCCGTGATGACCTGGAAGGGTGGGATGGGAGTAGAGGGAGGGAGGCTCGGGAGGGAGGGGATGTATGTTTACATACAGCTGACTCACTTTGTTTTACAGCAGAAACTAACACAACATTGTAGAGCAATTATACTCCAACAAAGAACACAAGCAAACTAGTTTACGGATCTAGTCATCACCAAGTTACTCTCTTCTCTAAGTCAGTCAGAGCAGTTGCTCAGTCATGTCTGACTCTTTGCAACCCCATGGACTGCAGCACGCCAGGCTTCCCTGTCCATCACCAACTTCTGGAGCTTGCTCAGACTCATGTCCATCGAATCAGTGATGCCATCCAACCATCTCATCTTCTATCATCCCCTTCTCCTCCTGCCTTCAATCTTTCCCAATAGGTAATATAAATAATTGCACGTAGCATAGTTGACGCTTGAACAACATGGGTTTGAACTGCGATGGGTAATTTACACACAGATTCTTGTCAGTAGCAAACAGTAGAGTACTGCACCATCCATGTTGGATTGAATTTGCACAAGTGGAATCCTGAATGTATAGGAACCATCTATCAGTGGGGTGGACTATAAGTTTTATGAGGACTGTTGACTGCTCCGAGGGTGGATGCCCCCTACTGCCACATTCTTCATGGGTCAACCATAGCTGAGAATGCAAATCTAGAGCCAGACTGTGAGTGTGTGTGTGCATGTGTACATGTGGTCAGTCATGTTCGACTCTTTGCAACCCTTTGGACTGTAGCCTGCCAGGTTCCACTGTCCACAGGGGTTTCCCAGGCAAGAATATTTGAGTGGGTTGCCATTTCCTCCTTCAAGGGATCTTTCTGACCCAGGGATTGAACCTGGGGCTTCTGTGTCTCCTGCATTGTAGGCAGATTCTTTACTGCTGACTGCAGAGCCAGACTGTGTGTTGGTCGCTCAGTCATGTCCGACTCTTTGCGACCCCATGGACTCTAGCCTACCGGACTCCTCTGTCCATGGGATTCTCCAGGAGTGAATGCTGGAGTGGGTTGCCGTTGCCTTACTCAGACTCAATTCCAGTTCTGCTCTTTACGTGCTGCATAACCTTCGACAGGTTACTGCGTGTCTGCATGTCTCTGCTTCCTCATTCGTAAAATGAAGAAAAATCATCGTATCTGCCTCACAGCACAGTTTTAGGGACTTAATAGCTAATAAATAGAGAATTTGCAACAACAATATCTGACCACAGTACATATTCTGTAAATGTTTGCTATTGACATAAATGATGATTTGCCTAACACCTTTGGTGAAGCAGGAGGTAGTGTCACTGATGAGGATGAGTGGGGAGTGAGGGGAAATATGTGGTTGGTGGTAGGCAACTTCTTAACTGTGGAAAAAACATTCTCAGGAAGCCTTCCTGAGGAAAAGGACAGCTGAGAGCTCATTCTCTAGGGTCAGAGACACCCGGATTAGAAAGCTAACCTCACTGAAGTTACTTCACTCCAAATTCTCAAGGGGCTCAGTCATAAAGTGGGATACAAACTATCCACCTCATGAAAACATTGTGAGGATGAAATGGAATACTGGATGTGAAGTAGTTACCTCTATGCCTTGGGGAATTCTTTTTAAAGGCTTGACCTAACGGCTGTGTCAATTCAAAGCCCACAACTTAACCGCTGCTGGGTATTGTCTCTCTAGGCTATGGCCCAAGAAAGCCACTCAGAAAAACTGTCAAACTGTTCTGCCACCAAACTCCACTCTTGAACCTTATTCCTCATTAAATCATCTCTTCTCCCTCCAACCCCAAGCTGAACTTGCTTCTCACCTTGGGTTCTTAATGAGAGTCCTCATGACACCTTGTGAACCAGCAGGCACTTGCCATCATCCTTGACCTTTTAGGTCCAATTCTGTCCCCACCTACTCACCCTAGCTCTTTTCTCTCATCCTATTACCTTTCTCATGCATAACTTCAATTATTCACTCATTTAATATTTATTAAGGGCCTGTGGTATGCTAAACATAGGAGGCCAAACTCTCTGCCTTGATGGAGAAGACAAACTTTGACCAAACTATGGTATAGCTGGAAGGCAGTACAGGGGACTGATTTGGGATACAGGCTATGGAGGCTGATTGGGCTTCCCATGTGGCACTAGTGTTAAAGAACCCACCCGCCAATGCAGGAGACATAAGAGACATGGGTTCAATCCTTGGGTTGGGAAGATCCCCTGGCATGGCAACCCACTCCAGTGTTCTTGCCTGGAGAATCTCATGGACAGAGGAGCCTGGCGGGCTACAGTACATAGGGCTGCAAATAGTCAGACACAACCGAAGCAATTTAGCACTTATGGAGTCAGATCAGCCCAGGTCTTCTTGCTTCTTAGCTGTGTCTTGAATGACCTATGTCATTGCTCTAAGGTTAAGTTTCAGCTTTGGGACATGTGAATACCAATGACCACTTGTAACTAGAAGACTAATCGTCTTGCATTTACTTGCCCCCTACTTGTCTCCGGTAATTTGCTTAAGACCAAAAAAAGAAAAGAAATCATTTTACCTGTGACCCTTTGCTTGCAAAGACAGATGGAAGAGGAAGCTTGTTTTAAAATAAGATCTGATAAAAAGGAAAAAGAAAATATGTTTTCAAAGCTTTGGCTGATCTTTCTATAAATAAAAGATCACCACCACATCTCTGTTTTTTTTGAAAACACAAAGCAATGAGCTCCAGAGATTGAACTGCGCTTTGTGTCATAATATAAAGCTCTGCATTCACCTTGGGCAAGTATCTTTGTGTATTATGTTGCATTTAAGAAAATATTTTTCTTCTTAAATTATACTTAAAAGGTAGTCAGGCTGAGAAGTACATGCTTTGTAAGTATTCTTTGTACATTCTTTGTAGTATTGTGTGTGTCTGTGTGTGTGAGAGAGAGAGAAAGAATACGAGAAATTTTAATCTAATAATTGCACATGTGAAAGGGGGCAGAATGGGGGGTACTCTCACTGCACTCTGCTACAGGGCTCAGGACCCTCAGGAGGAGTCCGTACTTTGAGTGACAGACTTCAAATGACTGCATCATTTATTATCCGAATCAGGACCCATTCATGAGTGAAGGGTTTGCTATTAATGATTATGCTTAAATAACAGGTATTACATGGAGCTGGCTGGATGCAAACTGGAACATATAATCACAGCCAACGCCTACCCTTGATCGGAATAGTCTTACTCTAGCCTAAATACCCAAGCTTTTAGAAGTGTGCTGCTGTAGATTATGTAGATTATGTCTTATGAACTCTCATGGTGAGGACTAGGGGAGACTTAAATTCCAGAAGAGACTAAAAGCAATTGGAAAGGTACAGGCTTCCCTACATGGGCATGGAGATTTTTTTTCACTCGGAGGAATCAGTCACTCTTTTTTTTTTTCTGAAAAGCCTATGCTGGGCTCCAGGCTTGCCCAGGTACAATCAAGTAGTTTCCTCTCACTACCACCAAGCAAACCTGTGATCAGCAAGAATCAGTTTTGACTCTTCCATGCTAGATCTGTGTCTTCGGCCACTTTTGCGATTATAATCAGACATCATGGGCTGCCTCAGAGAACCCTGCCTGCTCTGCCTGCCTTCAAGTGTCTTTGGTTAGATCAGAGAGATAATCTGACCCCACCCACCTGTGAATGATTGTAAGAAAAAGAAACTAACACACCCCCTGCCTGAGGCTTGCCATTCTAGGAGATGTTTGCACAAATTAAATGGTCTTTTTACTTTGTTTCCACATCTCCACCTCATCTCTGATCCATAAAAGAACCTGGCATCCAGACTCTGACAAGATGGTTATTTTGAGACATTAGTCAGCCATTTTCTCTACCAGCCTGCTATCCAAATAAAGTCCTATTTCTTGCCTCAACACCCCACCCTTCAGATTCATTGGCCTCTCATACAGTGAGCAGAGTAAGCTTCGATTCAGTAAGAAAACTGTAGCATCTGCTATGTCTTTGTACTAAATCTGTTCTTGTCCTTTGTTTGTTATTATAAACATGAATACTCAATAAGATAACATCTCTATTAATGAAGAGAATACAGCCCAAATGATACTGATCATAGGCACAACTTTACAACCAGAGGTGTATTTTCGTGTTCAAGGTGTGTTTGAGGACATCAGAAAAGGACAGTTACAATGTGAAAACTCATCAAATGCCCATGAAAACAATGTCAAATCTCCCTGAACAGAATATAGGTGATTCCAAGGCATAGGGCATATGGAAGAGATGGCAGAGCCCAGATCAAAAGGGCGGGCAGGCAACATATATAGAGAGGATAAATGCCAACAGGCACACCTGTGTTAGTGAGGACAAGGGTCACAAATGGAAGAAGCTGATGGCTCAGTGGGTAAAGAATCCACCTGAAATGCAGGAGACACAGAAGACGTGGGCTCGATCTCTAGGTGGGGAAGATCCCCCTGGAGTAGGAAATGGCAACCCACTCTAGTGTTCTTGTGTGGGAAATTCCATAGACAGCGTAGTCTGGTGGGCTACAGTCCAAAGGGTCACTAAGAGTTGGACACGACTGAGCGACTAAGCACATAAAAATGCAGGGACATGAGATCAGGTTCAGTGAGAACCAGAAACTTTCAGATGTTTTTCAAAAACTGAAGAGCTTAGAGGTGAGGTTAGAAAGGGAATACAATGTGGAAAGTGGATGTCCAGAAGGCATCAAGATCTCTTCAGCTTGACTAAACTTGAGATGGATTTTTCTGCACACTATACTCCCCTGACTGTCCTTTTTTTTTTTTTTAAATAGCTGTTAATATAGCAAATTTGCAATTGAAAATTCTTCCTTTCTTCCTTTGAGATATGAATTGTCTCCCAGACTCCTGCCAGTTTTACAATCCAGGAATGTTTTTCTCAAGGATGCAAAAGAAGCCATCCTTTTGAAATATAATCATCAAGGAAGTTGGAGCCTGTCCCAGTCCCTGTGGGAGAGGAGGAGCTTCACTTTGATCTGTACCAATTAGCAGATGCAGAGGAACACAGATAGACCAGTTTCCCCACAATGTCCTCCTGTACTTTTCCTCCAACTCAACTTCCTCCCCACATCCCTGCCCCCATTGTTTAAAAATCCTCCTGCCTTTTATCTCAGTGATATTCCATCTCTGTTCCCTTGGCACTAGTCTTGAATGAAGTCTTCCTTGCCATTTTTAAAGAAGGCTGAGTGCTGAAGAATTGACTCTGGTGCTGGAGAAGACTCTTGAGAATCTCTTGGACATCAAGGAGATCAAACCCGTCCATCCTAAAGGAAACCAACCCTGAATATTTCATTGGAAGGACTGATCTTGAAGCTGAAGTGCCAATACTTTGGCCACCTAATGTGAAGAGCTGACTCATTGGAAAAGATCCTGATGCTGGGAAAGATTGAGGGCAGGAGGAGAAGGGGACGACAGAGGATGAGATGGTTGGATGGCATCACTGATTCAATGGACATGAGTTTGAGCAAACTCTGGGATATGGTGAAGGACAGGGAAACCTGGCATGCTGCAGTCCATGGAGTCGTGATAAGCTGGACATGACTTAGCGACTGAACAACAGAGCACAAAATTTTCTTTTGCAGGCTCTCACTATACCACAGTGCGTGGATACTGAAAACATTATAAGGTCTAAATTAACTTTCTGTGACCAGGATAAAGGTGAATTCTGAGGCTCCCAACAGCCTCCTCCTAATCTCACTTCCAAACAATCTCTTTACCAGCTTGCTGAGGAAACAAGAGTTTTCCTAACAGGAAATAAGCCTGTCCTACAATTGGAGAGAAAATTCTGGTTGATGCAATACTTCAGTGTGAAGGCATTTCAGAAGTGTTGTAATCAGTCAGTCAATAGGTATAAGTGGGTCTCTATAAGATCCTTTCCTGTTTGGATTGAGGAGCAGGAAGCATGAGAACAGAGGGACAAAGGGGAAATGGAGAGGAGGGAAAAAGTCAGAAAAGGGAGGGGAAAGATAAATACTGTAAGATTTACAGCTTAGCCTAGAGTCTGCCTCATCTACCTCCAACTGGGTGGGATGGAAAGAACTTAGGGGCTGAGGTATTTTTGTCCTGCAGCTGCAAACACAGACTGCCACACTCAGCTTGATTAATGAAGATGTTCAGGGTTTGTTTTATTAAACACTCTGACTTCTTGTAAAGTAGCTTAGATTTTAGAATATCACTGTACTTGAAATCTGACATGGTTTTTCCACTTTTCTTTCTATGGCATGAATCAAATTTGTGGTGTGTGTGTGCGCGCGCACATGTACAATACAGCCTCAGGCAAAGCAAAAATTATCAATCCCCCTCCATTACAGACAACGTCATGTTGGGAAAAAAAGCCCTCAGTGTAAAAGTGTTAGAAATAAACCACAAACATATATCTTAAAGTCATTAGTGAGTCTTATAGAAAAAATATTGTAACAATAATATGTTACTACAAAAAACTTTTACTGAATAACCTATAATAAAATAATTGAAGTAAAGTAATAATAATTACAATTAAAAATCCAGAAGAGTAGCAACTTTACTTTCACTTAGGGATAATTGCCAATAGAAATAAAAATGGCAGTTTATGAGATTTCATGTCATTCACCAACCCCCAAAGCTCATAAAACCCTTTCTACCTGTTTTGAATTTTGTTCTTATACCTCCTGAACTGGGGTCCTCTGTAGTAAACAGTGGGATTTGGGCCAGGAGGGATTGTGTATTATACACAGTGGTGGTGTAAATGACTACTAAAAACACCTTTATTCCCATGTAAATATTTGAGCCCAAAGGTACAAGGTTAAATTCTTGGCCTAAAAAAATAAGCTTGTAAAGATTTTCCCTATCCCTTTGTTATTTAATCAGTTTTCAAACTCCTCTTAATTCAGTGAAGGTTTAGAAGAGGTTTTAACTAAAGTTGACATTGTATGTAATGCAGTATTTATGAGCTTAGGTGAAGCAAATATGTTTACTTTCTATTCATTTAAAGTATTTAGGAACATTTGAAAGAGCTCTTTTATTTCCTGATAATGAAGAACAGAGATGACGTTTATATCTATTTTCCAGGAGGGCCTAGAATTTAATCTTAAAGCTTGAGGAAAATATTAGTGGAGAATTTGTGCTAAAATACCTCACATATTTAGTTCCCAGTATACTGTACATAAAAGGGTCAATAAGTTGTTTGAAAAATACTTACATAAAACACTGCTTACAGATCAGTAACTACCTGATAAGCAGCCTCAGGCAAGGAAGTTTGAGGTGTTTGGAGCCCACAGAAGATCAATCAGAAATACAAAAACAAAACTATAAAGAAATATTATAAGGAATACAAAAATTAGTATTCATTTACGTGGTATTGTTAAATAATACCTCCCTTTTTTGGTTAAGAAAAATTCATATGAATAGGCCTTGATTTCATAATGTCTAATTATACATGACAGAATCAAGTCTGTTGCTGATAATAATAACATCCGATAATACACTGTTTCTGATAATGAAGAGTTTGGCATCACTCCTCTCTGTCCCACTAGGGTACTTAGTTATCAAACGCTATTGTAAAAATTGGCTTCCTCTGCTAAGACAGGGGTTTCTTAATTTGGCAGAGAGTGGTGAAGAATGGAATTCCGGCTGCCATGTCAGTAAACGAGGACACGCCAGTTGTCAGTGATTGCAGCCGTTCCGCGTGGGCTAGAGAGCCCCAAGGGCACTCGGGAAGGAGCGTATCATCAGTCCGGGAGCCGTCAGACTGCAGCCCCTCCCTAAGGTGAGCACCCAGGATGCTCAGGATGTGAGCAGCACAGGATTCTGGCCCTGATAGCGGAAATGAACGTGAAGGAAATTTTATTTCAGTGAGCCCAGACCCTTGCATCTTCCCATACACAGAAAAGCACTAAATTCCTTAACCTGAAATACCTGGTTTTCTTTAACAATAATATTTCCATGTTCAGACTACCTGCCCTTTGCTGCAAAACTTCTATATGACCCAGTTCCTCCCTTCACCTCCGCAGAGCACTCCTCTCAGGGTTACTTGAGATGCTGTTCCTTGGGTCTGACATCCTAAACATCCCCACTGAGTAAAACATAACTCTCAACTTTTAGGTGTGACTCTCTTTTATGTAGACAGTAGGTTTCCAACAAAACATTTACTGAATAGAAATTAATGAACATTAAGGATATCCCAGACAGAAAGCTAACAAAGTGTCCTTCACTTTCTATCCCAGACTTGACTTTACTTACTTCATTAATAAAAAATTACTTCAGAAAAGGGAAGCGGGCAATAGGATCTGCTCTTTAAACGAGCAGAGCATAGGTGGTCTACTAGCTGGTCCATTGAACACAATGGTCCTCATTGGGTCTAAGATCAGAAGTAAGAACCCTGTCTTGCTGTAGGTTGTATAGACTGCATTCCTTCTGAAATAACTTTAAATTATTTTAAATGTAATTCGTTTGGATTCTTAAGTCCCAAGACAAAATCAAGACCCCACTAAAAACTGAAGAATTCAGCACCCTATATTTGCAATTTTAAAGTCAGTGTCATTAAGAAGGAACAGAAGTATGTCTTTTCGACATTTATATAGCTTAATGTTCTATTTCAAGGCTTTTACTAGTAGTTCAGTCAGTCAGAGAAGATGACGATAGTGGTAATTTTACATAAGTAACCTAAGACAAACTTAAATCATGCATAAACAGAAGATCAAATGGCAGTCAGAGACATAAAAGCAGTATGATCACTTTATGAAAGCGGTATACTTTTGTGATCAAGGTTTATCTAGGGGGTCACGCTTTCTTCTGTGACATAGGCCTTTCCTGGAAAAGAGTGGGAAGATAGAGAAGGAAAGGTCATAGTCTAATCATTTTTGAGAGTTTGAAAATAAGTCCATCCCATGCAGAAAGAAAGGAGAGGAAAGAGGGGAAAAGATGGTAAGAGATCTAGTAGACTTCGTCAGTTTGGGCTTCTATAACAGCAATATTACAGACTGGATGGTTTAAACAACAATTTGTTTCTCACAGTTCTGGAGGCCAGGAAGTCCAAGATCTGGGTCCCAGCAGACCCAGTGTCCAGTGAGAGCGTCCTGGCTTGTAGACAGCTGTCTTTTTGCTACATCCTCACGTGCCTGAGAGAGAGTGAGGACATGTCTTTCATGTCCTTTTAGTAAGAGTGCCAACCCCATTCGTCAGGGCCCCACCCTCAAGACCTAATTACTTCCCAGAGGCCCCATCTCCTAATATCATCCCATCGGGGGCCAGGAGCTTCAATACATGGATGTGGGGAGTGAGAAGGACACAAGGCTTCAGTCCACAGCAGAGACTGCCTCTCACTCTAAATCTTTTGAAGTGTGGATGGTTGGAGAGACTCTGAGAAATTATTTTCTTGTTAAAAGAGGGATCCAGTACCTAGGATCAGCATAGCAAAGAATGCCAAGCACATCAAGAGAAGTGACATAAAAGAAGCTCCCTGAGAGAGGTCTAACACATGGTTCATCCCTGGTCTTCACTGTATCTAAGATCAGAAGTAAGAGCCCTGTCTTGCTGTTGGTTATATAGACTGAGTTTCCTCTTTCCCCTTTCACTAGCATAGTATCATCTTCATGGAATTGTTTCCGATCCACAGTTTGGAAAAGGAGTTTGGGGAGAAACTTCTCACAGTCCAGTACAGGGGGAGAACATACTTCAGAGATAAATTTCAAGTGTTCAATAATTTATCAAAAGAGAAGAAAATTAGCTGGGAGTTCATCACATGTTCTAATTTAATGAAATGGGACATTTCAAACTGTCTTGCAATATCTTCTTCTCATTTTTCAAAAAATTGTATTTCAAATTTACATTGCAGGAAAAGAAAGCTTTATATATTTGGTCTTTTTACATTCTCTCCTTTAAAATTATTTCCTTTTTTTTCCTTTTTAAATTTAATTTTCTGACTCCTAGGAAAGGAATCCTAACAGGAAATGAATGTTATCACATTTTACTACAGTGTAGTTTTTCCATGGAACCAATGCCCAGATTATTCCTATTTTTTGGCAATGACATATTAACTGTAAATATGAAAGGGGAACCTCACCCCTTTTTGTAGTCAATGACATGCCAATCGTGCCTAGAAGTATCTGTATGGATGAGGAATATAACACCTCTACATTTTGAGTATATGAGCAAATTTGTATTATATTTGTTTACTTACTCTGATACTAGCCAAAAAAAAAAAGTGAGATATATATATATGTATATATATATATATATATATATATATATATACATACACACACATATATATACATGGCTCCTCTCAAAATCCTATGTAAGACATGTTGGATGGAAAAGGAAAATAATGATCAATAGAAATGGGAGATATTGAAAGTTTAAAAAATAAAAAATTGAGCACAAAACAGGAAAAGTATTTTACCAAAATATTTTGTTTATAAGAGGATTTAAGTATTAAATACTTCCTAACTTACAAAATAAATATGCCATATCATCTAAACTTGCTGTTCTGGCACTGAAATAAAATGCATGCATAAAAGTAACTTTTATCCACCAGTCTCTGTATCAGTAACTCATACTTAATTTGTAATGATTGAGTACAACTGTATATGATCATCTAAACCAGATCTTTTTCCTCACCTGATACCCAGGAAGAAAAAAACAAATGTTACCTTTAAGAAGAACCCAGAATAGCATACTGAATCTGTTCTCCTATACCTATTATCTCATATAAACTTTATAACTTCATGAAAGGGAAAGTTCACACTTTTAAAACAGTCTCAAAGAGGTTTAACAACTTGTTCAAGGCCAGGTTTCAAACTCCTCTTAAATCAGGAAAGGTTTAGAAGAGGTTTTAACTAAAGTTGACATTGTATGTAATGCAGAATTTGTGAGCTTAGGTGAAGCAAATATATTTACTTTCTATTCATTTAAAGTATTTAGGAACATTTGAAAGAGCTCTTTTATTTCCTGATAATGAGGTAAGTAAGTAAGTAACAGAGCCAGGACCGAAACCCAGGTCTTCAGTTTCCACATTCTAGTTTCATATAGGTGAAAATGGTTTACTCAACACATTACCAGATATTTGTTATAAGCCTTAACTAATTGTGGTGAATTAAAAGTTGCTTAAAAAAAAAAAAAACTAGGTGACTAGAGAATTAAAGTTCCATGGTTTCTCCAAAGGAAACTAATTCCCAATCTGAGAATAGTTTAATCTCTATTAGAACCATGCACAAAATGAAGCATTAAACTTAAAGAAAGAAACTAGAGAGGAAGATTCCAGTTAGAACCTGCTGATTCTTAGCTGAGGAGACGAGAGTTGTGAGTCCAGGAAAGAAAAACAGCTAGAGGTTACAAAACAGTTTACCATAGAGGAGAAGCTAGAGAGAGAGAGCTCAAGTATGGGGCAGAGTGATGATCAGCACGTGCTTGTGGAGAAGGTATCTGAGGCAGGGAGAAGAAACACCCAAAAGGATGAAAGGAAACAGCAGCTAGAGACCACACGGGATGGGGAATAGTGCCTGGTTTCAACAGCTAGGCGGGAAAACCTCATAATTCACGAGGTATTGAATACTCAGAAGGACCTGACCTCAGTGGTAGAGGATAATGAGTTTTAGACTAAATGCTGCCCTGGTCCTGCCTTACTAATCTTACAAAGCAAGACCCAGGGAATATAAAACTATTTCCAAGTAACTTAACAGTGTACCAAAATGAAGTTTAACAATATTTATAATTTAACAAAATCCAGCACCCAAAAGGGTAAAATTCACAAAGACTTTCAACCAGTCAAAAATTATCAGACATGCAAAGAAACAGGAAAACATGACTACAAGAAAGAAATAAAATAATGAGGTAATTGAAACTGATCCATAATTGACACCGATGTTAGAATCAGCAGACAAACCTCAAATCAGCTATTTTATTTGCACTCCAAATATTCAAGAGGTAAGAGAGAAAAAGACTGAAAATGTTTAGATAAAAATAATTCAAATTGAACTCTGAAATATGAAACCTTCAATGTCTGGGATGAAACAATACACAGGATAGGACTTGTGGTGGTGTAGACTTGCAGAAAGAGAAAATACTATAAAGGCAGAGCATCTGAAACTACCCAAAAAAAAACATGGAGCAAAAAAAAGACTAAAAATATAAACTATATAAAATATAAGTAGAGGGCCAGCAACCTGTGGGTCTAAACTATGTGTAATTGGAATTTCTTTAATTATATGTGTGTATGTTTCAACTACATTTATTTATTTGTCTTTCATCCAGTTTGAGTTTCTGAAGGAAGGGAGTGAGGTTGAGGGATAAAGAAAAATATTTGAAGAACTAATGGATAAAACCCCCCAAATTTGATTAAAAATTTTAAACTAGAGATATCAAAAGTTCAGCAAACTCCAAGAAGAAGAGGCATGAAGAAAACTGCAGCAAGGATATTATAATCATATTACTCTGATAAACAGACAGTCATAAAAGCTTCCAGAAAAAAGAGACTTGTTAGGTCCAAGAGAACAAAGATGAGGAAAATAGAAGATCCCTCCTTGGAAACAACGCAAATGAAAAGTAGTGGAAAATGTTTTCAAGGCTGAAAGATAAAAACTGTCATACTGATAATTCTAGATCCAGCCAAAAATATCTTTTAAAACTGAAAGCAAAATAAAGATATCTTTAGAAATACAATGGCTAAATAATTTATCACCAGCAAAGCTGCACTACAAGAAATGTTAAAGGAAGTCCTTTAGGCATAAGGAAAATTGTACCAAATGGAAATATGAATCTATGTCAAGGGGTAAAGAGTATAGGATGTAGTATGACGTGGGAAAATACAAAAGGTTTTTCTTAAAATTTAATTATTTAAAAGATAGTGACTTCTTATAAACAATAAGAATATAGTTTGAGGTTAATAACACATGTAGCATACATTACATGTATGCTGGCAATAACGCAGAGATCAGAAAGGGGAAGCTGAAGTGCACTATCGTAAGATTTTCACACTATATGTGAAACAGTATCACTGGAAGATAAACTGTTACCTTGAGTTAAAGATTGTACTATATACTCTGAAGCATCCACTGCAATAACAACAAAAGTTATAACTAGCAAACCAACTAAGACATAATGGAATCATAAAAATTACCCAATCCAAGAGAAGTCAAAAAAATACTAAAAAGGAGTAAAGAATATATAGGACAAATAGAAAACAAATAGGAAGATGAGTAATTTAAACAACCATGTAAATAATCAAACAAAACTGTTTAAATACACTGATTACAAGGCAGAGATAATGATTTTAGATGAAATTTCAAGATAACTATTTAAAGATAAAATAGGTTAAAATAAAAGGATGGAACATGCCATGCCAAGCAAACACTAATCAAGACAGCTGGAATGAGTATTAATTTCAAACCAAGTTGATTTCAGTGCCAAGAATATTAACAGGGATAAAAAAGAATACAAACAGGGATAAAGAGGTCAGCTCATCAAGAGGATATAAGAGTTGAGCTATACAAAGCATATTTTCTGGACACAGTGGAATTAAATTAAAAAGATCTAGAAATTGCCCAGTTATTTGGAGATGAGATAACATACTTCTAAGTCATAAGTCAAACAAGACATGGAAGAGAAAGTAAAATACTTTTAACTGACATTTTAAATGAAAGTGAAATATAATCTGTCAAAACTTGTGAGATGCTGGGAAACTAACAGCACTAAGTACCTATATTATAAAAGAATAAGAATCTTAAATCAGTGACCTCAGCTTCCTTCTTAAGGAGCTATAAAAAGAAGGGGAAATTAAACACAAAGTAAGAAAAAGAGAGAAAATACTAAAGATTAGAATTAAAAATCAGTGAGCTAGAAAAATAGAAAAACAACAGAGAATTTCAATAAAAACCAAGAGCTGGTTGAGACATTTATGCAACTTAATAAAATTCATAAACCTCTAGCCTGGATTATGAGGAACAAATGTGAGGAGAAAAAAATTACCAATAACAGGAATGAGAGATGTGACCTCACTACAGATTTTATAAATATTAAAAGGGGAAATATAAAGAAAATAACTTTGGGCCAATAATGTTAATGGCTTAGATGAAATGGACAAATTCCTTGAAAAACATAAGCTAGAAACTCTACTCAAGAATTGGATAATACAAAGAGCCCATACCTATGAAAGAAATTGAATTTTTAGTTAAGAGCCTTCCCACAATGAGAACTCGATGCCTGGATGACTTCACTTATTAATTCTACAAAATATTTAAGGAAGACATAATGCCATATCTACCAAGACTCTCTGAAAATTGAAGATGGGAGGCTATTTCCCAATTCATTCTCTGAGGCCCATATAATCCTGATAACAAAACCAGTTAACTCATTATAAGAAAACTATTGAAAGATATCCCTCATGAACATAGAGGTAAGAATTTTAAGCAAGATTCTAGCAAAATAAGTCTAACAATATATAAAAATGATAATACAGACTGATCAAGTAGGGTTTAATCTTAGCAATGCACGGTTTGTTTAGTATTTGATAATCAGTGTAATCTACCAAATTAATCAACTGAGAAAATGATTTCCATAAATACAGAACAAGCAACTGACTAAATCCAACATCTAGTCCTGATTAAAAAAAAAAACTCTCAGGAAATTAGGAGTAGGAGACAATTTATTAAATTTGATAAAGAGTATCTATGGAAAACCTACAACTATTCTACAGAACTGTGACATATTAAATCAGAAGAAAGACAAAGATGTCCATTCTCACAACTACTATTAACATTTTATTGGAAGTTTTGAATAGTTCAATCAGGCAAGGTAAAAATATAAAAAGTATCCAGATTGAAAACGAAAATGTAAAACTGCATTAACTGATAACATGATCACCTACATAAAAAACCTATAGAATCTACAGAAGATATACCAGAACTAAGTGAATTTAGAAAGATTGCAGGATACAACATTAACAGACAAGCATATATTGTATTTCCATATATGAGCAATAATTAAAAATTGAAAAAAATTTAAATACCATCAAAAAATTATGATTACTTTAGTGGTAAAAGCAACTAAGGAAGATCCAAATGAATGGGAAGATATATCTAATTCAAGAGTCAAAACATTTAACATTGTTAAGATGTCAGTTCTCCCTTTACTGGTCATTAGATTTGTCGTGATCGTAACCTAACAGGAGATTCTGTAGAATTTTATAAATGCAACTAAAATTACTGCAGAAGTGCAAAAGACCTAGAATATTGATAATAACTTTGGAAAACAAACAAACAAAAAAAGCTACAGAACTAATACTTCCTTATATAAAGGTTTATTATTAGCTAGAATAATCAAGACTATATAGTACTATCATGAAGGTTGAAAAATAGAAGAGTGGCACATAATAAAGAATCCAGAGATAGGCCCACACCCATATGGATAATTTTCAACAAAAATGCAAGGGGAATTTAGTGGAGAAAATACAATCTTTCAACACATGGTGCTGGGAAAATTGTCTAAATGTAAACAGAACACTTCAACAACAACAACAAAATTAAGACAGGTAGCACATATGCATGTGAAAGGACATTCAAGATCTGTAGTCATTAGGAAAACGCAAACAGAACCACATGGTACATTCTTACACACCTATCACAATTGCTAAAATTGAAAAAACTAACTAAACCAAGTGTTGGTGATACTGGGAAGGAAATGGAAGAACTAGAATTCTCATACACTCATAGTGGAAACATAAAACAGAACAACTACAGTAAAAATCACAGCAGATGTGCTCCAAAATCACTGCAGATGGTGACTGCAGCCATGACATTAAACGACGCTTACTCCTTGGAAGAAAAGCGATGACAAACTTAGACAGCATACTAAAAAGCAGAGACATCACTTTACCAACAAAGGTCCATATAGTCAAAGCTATGTTTTTTCCAGTAGTCATGTATGGATGTGAGAGTTGGACCATAAAGAAGGCTGAGCACCAAAGAATTGCTGCTTTTGAACTGTGGTGTTGAAGAAGACTCTTGAGAGTCCCTTGGGTGGCAAGGAGATCAAACCCGTCAATCCTAAAGGAAATCAGTCCTGAATATTCATTGGAAGGACTGATGCTGAAGCTGAAGCTCCAGTGCTTTGGCCACCTGATGCGAAGAGCCGACTTATTAGAAAAGGCCCTGATACTAGGAAAGATAGAAGGCAGGAGAAGGGAACAACAGAGGACGAGATGGTTGGATGGCATCATCGACTCAATGGACATGAGTTTGAGCAAGCTAGGGAGTTGATGATGGACAGGGAAGCCTGCGATGCTGCAGTCCTTGAGGTTGCAAAGAGTGAGACATGGTTAAGCAACTGAACAACATCTTTGAAAAGAGATTGACAATTTCTTAGAGTGCTAAATATTCCCTATGACCTAATCATTCTATTCCTAGTATTTTCCCAAAAGAAGTAAAAGCATGTCTATATAAGGACTTATAAATAGATGTTTATAGCAGATATAGATATACACACAAACAGGCATACTCATCAAAAACTTAAAATGGCTCAGCCATCAACGGGTGAATGGATAAACACTGTGATCTAATCATGCAATATTCTACTACTAAGTAGTAAAAAAGCAATGAACTATTGATACAATCAACAACATAGATGCCTCTCAAATAATTATGCTGAAAATGAAAGAGGCCAGATTTAAAGAGCATATATTATATAATTTCATTTTTATAGAAGTCTAGAAAAATTCAAACTAATTTGTAATGATAGAAAGCAGATTCATGGTAGCCTGGAAGTTGGGAGCTAGGATGAGGTGAGGAAAAGCAGGAAGGCAATATTTTAAAAGAGAAGAAAACAAGGAAAAAATTACATTATTCTCCTATTCTAAGAAAGAAATTTCTTACTCAAGTGGGATAAAACTCAAGAAATGAGATTTGAAAGGTATTATTAAAATTGTGATTTGACTTTTCAAGTCATGAGTGTCTAGCATTTTTGAGTCCAGCTATTGTCTTTGCAATGAATAGAGGACAAAAGTAACTTAGCTTTAAACTTGTCTTAAATTTAGCTCTGAACAACAGTGAAGCATCTTCTTGTTCCCAGATTATGAGACATGACAGGCAGTCTTTCTGAAATTTACTGACCGCACAGTTTAACATAAATATAAATGCAGAAACCCCGATGCTGGGAATGATTGAGGGCAGGAGGAGGAGGAGGTGACAGAGAATGAGATAGTTGGATGGCATCCCCTAATCAAAGGATGAGTTTGCACAAACTCCGGGAGATAGTGAAGGACAGGGAAGCCTGACACGTTGCAGTCCATGAAGTTGCAGAGTCGGACACTAACTAGTGACTGAATGAAAACAACCTGTTACAATGCAGAAACAGGCCTAAGAATGACCAAGCAGGACAGGGATAGTGGACGTCCTTACCATGTATCTTTCAAGAAGCTGTTACAAGACTCTCAACCAGACCACTAGTTCCAGAGAGAATAGCCGTAAATTCACAGGAGTAATTCTCGGTAACTGTTTGCCACCCAGATGCCAGACCAGCTATCTTGGATGAGCTAACCTCACCGAGCAATTAACCTATTTATTCCAGTTGGATGTGAGCAGAGTTCACACAGCATCACACACCAATATCACCTCTAGTAGCCTTCGAAAGCGAGGCTAATGAATGGTTTGCCACAGCCGCACTGCTGAGCATGCCCCACTGCACATGCCAAACGAAAAAAAAACCCTCATCCATCAGCTTGCTTGCCAGCCACCAGTAACAGCCATCTGTCAAGGAAAACTTTTCCTCTTTGGGGAAAAAAAAAATCAAGAAAAATCAAAATGTAAGCATTCTCTTGAGAGTTATGCACTAATGACCCAGTGAAATTAAGCCCCAAATAGTATCAGGACACTTCCCATGAGCTGCAGTGGACAGTTGGATGGATTTATAGCTGCTGATTCAGGAAAAGTTTTATGTGAATTACATGGCAAATCGGCCTAGACTCGGCTGGGCGCAAAAATCTGTAAAAGAAAAAAAAGAGAGAGAGAGAAAAAAAATAGAAAACCACAGATGGAGTACTTCATGTAGAAACTCTAGGATCTGGCCAGTTTTCATCCATCTGACTTCAGCCTCCTCGGGGTACAAGAACTTATTTATTCAATCAGTGCTTCACTGGTGAAAGCATGTTTCCCTGAAAGGTGATCTCATCTTCCACAAAGTCAAGACCCCTCCTGGGTCAGAGAGACAGATAAAGCTTTATTGCGGATGCTTCAGTTAAAGCTGTAAGCATATGCTAGACATCGGTCATCTGGACTTGTTGATGCCAGAGTTTACTGCCTATCAATTAGATTTCCCCCCATTTGAAATATTTGTCTTTTAATATTTTGAATATCAACCACAAAAAATATATTTTATATCAGTAAACCACACCTACAGAGGGGATTTTCCAAACACTCAGCAAACAATGTGTCACTGGCATCAATTTTTCACTGGCACATTTCCTATCAGAATAGGGAATTTATCAAAGAGACTAAGACCGCAGCCATGTACAGCCTATTAATGCCATACCAACTGGCTACATTATCATGAAACACAAGTTTGAACCATACTCCCCCTATGGTGAGCAATGTATTCATATATTTCATTCTGTTCTATTCTCTTTCTTTCATCTGTTTATATGCTAACCATCCCAGATGGTGCTAGTGGTAAAGAACGCACCTGCCAATGCAGGAGACACGGGTTCGACCCCTGGGTTGGGAAGATCTTCTGGAGGAGGAAATGGCAACCCACTCTAGTATTCTTGCCTGAAGAATCCCACAGACAGAGGAGCCTGGCCGGCTACAGTCCATAGGGTCGCAAAGAGGCGGACATGACTGGAGCAAATTAGCAGGCACACACATGACCTATTAAAATGCTTTCATATGCTAATGCATAGAGCATGCAGTTTGAAAAACACTGTCCTGAAAAGGTGATTAATTTTTTTATTGTGGAAAAATATACACAACATAAAATGTACCATTTTAACCATTTAACTGTTCAGTGATATTAAGTACATTCACATTATTATGCAACTATTACCACTCTCCACCTCCAGAACTTTGTCATCTTCCCAAACTGAAATTCTGTACCCATTAAACACTAGTTTACCACCCCCCTCTCTCCCTAAACCCCGGCAACCACCATTCTGCTTTCTGTCTCTATGAATCTGACTACTTTAGGTACTAAGGCTCATATTTAAGGTATAATATTTACACAAAGTAGGAATAAGCATATAATAGAACCACCATCAAAATGTGAAGTTCTCTCATATTTATATATTATATTGTTAAATGTCTTATGAAAAGATACTACAGATCAGTGATACAGAGATCTACATGAGGTATTTAAAATATTCTATAGAATAGTATCTAAGATAACTGATTATATGATCTTTATGGGGAAACACTTCGCGTCACCAAATTTTCTTCTCCATTTTTCCTTCATAGGGCCAAGTGCCAATAATCTGAACCTACCAAGAAGCAGCATATCCTAGAATAGCTTTCAACCAAAAAACAAAAACGGGTAGAGAACACAGCTTCCTTCATTCTCAACCCCGCTGGCTCTCTATATGACTTGGACCAAATCTGCAGATAGTCTTTATCACCAAACATTTGAGTAAAATCCACACTTCACTTTTTAAATTCACAGACAGATAATAATACTTTGTGGATAGGGAAGAGTATTACAAAATCCATTTGTGATTCTCACAGTATATGCTTATTCCTCTTTTTCTTTCTATTTAAAAGAAAAATGTGCCATTCACTGCTTAGTAGTATATTATTATTATTATTATTATTGACTTTCGGGAAGAAGTCACATATAGGTGTTATCAATAATTTAGACTTTGTCATTAAGGACTTTGGTCCTACCTTGGGACAGGTTTTGATGGGTAAAAGAGGGGCTTGTGAGAACAGAGGCAAAGAGTATAGACCTTTCAAGAGGGCAAGAAAACCAACGCCCTAATGGGGTAGGACCACTATCCAAGGCTCACCACAAACTTCTAAGGTAAACAATTAGAAAATATGCGCATATATCCAATTTAGAGATTAAATAAACAGGGATAACAGGATAAAATTATTTACCCAAGGGTGGAATCCAGGCAGAGAGACAGTATCAGGTTTCTAGCACAGTTCTCTTTTCCTCTGGAAAAGTCTTAATTTTTCTATCCCATCTAGTGTTCTGCTGCTGCTGCTGCTAAGTCGCTTCAGTCGTGTCTGACTCTGTGTGACCCCATGGACGGCAGCCCACCAGGCGCCTCTGTCCACAGAATTCTCTAGGCAAGAATACTGGAGTGGGTTGCCATTTCCTTCTCCATCCATCTAGTTTAAGATTGTATAAATCAAGTAAATTACATTGCTTGCAAATAAATACTATCATTTGTAATGGTAGGTAATAGATACTTTTATAAATGATAACTGAGAAAATATCATAGAATTAATTTAAATGGCACTTAAAAAGCAGAACATAGTTGAAGGAATAAAATTAGTCATCAGAAGATAATATAATTAATCATAGTCGTGAATAATATATGGACTATCTATCCATGTTGTACATATAATGTTGGTAACCTTTATCTATGATGTCTCTTTTAATCTTCAATACAACCCTAAGAAGTTGGTAATATTCTTGTATGGGAACTCTGAATTCAAATTTAAAACTTGCTGGAGAAAGAACTGCATAATTGGAACCTTGCTTTCAGAAGAAAAATTTGACATCTTTAGGCAATTTATATTTATTAGGAGGAAGTTGCCAGTGAGAAACCTTGATTCAATAAGTGAAATCAGGAAAACACGAGAGGACTTCATTTGGACATGAATTACTGGTAACAGCCCAATATGGAGGGAGAAATTCATCAAGCCTTTGTTGGAAATGTGGAAGCTTGATTGGCCTGAGAAATGAGCTGGGAAGTCACTTGCTATAACAGTAAAATCCATGAAGCTTTAAGAGTACAGAGGGCCCCAGCAATGATAAGGACTCAGAAGGCAGAATTTTAGAAATAGATGAGAAGGAACCATGAAAGAGAAGGAATATTGGGAGATACAGGGGAACCAGGGTAAGGCCAACTAGAGATGGAAATGCAAGACAGATTTGAGAAAGTGGTCGTGGGCAACTGTGTCAAGCGCTTCCGAAAGGCTGAGAAGAACCCTTAGGGAGAAAAATCCTTTGCTGACCTTCAAGAGAACACTCACAAGTCACAGGGTCAGAAACAGACTCCACATGGAACAAAAGAGATAAAAGTTAATGAGATGCCGTTTATCATCCTCCGTGTAAGACACGGCAAAGCCAGCAAGGATCACTGCGGTGCATGTCAGTTACGAAGACTGCCTCAAAGGAATCCACCGGGCTCAGTATTTTCAGGGTCAGAGAGCTCCACGTGTGTGTCGTTCTACACTGAAAGCATTGTAGCTTGAAACATCCTCCATCCTTTAAAAGTTGTTTTGGACTTTGAAAAGCAATATATTTCATTTTTAAAGAATGGAGAGCATAAATAACTATTTAGCATGTTCCTCCTGTGGAATATAGAGCTAACCAATACTTTTATCCATGTGGTACAGATGATAAACAAGACAAGGCAATTGATGAGAAAGATATGTCCAGTGACAGGAATGACTTACTAGGGAGCACGGTTGGCTATGTCTTCAATTCTCAAACCCAAAGTTCTGTTAGCTCAAAGTCTCTGGCCAAGAAGACATTACCCTGGAATTCTAAGTCTATCATGCAACAGGGTAGAAAGTGAAAAAGAGGAATCAATGATGGCAAAGTTATAAAATTCACTCTCAAGTGACATGAAACTGTGTCTGATGTCATTTAGGGTGGATTTCACTCAGATTCTGCAACCAAATTTGTTCCCTACCTTAAGCATCAACGTTCTATTCACTCTAGATACAGTAAATAAGATTATTCTATTATTAAAAGCAAGAACCTACAAAACCTGTCAGTGATTGTACATCTTATGGATAACAAAATTAGCCTAAATCCCCTTAGGCATATGATGTATCAGTCAACCCTATACTGGCATATATACATAAACTGAACATAAATACAATTCTTTTCTAATATTTTACTCAACTGTTTAATATACATAACTATAGCTTGTTGATTTACTAAATATTTTTGTGAATTTTTAAAATCTGAAGCATAGTAACTTCTACCTTCATGACTAGCTAAATGAGATCTCAGGAGATTTGCTATTACAAATCACTGAAATAACAAAAATATAATACATATTCCAGAATACTAAGAACAATAAGAATAGCTAATATTTACATATCACGCCCTATGTGCCAAGTGTAATTGTATGCATATTATGTATATTATCTCTTTTAATACTCATAATAAGACCACAAGAAAAGTATTATTACTAAATGCAATATTAGTCACTCATCAAATTAAGGAAGAAAAATAGTACCAAACTCAGTGCATTTGTTACAACTTTCCCACTCAAAATATTCAACATCTTCAAATGACAGTATAAATTCTGAGACCGTAAGTACCAATCCACAGTTTCCTATCCAAGTCAAGACTAGAATACAATGACTTTGCATACTTAAGTGAAAAAAAACCTGTGACTCATATTTCTTTTTTATAAACTTTCAATATGTAACAGGGAGTTGACACAAGTGCCCAATTCACTATTAATGTGATTAATATATAAGATATAATGTCCATCTTCAAATGCATTTGTCACTAATTATAAGCATTCACAAGCAAGAACTTGGTTGTGTCAACAACTTGCTGTCAAGAACGTGCTATAAACAAAGCCATATGGTTTATACTGCTCCCTTCTCACAACTTCAAATTCAGGGAGACTTGAATTAACTCAGCAGGCACACTCTCCTTGATCTTCTCCATGAGAGAAAGACTTGAGAAGGGTACTTCAACCAGTTCCTGCTTATAAACTTATGTTAATGTCACCCAGAATGTAGATTAGGTCAAGTCTGGAGCAGAGAACTGAGTCAGGAACTGCATTTTATATTACAATGATTCTGGATGTCATTCATATAATATCTCTGGGTCAAGGGCATCAAAGCAAAGTAAGTTTGTATGAAACAAGCTCCAACAGTAAGTATGCTTCCAGGAATCAGTAAAAATAATTTAAAAAAATAATTTGTCTAATATTTATCAATTGCTTATGATGTATGAAATGAAGTGAAAGCCGCTCAGTCATGTCTGACTCTTTGCAACCCCAGGGACTGTAGCCGGCCAGGCTCCTCTGTCCATGGAATCCTCCAGGCCAGAATACTAGAGTGGGTAGCCGTTCCCTTCTCCAGGAGATCTTCCCAACCCAGGAATCGAACCCAGGTCTCTCATAATTCTATATAATTATCACAATTAATTCTGAAAATCCTAGCATTAAAAAATATAAAGCACAGACAGGCTAAGTGACTGGACCAAGATGATATTGTTATTAGTTGGTAGAGAAGGGATTTTAAATAACCAACTGGAAGATAATCATATGGCTAAAGAACAAAGAGAATATTAAGAAATTCACACCAATAAGAAAAACAGCAAATCTATAAGCTGACTGTCCGTTCAATTACAAAGTGTTTATATACAGGGCATGATGATATTCAAGGACTTTGGGAAACAGGATGTAAAGGACATAAATCACAGCATGAAGCAGGTTTAAAACTAGTTGGAGACAAACCATGTACAACATAACTATAAGAAAACAAAAGCGAATGTCATAATAATACTGAAGACTCTGATAAGAGTTTAAGGGAGAAAGTTCACTTTCTAGTAAGAGTACAGTTTTCATAGAAAATGCATGTAATCTGGCCCTTCCTAAATGAGTAGAATTCAAGTTAGAAAAAAATCAAGTGGACAAAAATATGCTATAACCACACAGGAAATGAATGAGCAAAGAGCCAGAAAAATAAGTAGGAACAGTTCATAGTGAATCTTGAATATCAAGCTAAGTTTTCGCTTTATTAAGCACATAACCAAAGCCACTAGCAGAATCTTATACCAGTTAGATCAGTGGTTCCCAACCTTCTTGGCACTAGGGACCAGGTTCATGGAAAACATTTCTTCCACAGACTGGGAATGAGGTGAGGCGGGGATATGGTTCAGGCAGTAATGAGAGTGATGGGGAATGGCAGATGAAGCTTCGCTCATTCATCCGCCTGTCACCTCCTGACATGCATCCGGGTTTCTAACAGACCCAGCTAGTACTGGTCCATAGACCGGAGGTCGGGGACCCCTGGACTAGATAAGGGCTTCCCTAGTGGCTCAGATGGTGAAGAATTGGCCTGCAATGGGGAAGACTTGTGTTCAATCCCTGGGTTGGGAAGATCCCCTGGAAGAGGACATGGCAACCCACTCTAGTATTCCTGCCTGGAGCATCCCTATGGACAGAGGTGCCTGGCGGGCTACATCCATGGGATCAATAAACCTAGTGATTGAGTATGGATGGAACTAGAGGGTTCAGACCTGAAGAGCCTCATCTTTTTCTCCCTGTGTTAGTGTAATGGCCATTTTGTTTGGTGCTTTACCATCCTTTTTAATAAAATTTACCAAAGATGATTTTTAAAATTTGGATGAATTAAAAAACACAAAATAACTTCCTAGCTTGTTTGCTATAGTTCCTTCCTTAATTTTCCCTTGAGTATATACACAGAAAACTGCTTTACAAAAATAACTCTTCGTCATATAACCTCCTTTTAAAACTTTTTCATCACAGTGGTTGTATAGCATCCCATCAATTGACTAAATCATAATTTATCAAAAAAGACCCAATTATAAAATTAGTTTGTACTCATTATTGACTAATATTAATAACTGTGATGAATAGCAGACTAATACCTCTCCTCAACAAGACTTCCCTGGTGACTTAGATGGTAAAGCATCTGCCTACAATGTGGGAGACCTGGGTTCAATCCCTGGGTCAGGAAGATATCCTGGAGGAGGAAATGGCAACCTACTCCAGTACTCTTGCCTGGAAAATCCCATGGACGGAGGAGCCTATAGGCTACAGTCCATGGGGTTGCAAAGAGTCAGACACAACTGAGTGACTTCACTTTCACTTTCACCTCTCCCCAACAAAGATGCCCACATCTTAATCCCTGGAATCCATGTGTATGTCACCTTACATAGCAAAAGGAACTCTGAAGATATAATTAAGTTAAAAACCTTCAGATGGGAAGATTATCCTGGAGGTTGGCCCAATATTCTCAAAAGTGTCCTTTAAGAGAGAATGTCAGAGTCAAAAAAAAAAGGAGTAGGGGGAGGAATATAATAGTGGAAACAGAGGGGAAAAGATTAGAAGATGTTATACTGCTGGCTTTGAAGATGAAGGGTGGGGCAATGAGTCAAGAAATGCAGATGCCTTCTAGAAGCTAAACAAGGGAAGGAAATGGATTTTCCCCAAGATGCTCCCGAAGGAGCAAAGCCCTGACCCCACATTGAGTTTATCCCAGTAAGACCCACTGTGAACTCCGTACCTACAGAATTGTAAGATAACTTGTTTTTCTCTAAGTCACTGGGTGTGCAGTCATTTGTTACAGCAGCAACAGGAAACTAATACATAAGGTGTTTGCATCAAGTATTTAAATGTGAGAGAAGACAGTGTCATGAGTAGGGCAGCGGTGGCAGACATAGTAGAGAAATGGAAAAATCTGACATGTATTTTCTAGGTAGACCTAGTAGGAGAGGCATTGGACCAGTGGGTTTTGAACAAGCAGACTGTGAAGACAGGTATTAAGTTGGGAAATTGTGGAAGAAACAGGTTGGGAAGGGAGAAGAATGGGAAAATAAAGAGTTTTATTTTGAAAGTGTTAAATTTCAGATGCCTTTTATTTATTTTTTTTAACTAATTTTTTTTTTCAGATGCCTTTTAGACATTCAAGAGGGGATAAGAAGTAGGCAATTGAGTATATTCATCTGGGACTCAGAGGACAGGAAAGGGCTGGAGACAAAACATTTACTTAGAATTTAGGAGTCATCAGTATTTAGACAGTAGTTAAAGCTGTGAGGCTATATAAAATACTTCTCCATGCTCTGTTTATTAAGGACTTACTTTTCAATCTTGGGACATTACAACAGTGAACATCAAGATAATGCTGCCTGTGCTTTCATGGAGCATTTATTCCAGCGAAACAAAATAAAACAAATGAATAAATAAGAATATAAATTAAAATAAGTGTTATAACAAAAATAAAGTGAGGTAATGTGGGTTCTTGGGGCTGTCTGAAATGAATGAAGCAGTTGGAAAAGTCTTCTTCAGTTGACAAAAATACTAGAGTTTAGCGGAGGGAAGCATCATTAGATTGGGAGTGAGAGACGCCTCCACTGAGGAAGCATTTAAGCTGACTTGTGTATGACAACCCTATTCCTAACCCTTCCTCGTGTTTGACAAAGGAGCAGCCACACTTGTTGGACTTCTTACCTCTCTTCTCCCATTTGACTTAGCACTTAGAGAAAAAACGTATTACCTAATAACTCATTCTTTTCGTTTATACGGAAGCTGGCACTGATAGAGCTATTATTATTATCTATATTACTTGCGTGACTTTGACACATTATGAGCAAATGGTAACTATTTATTGTGTGCTAGATTTGGGAGACCAAAAGAAATAAAGAGATTCTGTTGCCGTTTCCAATAGCTCACAATCTGTTTGAAGAGTCTATGTATAAAAACACAGTGACTGAAATGCAAATATGTCAGGAGGCATATTGTACATGCTACATTATATGTGACATGATGGCATCCTGATAAAGTGAACTAAAAGTGGGCTTGCATGAAGGCAAGTCTCTTAAACCAGACCTCACATATAATAGGATTGGGGACTTAAGTAACTTCTGAGACTTAATTTTCTAATCTGTAAATGGAAATAAACAAATCTTCCTGTCCCATGTTCATGCAACAGGGCTAAGTTGGTCAAAAAGGGAAAATAACAAAATGATTATCATGATAGTAAAAATAAGATGTATTTCAGATAAAATATCCTAATTATTAGTAGGATAACATTATTAAGAAACTAAACTGCAAAATATGCTCTGGAGATAAAGAATATATAATGAAGAATTTATATTATATGATTTTGACTTACTGGGACTCTTAAACAAACACAATCAATTCCTAGACAAGATTATTTTTTCTTTTCCCCTAAAAGTGAGATTTTTATCTTTTCCTACTCCAAAGGTCATCTTAAAAGTAGTGATTTAAAGATGTTTTCTGTGTTAAGTGGCGACTAGGTATGCCCTAGGTCTTTAAAAACCAATGCCATAACTCTCTCCAGTTTTGATGCAGATTAGTACAGCTCAGAGCAGCCATAAAAAAGCCACAATGAGTGAATTTTAGCAAAAAGCAATAACAGTGATATATAAAAATCACCAGAATAAACATAAATCAGCCACCTCAAAATGACATATTGATACAATTCTGTGGTCTTTTCAACCAACCTCTACTTTTCTCCAGGCATATTCCCCGAAATGCTCCAAACTTCATTCTCAGAAACTTAAATCACAGCCATGGCTCTGGGGAGCCTCCACTGTTCAGTTTTCCTTCACTTCTTGCTTCCATCATCCTTCAGCAACACCCAAGGCTGCCAGCTATCCAAAACAGACTCTCCCCAGCATCCAGCATCAGCTATATCATCTCTCCTCATAATTCAGCACGGGATGCCAGCCAGCCTCACCAGGAGAATGGAATCCACATCTTTCTCCACTGGGATATGGGCCAACTGACGGATCATTTTCTGAAGCCCCAACTTTCTCTCTATCCTGCTCAACCATGATTAAATCTTCACCTCATTCTCTCTGGTCTATACTGTCACATGTCTTCTTCTTCTTTTTAAAAAAATGCATATAGCATCTGCCAAACACAATTTCATAAATGTTGTGCTCATTTCAGTGCTCATATTATTTTGCTTGTGTTTAATAGCCACGTACTCAGTTGTGTCCAACTCTTTGCAACCCCACAGGCTGTAGCCCACAAGGCTCTGTCCATTGGATTTCCCAATTACTGGATTGGGTTCCCATTTCCTTTTCCAGGGAAACTTCTTGACTGAGGGGTCAAACCCACATCTTCTGCATCTCCTGCATCAGCAGGTGGATTCTTTTACCACTGAGCTACTTGGGAAGCCTGTTTAACTGGTAAGATGCCAAAAAAGTATTCACTTTGGGTAGGTAATATAACCTCCCTGGGTCTTCATCTTCTCATCAGTAAAAATTGGGTAAGGTGGATTAAAATTAGCATTTTTCAAACCTTTATTAAATAGTGAGATTCCTTCTCCAAATACTATTGTATATCAATATACAAAGCAAATCGCCTGGAATGGATCACCTCCATCACCATCTGATGCAGGCTGAAATAAGATTTCAGAGGCCTGTCCCCCTGGTGTATCATCACCCTTTCCTATGACAGCCCCTGAGATATTTTCAAGTCTCAAGACTCCAAGGGGCACATGGCCATCTTTGAACAAAGTGATCCAGAAGTTACTGTCTAGCACCAATATCCAAAGATTCTGTTCAATGAGGAAAGGAAGATTGAGAGGCAAGGAAACTATACTGTTGTTGAGTGGTAATTTTTCTTTTATTTAATTGACCCATAAACAGTATCTCATTCAGTTATCCCCAACAATGCTATCATACTCTCTTTTACAAACGAAAAGACACACACTCAGAGATTGTTGTAACCTGATGGCTTACATATTTGTAAGAGACTAGGATGAGATTCAAACTCTTGCTTATCCTATTATTGTATATTGCCTCTAAACCACATCACCTCTTTGTAACCTAACCTTCATCCAGCCATCATCACTGTTAATTACATTCTCTTAAATGGATGTTAAGCATATCTGACCCATGGAATACTTATCTGAGTGAAAAGTAGAACAGTAGGAAGGAGTAGGTTTATGTAGACCACTAAGAAATAATAGTTTTGAGCTAAAGAGAAATAAAGATGACACTGATAAATTTATAAATAGTTAAAATGTGCAAAACCTAAAAATTTTTAAATGTACTAGAAAAATTATAATTACCTGAAAAGGTTACTTCAAAGAATATATTTTGAATTCCTCTTAACCCATTCAGTGTTATCAAGTTCAGGGCATTTATGGGATTTCTAGCACTTGTAAAATCTTTCCAATGGTAAAATGTAAAGATAAGAAGATTTTTTTTCTCATATAACCAGCTGAATTACACGTCCCCAGAATACCTCTTATGCAAATCCAAATATCTCTGGATAATTACAGAAATAGTATCATTGTAGAAAACATACTAGGGATCTGAACTCAAAAACTTGTTAGATACTACATTATCACTCCCTATTTATCAGCGTCTATCTTCCCTCAGATTCTATGCTATCTTTGCTCTTTTTCCTCTGGCAGATGTTCAGGGGTGAATTATGCAATTTAGAATCCAAAATTCTACTTCATCCAGATGCCTAATTTGCTAACTATTCACTTGTCGAAAACACAAGTTTACTATCTATTACATAATGGTGACAGCTCAGAACAGCTTCTGTTTTCCATTTCATGAATCGATATTGAGAATCTGACAAATGTACCGGAAGGCATTTTTCAGTACACATTTCCATGAAATTTTATTAAATTTCATAAGTGCACCAACATCTGGGAGGTTAAAACTTTCTCCACCAAAGTTTTAAGTTTCAAAATCATTGTACATTTTTCATTTCGAAATCTATGGACAAATTTGTGAGATAATCATGAAACTTCATTTAGTCTCCAAATCTTGTTAAAAGTGTAGCTGATCTTGAAAAAAGCCACTCTTCTCTATCCAGACAACACGGGGAGAAATTGTTTGTACAAGTCTTAATAATCACTGTTGAATTCTTAAAGAATCTGCATTTACATCAGTTTCTTCTCCAATACTTGCAACATCTCTGACCATGTCAAGGATTCCATTACTCTATGGATCAGTGATGACATAATGATAGACTGTGCATCTAATTTATACACTTCAACATGACATGTTTATAAAATGATGGTGTGGGCATGAATTGTTCAAATAACTGGACACCAAGAGATGATAATATTGTATTGTGTTCCAACCTTAAATCTGTCTCACCATATTCAAATAATGTGGGAAATAAATGTTTAGATTAACTATAACATCTACATTCATTCCTTCATTGATTTTCACTTACCTCTAAGAAGCAGAAATAATATTATTTCTTTCTTTCTAACTATCTGATTCTTTCATTCTACCTAATTGTGAGTTTTAGGAACTTCCACTATCCAGAATGCAGCCTGTCAGAGTCAGTCATACAAAAGGAGGTGGAGGTAGGAAGGTAGAGAAGGGGAGAGGGGGGAGAGAGAGAAGAGGAAAGGAAAAGAAGGAGGAGAGGACAAGAAAAAGATAAAGAAAAGGTGAAGATAAGCTTAATTATCTGAATGTGAAAATAACTCTACTTGGGAAATGAGATGGATTCTAATCCAAGTTCTTTTTCCTTGCTGGAATATTTGAAAACATACTTGCCCTCCCGGACCTCACGTATAGAACAAAGGACTGGAACGAGGTGACTGGTAATTCTAGCAGTAACATTCTACTAGGATTTTGTTTTGTTGTTGTTGTTTTATACAAAGGGACCTACACACAGAGAAAGAGAAAGGACAGAGAAAGACAGAGAAAGACAGAGGGAAAGAAATATTCTTGTTCCTTGTTTTGAAATATTATTCAGTCAAGGGATACATCTACACCAAACCTTGAGAAGATGTCTATATCTTCTCTAATTTGTTAGTGAGAGAGACAGCATCTTTTATAGCCTCTACATATTAGGCATTCATTCAATGACTAGCTCCTCTTCTTTCCTAAGGATTACTTATAGAGTTGACACTTCATTTCATAGGGCTCACGTATCAAACACACACACCACGCAATTAAATGAGGGTGCTAAAACAACCCATTGCAATCTGAACTAACTGCTGCATGTAAGATAAATACATCTCTCAACTCATTTTTTCTAGCCATAGGGTAAAATGTTGATATATTTAGACTCATGATTAAGTATTTATCATATAGGTAAATGGTTTGAAAATTCTCAATATTTTATTAAATGGAATCTGTTTTTATGATTCTTTTTAACAGCTAATCTAGGAAGTGGTTAGGAAATAAAAAGAAAACCACAGTTAAAAGTTCTTTTTCAGAACTCAAACTGAACTTTTCAGATAGCCTGGTGAGCATGATCTTTCATTACAGTAGACTGCAAGGAAGAAAGAGAAGAAAACAGTGGAAGAAAGTAGGGAGGTAGGGCGAATGAGAGAGAGAAAGACAGAGAGACGCTTGGAAACAATGTTTCTAGGAATTTTGTTCCTCACTTGGACTGTGACTCATACTAACATAAATTTGCAAGTAAGAACTCTAATAAGAACACATTTATTCTCCATCCTTAAAAATCCACCAGCACTTCTGCAAGAGAATGTTAATTATAACAATGTGTAACTGACTTTATGGGATTTAGACATAGAAAAAAAAATTTTTTTTAGTTAACTAATTTTCTGCCATGCCTTAAAACATTTTTTCTAAAACTTAGTAAAATTTCTGAACTTAGTTTTCCAAATTTTAAGTGATTTTCACTTCTGTAGAACTTTTAATTCATAGAAATTTTCCTACTCATTTTTATCTTTGACTTTCTAATCCACCTATGGGGTAAATTGGAATTGTTAGCCCCATTTTATAGACAGTCAGAGTTATGTATGATTAAATGAATTAATTTTAAAACTTTCTAGAACTAAAAATCAATTATAAAGCAACAAATACAAGAAATTTAATGATAGATTTTATGGAAAAATCTCTCTTTGAATAAACTTCATGAGTGATAATTTCTCATTTGTTTCAAGATAAAAGATAAAACTAAAAGAAAATATTAATTTGTGTACTAATTCAATCTGTAGCTACTATAGTTAAATGTTTTCATCTTATTCTTTGATGATGAGAAAACATGAATTTAAAACATGGAGAACTGGCTCTTTCACCATCAAAATCTAGTAATCCATGCACTGCAGATTTAATATAAATCACCTATTTATTACATACTTAATGCATTTGCCATGAGGCCCTGTAGCATTAAATTGGGAGCAATATAAAGTAGTAAAGGAAATGAATCATCTGTGCCCCTAACTGAAGTTGATTACAATAAACCCACCTAAATATGAGATCAAATTGCCAACAACCACTGGATCATAGAAAAAGCAAGTGAATTCCAGAAAAACATATACGTCTGCTTCATTGACTACATACACTAAAGCCTTTGACTATGTGGATCACAACGAACTGTGGAAAATTCTTAAAGGGGTGGGAATATCAGGCCACCTTACCTGTCTCCTGAGAAACCTGTATGCAGGTCAAGAAGCAACAGTTAGAACCGGACATAGAACAATGAACTGGTTTAAAATCGGGAAACATATACATCAAGGGTATACATCAGGGCTGTATATTGTCGCCCTACTTATTTAAGTTATATGCATCATACATCATGCAAAATGCCAGCCTAGATGAAGCATAAGCTGAAATCAAGACTGCCAGGAGAAATATCATTCACCTCAGATATGCAGATGACACCATCCTTATGGCAGAAAGCAAAGAGGAACTAAAGCCTCTTGATGAAGGTGAAAGAGAAAAGTGAAATAGCTGACTCAACATTCAATAAATTAAGATCATTGCATCTGGTTCCATCACTTCATGGCAAATAGATGGGGAAACAATGGAAACAGTGACAGACTTTTTTTCTTGGACTCTAAAATCACTGTGGATGGTGACTGTAGTCATGAAATTAAAAGATGCTTACTCCTTGGAAGATAAGCTATGACAAACCTACAGAGTATATTACCAAGGAGAGATATTACTTTGTTGACAAAGGTTCATCTAGTCAAAGCTATGTTTTTCCTGTAGTCATGTATGAATGTGACAGGTGGGCCAGAAAGAAGGCTGAGTGCTGAACAACTGATGCTTTTGAACTGTGATGCTGGAGAAGACTCTTAAAAGTCCCTTGGATTGCAAGGAAATCAAACCAGTCAATCCTAAAGGAAGTCTATGCTGAATATTCATTGGAAGGATTGATGCTGAAGCTGAAGCTCCAATACTTTGGTCACCTGATGGGAAGAGCCAACTCATTTGGAAAAAAAACTCTGATGCTGGAAAAGATTGAAGGCAGGAGGAGAAGGGGATGACCAAACACAAGATGGTTGGATGGCATCACCGACACAATGGACATGAGTTTGAGCAAACTCAGATAGAGAGTAAAGGAAAGCGAAGCCTGGCGTGCTGCAGTCCACGTGATGGCAGAGTGGGGCACAACTGAGGGACTGAATAACAACAAGTATTCTAAATCAGAATGAAAATTCAACCATGAAGAATCAAAATGCAGGTAAGGTAAAATTGCTAGAAAATAAGAAACTGGTAGGAAGCACAAGACATTTGCTCTCTGTGTACCTTCCTGGTGTTAACTGTCACTGCTCTGTCAGTCTCTCCAGCCCTTCAGATACAGGAACTGTTCCAACTGCAGATTTGCTCTATGGTTAGTTTATATCACCACACCCTTAATATTTGTTGGTGTTGTTCAGTTGCTAAGTTGTGTCTGATTCTTTGTGACCCCATGGACTGTGGCACTCTAGGACCTCCTGTCCTTCACTATCTCCCAGAGTTTGCTCAGAATCAAGTTCATTGAGTCAGTGATGCTACCTATCCATCTCATCCTCTGTTGCCTCCTTCTCCTTTTGCCTTCAATCTTTCCCAGCATCAGGGTCTTTTCCACCTTTGTGTCAGGTGGCCAAAGTATTGGAGCTTCAGCTTCAGCATTAGTCTTTCCAATTAATGTTCAGGGTTGATTTCCCTTAGGATTGACTGGTTTGATTTCCTTGCTGTCCAAGGGACTGTCAAGACTCTTTTCCAGCATCACAGTTCAAAAGCTTCAATTCTTTGGTGCTCAGCCTTCTTTATGGTCTGACTTTCACATATATACATGACTATTGGAAAAATCAGAGCTTTGACTATACTGACTTTAACATATTGTATGATAATTTTATGTTTCCTTCTTTCCCAATAGACTATGAAATACTTAAAAATAAGAACTAAGTCTTGACCTATGTATTTCTAGGGCCAGTGTAATAACTAGTATGTAGTATATACAAAAGTGTATAAATATGTAATTAAGAATGAATGATTTATATTAAGGGAAACACAAATATATTCTCCAAGGATTAAATCCTAACCAGGATAAGAGAAAGCATCAGGAATATAGCCAACGTTCAGATAAAGGTGTTTCATGTATTCATAATTGATCATTGTGACCATTCATTCCATATGTATTCTCTGTAGAGTTATATTTAACTCTGAGGAAATACCATGGTAGTTGTTTTTATTCCATAAGCTAACAGCTAGCACATGCATTAAATATCCCATTTTAAAAATTGTGTAAAAGAATCTAATTTTCTTCTTTATGTGCCAAAATAAGCATAATATCTGTGTGATTTTCGCTGTTATGCCAATTCAAAAATATTTGTAAAAATATTTATTTATTTTTATTTTTATTTTATTTTTTTGTAAAAATATTTTAAAAACCTGCTTCTTTGGATCAAATCCAGTCGCCATAAACTATATTTAACTGAAGTAATTTCAGTGCAGGTGCTCATTAACTTTGCTAAGAGCCCAAGTTCTCCAGGAAAGTCACAAATTCAGCTTCAATTCTGGGCAAACCACTCAATCTCTGAGTACTTTTGTTAGCAAGTCAGTAAAGTGAGTAGTTGTACCAGATAACTTTGCAGATTCTGTCCTGCTCAGAGCACTCTGTCCTGGTATAATTGCTCTTCAGGAAACTTGGCTTGGACTCTGCAGTGGTTTCAGTCCTTGAAACAAAAACCAAATAAACATAATCTTCAGTCCCCTTATAATTCATCAGGTCCTTCAATGTTTGTGTCCTATCAGTGGAGATCTGACATGAACTTCTTGTTTTTTAAGGAGAGGTAGGGATGGACTGCCCTGCTAGTCCAATGTTAACCCTGATGGTCCAGTGGTTAAGAATCTGCCTGTCGTGAAAATGAGTATACTACCGAAAGCAATCTATAGATTCAATGCAATCCCTATCAAGCTACTAACAGTAATTTTCAGAGAACTAGAATTTCACAATTTGTATGGAAATACAAAAAAACCTCGAATAGTCAAAGCAATCTTGAGAAAGAAGAATGGAACTGGAGGAAATCAACCTGCCTGACTTCAGTCTCTACTATAAAGCTACAGTCATCAAGACAATATGGTGCTGGCACAAAGACAAAAATATAGATCAATGGAAGAAAATAGACAGCCCAGAGATAAATCCACGCACCTATGGACACCTTATTTTTGACAAAGGAGGCAAGAATACACTATGGAGAAGAGACAATCTCTTTAACAAGTGGTGCTGGGAAAACTGGTCAACCTCTTGTAAAGAATGAAACTAGAACACTTTCTAACACCATACACAAACATAAACTCAAAATGGATTAAAGATCTAAACATATGACCAGAAACTATAAAACTCATAGAGGAAAACATAGGCAAAACACTCTCTGACATAAATCACAGCAGGGTCCTCCACGACCCACCTCCCAGAGTAACAGAAATAAAAGCAAAAATAAACAAATGGGACCTAATTAAACTTAAAAGTTTTTGCACAATGAAGGAAACTATAAACAAGGTGAAAAGACAGCTTTCAGAATGGGAGAAAATAACAGCAAATGAAGCAACTGACAAAGAATTAATCTAAAAAGAATACAAGCAGCTCCTGCAGCTCAATTCCAGAAAAATAAATGACCCAAATCAAATAACGGGCCAAAGAACTAAACAGACATTTCTCCAAAGAAGACATACAGATGGCTAACAAACACATGAAAAGATGCTCAACATCACTCATTATCAGAGAAATGCAAATCAAAACCACAATGAGGTACCATCTTACTCCAATCAGGATGGCTGCTATCCAAAAATCTACAAACAATAAGTGCTGGAGAGGGTGTGGAGAAAAGGGAACCCTCTTACACTGTTGGTGGGAATGCAAACTAGTACAGCCACTATGGAGAACAGTGTGGAGATTCCTTAAAAAACTGGAAATAGAACTGCCATATGACCCAGCAATACCACTGCTGGGCATACACACCGAGGAAACCAGAATTGAAAGAGACATGTACACCACAATGTTCATCGCAGCACTGTTTATAATAGCCAGGACATGGAAGCAACCTAGATGTTCATTGGCAGACGAATGGATAAGAAAGCTCTGGTACATAAACACAACGGAATCTTACTCAGCCATTAAAAAGAAAGCTTTTGAATCAGTTCTAATGAGGTAGATGAAACTGGAGCCTATTATCCAGAGTGAAGTAAGTCGGAAAGAAAAACACCAATACAGTATACTAACACATATATATGGAATTTAGAATGATGGTAACAATGACCCTATATGTGAGACAGCAAAAGAGACACAGATGTATAGAGCAGTCTTTTGGACTCTGGGAGAATGTGAGGGTGGGATGATTTGAGAGGGTAGCGTTGAAATGTGTATATTATCATATGTGAAGCAGATCACTGGTCCAGGTGGGATGCATGAGACAGGGTGCTCAGGGCTGGTGCACTGGGATGACCCTAGGGATGGGGAGGGAAGTGGGAGAGGGGATGGGGAACACATGTGCATCCATGGCTGATTCATGTCAATGTATGGCAAAAACCACTACAATATTGTAAAGTAATTAGCCTTCAATTAAAATAAATAAATTAATATAAAATAAAATAAAACATTGTTAATTTAGGGCCACAGATACAAATCATTAAACAGATGTGGGAAAGGTATGTGTGGTACTACATGATGTGTGAGTTGAATTTTATAATAAAGAGTCTAGTTTTCCATAAAAAAAAAAAAAAGAAAAGAAAAAGAATCTGCCGGTCAACGCAGGAGACATAAGTTTGATTCCTAGTCTGGGAAGATCCCACATGCCTTGGGGCAACTAAGCCCATGCACCACAACTACTGATCCCATGTTCTGGAGTCTGTGCTTCACAAGAGAAGTCACTTCATGAGAAACCTGCAGGTTGCAACGAGAGAGTAGCCCTCACTCGGTCAACTAAAGGAAGCTTTGCACAGCAATGAAGACCCAGTGCAACCAAAATAAAAGAATAAATAATAAGTTTGAAATACTATACTCTGGATACTTCTTTTCAAAAAGAGGTACGGGTATGAATCCTAGCATAATATTAACAACAGAATCTGAAGAAGGACTTAGGCATGAGCAAACAGGAACCATATGCCAAAAGCCATTACTGTGGTGCAAGATTTTAAACTGGCCTCTAAGATACCCAGCGACTGGTGTCCACGCCCTCAAAGGTTCCTCTCCCTTTGAGTGTAAGTGTGACCTGTGATGAGCCTCTAACAAGTAGAAGATGGCAAGAGTAATGGGATGCCATTTTCTGATTATGTTATATGAGACTCTGTCTTGCCAGCAGAATGGCTCCTGAGTCTCTCTTCCTTGCCAGCTGTGAAGAAGCTAGCTGCCAGGAAGTGAAAACATACTACATGGGATCTGCTGGTCTCTAGGAGCTGAGGGCAGCCTCAGTCCTACAGGCCACAAGGCAATGAACTTGCTGATCACCCAAGTGAGCCTCTGATGAAATTGCAGATCCAGCCCAAACCTGGACTGCAGCCTGCTAGGACTGATGCTGAAGCTGAAACTCCTGTACTTTGTCCACCTCATGCGAACAGTTGACTCACTGGAAAAGACCCTGATGCTGGGAGGGACTGGGGGCAGGAGGAGAAGGGGGCGAAAGAGGATGAGATGGCTGGTTGGCATCACCGACTCAATGGGCATGAATTTGAGTAAACTCCGGGAGTTGGTGATGGACAGGGAGGCCTGGCGTGCTGTGATTCATGGGGTCGCAAAGAGTTGGACACGGCTGAGTGACTGAACTGAACTGAACTGAAGATCCTAAATCATGGAATCCAGTTATATAATGCCTGAGCTCCTGACTCACAGAAACCATGAGATAATAAACCATGAGTTGTTTGAAGCTGCTAAGTTTGCAGTAATTTGTAATGTAATAATATCAATAGATAACTAAAACAGTTATGAAGGTAATCTTGGTCTTTTCATACCTGTATTTTGTATAGGGTGCTCATCACTGCCATGCTAAGTAGTAAAAAGTATTCTGATTAATTTTTGCCTCTATTCAAACAACAGATAAAGCTATTTTATTTCCCTCCAAAATGTAACACATTATTCTCTCAGAAAATTGAAATAAAGAATATTTTATAAAATAAGTGAGGAACTTATTTTCAAAGTTAACAGATGAGGTCTTTGGCCATTCATCGCAGTTAGAGTCCACTAATACTGAGAATAACAAACCTTAACTTTATTCACTTGTTCAATCGTCAAATATTTAATGAAGTTCTATTTTGTGGAAACTGTGGAAAGTACTCTGGGGAATCCAGATATGAATAAGGCATGGCTGATGTTCTAAGAGAAATTACAACTCTACCGCAGTAAGTTCTGACAATGTGTTGCGTGCATGCAAAAAGGTTTTAAGTTGTTTATAATACTGTATGTCTTAACAGATCATAGTTTCAGAACAGAGGAAAATAAATGCATTATTGCAAAGTAAAATTACTTGTATGAACCCATCTATAATGTCTGTTTTTTAGAAATTTGATTTCAGATAAATAACCATGAGTCTTATAGATGGGTAATATTTCAATAACTGGATACAAGGAAGAGAACACTCTATGGGAGAAAACAGTGAATAACGGCACGCAGAGCTAAGAATAAGTTTCCGTTGTTTGGTTTGCTAAGTCTTGTCTGACTCTTCGTGACCCCGTGAGCTGTAGCCCACCAGGCTCTTCTGTCCTCAGATGCTCCCAGGCAAGAATACTGGAGAGGGTTGTCGTTTCCTTCTCCAAGGGATCTTCCTGACCCAGGGATTGGACTGCATTGGTCTCCTGCAGCTGGTGGACTTCCCTGGTGTCTCAGATGGTAAAGAATCTGCCTGCAATGCAGGAGACCCAGCTTTGATCCTTGGGTTGGGAAGATCCCCTGGAGAAGGGAATGGCTACCCACTCCAGTATTCTTGCCTGGAAAATTCCATGCACAGAGGAGCCTACTGGGCTACAGTCTTTGGGGTCATGAAGAGTTGAAGATGACTGGGTGACTAACATGCCTGCATTGGCAGGTGAAATCTTTACTGCTGAGTCCCCAGGGAAGCCCCTAAGAGTAAGGGGCATGTTTGAGTAACAGAGGATTTCAGTTTGAAAGTCATCATGGTTTATTGGAAAGATCAACAGCACAGTAGACAGCATCAGTTAAAAAATAATAAGGGCCTGAAACAGCCTGGGATCATCAGAGGATCCAGGCAGATGAAAAAGATGTCATGGACGTGGACCCTGGAATAAGCAGGACAGCTGACCACATGAGACAGATGATAGAAATGACTTGAAAATGACTCTGATGTTCCAAGCCTACATGAGAGGAAATAGAACCATCGTTAACAGAGTAGGGAAAGCTGAGAGGCAGTACCGGTTTGCGAGGTGGGAATAGTTGGATGTGGTACCTACTTTACTTAAAGGGCTAGTGAGAAGGGAGGGCTGAGAAGTAGGTACGGAGAAGGAGATCAAGGAATGAGGAAACAACTAAAGCAGTAGTTTGGATTGAGTGTTAGGTTTATGGTGTCAAACTAAGTTGGTAGAGAAAAAAATGGGCACAGTGATATATTTGATACCTTTTCAAGGTGACCAAGCAACAAGGGCTTCCCAGGTAACAAACCCCCCTGTCAATACAGGAGATGTAACACACGCGGGCTCAATTCCTGGGAGCAGGGCATGACAACCCACTCCAGTACTTTTACCTGGAGAATCCCATGGACAGAGAACCCTGATGGGCTACATTCCATAGGGTTTCAAAAAGTCGGACATAACTGAAGCAACTTAGCATGCATGCAAGCAACAAGGATCTTGAATAAGAATGTGGGAAAAACTAGAAGATTGGAGTTTTTCAGGCTGTCTTACAAGATTAGATGTTTTTCAGGCTATGTATTACAAGAACAATTCAAACGGTGAGAGCTCTGATCTGAGTATTTTCAGAATATGAAAATAAATGTTTATTAAAAGATGCTATAGAAATCTATAAAGCACAAATGCAAACTATAATTGTTATTTTGGAACATAGCAAGTTCCTTTTCTATTAGGGAAAATTAAAGAGAAAGAAGACTTTCTGCCTCTATTTTGAATCGAGTATAAATAAGCCAAGGAGCTATAAAAATGGAATATATGTATAGCTGCATCGAGTATGGAAAGGTTGATGAAGGTTCTGGAAAAGCTGAAGTAATTTTATATATCTTCTTTGGGCAATTTTCTGACATGCTTTCCAATTCTTAATACAGCACCCTGAGTTGAATCAATGACAGCTAGATGCAAGATTATAGCACTTTGCTTTCAGCTATGGAAAGCAAGTTATTTCTTGATGATGAATGTTAGGTCCAGACAAGCAAACACCATGCCCACTAATCCTATAATTTGCATTTGTTTTAGCAGATTTCCATGGTTTCTATTTTTAGAACATGCATAGCATGATGTGCCACTCTTCCACACCTTAACACAGCACTTAACACAATCACACGGAGAAAGTGCTTATACTTATCCACTGACCCATTAATTACACATACACGTCTGTAAAATTGAAATTGTGTTTTAAGTGAGAAAGCAGATGTAAAATAGCTACCAAAGTGAATTCTCATTAAATACTTAAAAGAAATATGCAACTTAGAAATAGTCAGTGACAAGTTTCGCGATTAAAAATAAGAAAACTGGGAAACAGTTCTAAGCTTAGAAATACTAACACCAACATAAAGCAAATAATTTATGAAAGTCTGAGTGACCACAAGTCAGGCAACCCCTTGAGTTTCAATACGGTGCAGCACATGTGTACTCAGTTGTGGTCAAGGCTTTCTGACTCCATGGACTTAGTCCACCAGGCTTCTCTGTCCATGAGATTTTCCAGGCAAGAATACTGGAGAGGGTTGACATTTCCTACTGCAGGGGATCTTCCCCACCCAGGGATTGAACCCCTCTCTCTGGCATCTCCTGCACTGAAGGCAGATTCTTTACCAATGAGCCATTGAGGAAGTCTCACAGGATTTGATATAGTACATACTAATTTCCTAGTGGCCAGGGAATCTCACCACAAATGCAAAATATCGCCCTCAGCTTTGACTCATGCAAGGTGCATTATGCACAGTCTAGACTGTGCTTATCTTCTCATTCACTCAATCTCTCTGTCTCTCAGATCTCTTACTAACATTTGCATACTTTCTTCAGTCTTACATACTTAAGGAATGACAGAATGTAAAAAAACAAAGAGAGTCAATTTGTAGGTGCCATGTTTTCTTACAAATCTGGAAGGAACTGTGCTGACAATACAGAGACTGAATATTGTTCTCCAACAACCATGTTCTCCATCGTGTATAGAAAGAGAACTTCCCGATCTTTAGCTGGGCATGTAACTACTCAGAATGCACTAAGCCCAGTCCCTTGCAGTTGCAGCTAGCCTTCTGATTTAATTTTGGTCACAGGGATGCCAGATGAAGTATGATACGCAATTGACAAGTTGTTCCCTTGTCAATAAAAGAAAGTAGCCTGTCCTCCCCTTCCCCTTTTCCACCATCATGGTCCAGGAAGATGAAGGGGTCACATTAGGAAGCTGAAGCACCAAGGGAGAAGAATCCTCCATCTTGATGAATTCTTGTCACAGATCTCCAATACCATTTCAGAATTTTATAAGAGAGAAATAACCTTCTATCTCACTTAAAGCAGTATTACTCTGAATCTTGTCATGTTGCTAAACTTTATCTTCGTGATTCCAAACCACTCATGTATTATTGAGTAAATAGCTTCTCTGGTGTTCTTTGTTCTTAGCAATCATGCTTGTTTTATTTTCCTTTCAAACTTGTAGCTCCACTTTGAGAAAATGAATATATTCAAATAATCTCAGAGCAGTAAAAATTTTAAGTAACACGTGGTCTGATGTTTCCTGATGTGTAGTCAGTTGGGTAAGCAGAAGTCTCATAAGATATAAATGAAGGGTATCAAAGTCAGAAAAGTTTAGAAAGTGCTTATAATTAATTTCCTTAAGATTCATGAGGCATATTAGTATATCAAAAATAAGAGTATTCCTGAAATAAATGAAAGTGTTTAACTTTTCTTCCCCTAGAAACATAATACAGAAACATTTAAACACAAATGTATTAACATACTTTATAAATACTCTTCTGTAGAACATTCTTTGGAGATTCTGAATCACTAGTTAATGCATAAACCCTACTATATGTTCAACAAATGGCCCTTCATGTCTTGCTTAGATACCATCCAATAACAGAAAACTCACTACATCAAAAGATGGTCCATTTCAACCACTTCTCACTTGTGAAAATGAAGTTAATTAAGAAGGATATTAATTAGTTCTATTAAATGTGTCCATGTCCTCCTTGTTTACCTCCTTTGCATTTGCCACAATGTACTAAGGGTGGTTTACCAGTTTAATGATGGCATCTGAAAGTTCAATGAATTCATTTGAAACAATTCACATACTCAACCTACCTAGTGTTTCAGTTTTGGTTTAGCAATGTTTTACCAATTCGTTTCAGTTTCACAAGCATTCTACACATTAGAGAGGAAGGAGTAAATTGAGGGAAATTTACTTTCATTCAATCATCTGATAACCTAGCCAAGAACATTGAAAGAAAGTCAATAATCTTTGGATATGACCCATTTCTTTACTTGCCACTTGGCTAGAATCTTGAGAGTTGGAAAGTCAAAGAATTATGTAACTAAAGTGCTCCTTTAGTCTTCCACATCTAATCTCCTAATCAATAATTACTGCCACATTATATGGCCATCAATCCATAAGTGCATGGGCCACATGAGTTTTTCATTAGTCATAATAAAGCACAGTCTATTAAAACTTTTTGGATCACAACAAACTGGAAAATTCTTTAAGAAATAGGAATACGAGATTACCTTACCTGTCTCCTAAGAAACCTGTATGCAGGTGAAGAAGCAACAATCAGAATCAGTCATGGAACAACAGACTGGTTCAAAGTGGGGAAAGGAGTATGTCAAAGCTGTATATTGTCACCCTGCTTACTTAAATTACATGCAGAGTACATCACGCCAAATGCTGGAAGGGATGAAGCACAAGCTGGAATCAAGATTTCAGGGAGACATTTCAGTAACTTCAGATATGCAGATGACACTATACTTCTGGCAGAAGGTGAAGAGGAACTAAAGAGCCTCTTGATGAAGGTGAAAGAGGAGAGTAAAAAAGCTGGCTTAAAACTCATCATTCAAAAAATGAAGATCATGACATCTGGTCCATCCCTTTATGGCAAATAGATGGGGAAACAATGGAAACAGTGACAGACTTTACTTTACTGGGCTCCAAAATCACTGTGGACAGTGACTGCAGCCATGAAATTAAAAGACACTTTCTCCTTGGAAGAAAAACCATGACAAACCTAGACAGCATGTTAAAAAGCAGAGCTATCACTTTGCTGACAACAGTCTGCATAGTCAAAGCTATGGTTTTTCCAGTAGTCATGTATGGATGTGAGAGTTGGACCAAAAAGAAAGCTGAGCACCAAAGAACTGATGCTTTTGCACTGTGGTGTTGGAGAAGACTCTTGAGAGTCCCTTGGGCTGCAAGGAGGTCCAACCAATCGATCCTGAAGGAACTGCATCCTGGATTATTCATCGTAAGGACTGATGATGAAGCTGAAGTTTCAATACTTTGGCCAACTGATGGAAGAGCAGACTTATTGGAAAAAAAACCCTGATGCTGGGAAAGACTGAAGGCAGGAGAAGGGGACAACAGAGGATGAGATGGTTGGATGGCATCACTGACTCGATGGACATGAGTTTCAGCAAATTCCAGGAGACGGTGAAAGACGAGGAAGCCTGGTGTGCTGCAGTCCATGCAATCGGCAAGAGTCAGACACAACTGAGTCTGAGCAACAATAAACCAAAATAATATAATTTACAGCACAACTTTATATAAATAGTAATGCGCATGGTAATAGTAACTGTTTATGAAATTAAAAATTGTTTTACCAAGATAACTGATACTTGAGAAAAGAGGATCTAAATTATTTGTTTTGATCAACTTTTTAATAGAATTACTGTCTTGGCCAATTTTTGATCAAGCTGTTTTCAATCAGATTATTTGATACCCTTTAATAAATTAACCAAATATATAGTTCTCAGGAATTTTTTTAAGCTGCATTCAGTAATTTTAACTAATCAAACTGATTTCAATCAAATCTCTTAGACCTTACTAACTGTAGCTTTCAACACTAAATGTCAGAACTTTAATTAAATAGAATTAATAGTGATTCTACTGAGCTCCAAGTAATAGATAAACATTTGAATAGCCATCTAATGACTCTACATGGACAGGTTGATTCTGAATACAAATATATTCTTGAATAAATTAATGATGTTTTTGCTTCTTTTCCCAATTACAATTTTAAATTAAGCTTATTCAAATGTCTCATCACACTGGTAAGATATTTGTGGGTATTCATTAATTCTATTTAAAACTATAAAGGTCTCAGGATACATCTAGTTTCTGAGCTGTTTGTTGGACTTATGTTTTTAAAAGGAGTTGTGCATATAATACAGACTTGCCTCATTGAACTTCTGTGTGATCAGTGCTCACATAATGAACGGGTAGATAACCATAATTCCTAATCACAATAGCATAAATTAAATAAAGACAGCAAGTTACTTGGCTCCTTTGTTAATAGGAGAACATGCAACTTGGAGGAAATGTTCTTATGAGCTTTATATATTAAAACTATTTTAGTCACTAATGCAAATTTATTTTTTCTAATAGTAAGATGCAATAATTTATATTTAATATTGAAAGTTGCTAATTTTACATAAAAAATGATTTAAAACATCCAAAGGTTTAAACAAATAGGGACATGTATGTGTTTAATAAATTTCAAAAAAATACACATTAGCTAGACAACTTTAGGGAAAACATACCTTCTTTTGATCCAAAGTTTTTTATTAAATGTAAATAATAGTAATATATGTAGATAATAAGGGAGAATAGTAAAGACTATAATGCTAATCTTTCTATAATTATTTAATTTATAAGTACTGACAACATTAAAATACATTTACTTCAAATCATCTTCAGAGAAAATATGAAGAACACACATACAAAAAAGAAGAAAGTTTGAGAGAAAAATGGCAATGAAATCCCCCTTTGCACATGTTCTTTTGCAGTGTGGTACTAGCACCAACCAATCAAGAGATGGAGTCTACTTCTCCGCTCCTTGAGTCTGCTTATCCTGTTTTTATCTGAGCTGTCCTTAGTATCTTGCTTGTGCTCCAAACTATGGAGCAGTAGAATGAGACTGTGTGATTTCCCAAACTGGATCACAAAAGGTCATGCAACTTACACCTGCTTCTCTTGGAAAGATCACCTATCAGATGCTCCAGATGTGTCATTAGACACTTCCTCTGAGAAACAGCCCCGGCACCATGCTGTGGCATGCCCAAGCCAGAGGAGATGTCACCCAGAGGTGCCCTGGTCAACAGTCCCAGCTGCTCCCCATCTGCCAGTCACGTGTGACCTGGCACCAGACAGACAAAGTCTCCAAGTGACTCTAGCCCTAGTCTTCAAGTCACAACAAGCCAATCAGTGTTCTCAGCTGAGGCCCCACAGAATCCACCACTGCTCTGTTGGATCCCAATTCCTGATTTAGAGTTCTGAGCGTAACAAAATGGTCATCTTTTTGCCACTCAGTTTGGGGTAGCTGATTATGCAGCACTAAATAACTAGACTAGAAAGATTTGCATTGTTTAGACTTCCCTGGTGGCTCAGGCAGTAAAGCGCCTGCTTACAATGCGGGAGACCTGGGTTCGATCCCTGGGCTGGGAAGATCCTCTGGAGAAGGAAATGGCAACCCACTCCAGTACTCTTACCTGGGAATCCCATGGATGGAGGAGCCTGGTAGGCTACAGTCCATGGGATCACAAAGAGTCAGACACGACTGAGCGACTTCACTTCAAATAACTAGAACATTCACAGATTTATTATTTAACTAAATCCAGTGTTTTCTACTCATTTTCCATCCTTTCCAACCTTGTATTAAATATTCATTTTAACAATATATTCATGACAGCACATTCTGATTCTCTCATTACCTCAATCTCCTTCAGTGGATTCATTTCCTCTGAATGAATACATTCTCAAAGGAATCCCAGATGTCCTTTATTCAGCCCTTTCCCTTTTGATTACCTCATCCATTTCTAGGATCTAAGTTATAAATTCATTTATTCATTAATTCATTCAATAAGTATTTATTGACCACCTACAATATGTGTTCGACCCTATTCTAGGGACTGGATATATATATACTATGCACCATACAAACAGCATCCTTCCTCTGAGAATGCATACACTCCCATAAGAATATACAGAAAATAAAGCATCACATAATAATATAAGAACCCACATAGAAATCAGCACTATGAAGAAATAGAAAGCAGGTTGAAAAGGACAGAGGGGTCCTTTTCTATTTTATATAGAGTTGTAATGGAAGACATTTTTAATAAGTTGTATTTGATAAGAGATACCAAGGGAAGATTTCATGCAAAGATGGGCACAAAAAAGTACAGAAATGGTATGGACCTGACAGAAGCAAAAGATATTAAGAAGAGGTGGCAAGAATACACAGAAGAACTGTACAAAAAAGATCTTCACGACCCAGATAGCCACGATGGTGTGATCACTCACCTAGAGCCAGACATCCTGGAATGCGAAGTCAAGTGGGCCTTAGGAAACATAACTATGAACAAAGTTAGTGGAGGTGATGGAATTCCAGTTGAGCTCTTTCAAATCCTAAAAGATGATGCTGTGAAAGTGCTGCACTCAATATGCCAGCAAAGCTGGAAATCTCAACAGTGGCCACAGACTGGAAAACGGCAGCTTTCATCCCAATCCCAAAGAAAGGCAATGCCAAAAAATGTTCAACCACACAGTTGCATTCATCTCACACGCCATCAAAGTAATGCTCAAAATTCTTCAAGCCAGGCTTCAACAGTATGTGAACTATGAAATTCCAGATGTTCAAGCAATATTTAGAAAAGGCAGAGGAACCAGAGATCAAATTGCCAATATCCGCTGGATTATTGAAAAAGCAAGAGAGTTCCAGAAAGCCATCTACTTCTGCTTTATTGACTGCACCAACTTTTGACTGTGTGGATCTTGACAAACTGTGGAAAACTCTTCAAGAGATGAGAATACTAGACTAACTAACCTGCCTCCTGAGAAATCTGTTTGAAGGTCAACAAGCAACAGTTAGAACTGGACATGGAACAAAAGACTGGTTCCAAATCAGGAAAGGAGTATGTCAAGGCCGCATATTGTCACCCTGCTATTTAACTTACATGCAGAGTACATCATGAGAAATTCCAGGCTGGATGAAGCACAAGCTGGAATCAAGATTTCTGGGAGAAATATCAATAACCTCAGATAAGGAGATGACACCACCCTTATGGCAGAAAGTGAAGAAGAACTAAAGAGCCTCTTGATGAAAGTGAAAGAGGAGAGTGAAAAAGTTGGCTTAAAGCTCAACATTCAGAAAACTAAGATCATGGCATCTGGTCCCATCACTTCATGGGAAATAGATGGGGAAACAGTGGCTGACTTTATTCTTGGGGGCTCCAAAATCACTGCAGATGGTGATTGCAGCAATGAAACTAAAAGATGCTTGCTCCTTGGAAGGGTAACTATGATCAACCTAGACAGCATATTAAAAAGCAGAGACAATACTTTGCCAACAAAGGTCCGTCTAGTCAAGGCTATGGTTTTTCCAACAGTCATGTATGGATGTGAGAATTGGATCGTGAAGAAAGCTGAGCACAGAAGAATTGATGCTTTTGAACTGTGGTGTTGGAGAAGACTCTTGAGAGTCCCTTGGACTGCAAGGACATCCAAACAGTCCATCCTAAAGGAAATCAGTCACGGATGTTCATTGGAAGGACTGATGTTGAAGCTGAAATTCTAATACTTTGACCACCTGATGCAAAGAGCTGACTCATTTGAAAAGTCTCTGATGCTGGGAAAGATTAAAGGCAGGATAAGAAGGGGATGAACACTAATAAAATAATATTTAAAAAAAAAAAAAAAAAAGAATGCAAAAAAAAAAAAAAAAAAAAGAAGGGGATGACAAAGGATGAGATGGCTGAATGGTAACTGACTCAATGGGCATGAGTTTGGGTAAACTCCAGGAGTTGGTGATGAACAAGGAGGCCAGGCGTGCTGCAGTCTATTGGGTTGCAAAGAGTAGGACACGACTGAGCAACTGAACTGACGTGAGGATGAGTATTATCCAATTTAGGACACCTTTGAGAGTAAAAAAGAATGGTGGTGAAAGATTAAGCAAGCATATATAAATACATTTTGATGGTATCACCAGCATATGCTGATGGATTGGATGTTTAAAGTGAGAAAGAATTATCAAGGATGATTTCAAGGTTGTATCTTACCAACTGGAGAATAGAAATGGGAAAGACATAAGAAAGTAGATTGGGCAGGAGGTAAGGAATCAAAATATTACATTAGAAAAATTTAAATGCACATTATCAATAAAAGAGAGATGTCACTTAAGGAGTTGGATGTGTGGCTACATAAATAAGGGGAAAAGCTGGGACTGGAGATAAGAAAAAATTGGAAGTTATGAATAAATAAGTAGCATTCAAATTTAAGGGTCTAGGTAGAGAAAAGAGGCCCAAGGACCTAGCTAGAAAGATGAGAAGGATCCTTTGAGGAGACTGACAAATGATGGCAAATGAAATTAAAAGGGAACCAGGAAAGAAAGGATCTCCATGAAAGTAAGTGAAGAAATATCTTAAGAGGGAAAGTATGCCCTGTGTCAGTATCTCCTCTGATATCAGGTAAAGTGAGTGCTGGAAGCATTTCATGGATTTTACAACATGAAGATTATTGGTGACTTTCACAAGAGCAGTTTAGGAAGACTGATGGGAACCAAAGCCTGATTAAAGTGGTTAAAAGAGAAAATGGAAAGGTAAAAATTAGAGACAGTACATTCAGACAACTCTTTTAAGGAATTTTGTTCTAATGCAGAACAAATAAAGCAGAGAGTAAACATGGGATTAGGAGAATTTTCTTTTAGCTATGAGCTACAAGTATATTTTTATGTTAATAAGAATGATCTTATTAACATAATTGGAAATATGTTGATGAAAAGAGGAAAAAATTGATGATGTAGGGGAGAAAAAAAGAGGAAATAATTAATGATGCAGGGGAGAAAAAGGGACAACTGAAGAAGTGAAGCCTTGAATTGTTAAGACAGGATTTATTATATATTTAGAGGAAATTTGTCATAAATAGAGGCATGGCCAATTCATCTATTCTAACAGAAGAGGAGGTATTGAGTAAGAAGATGGGTTTACAGGTTTGGGTCATATGAGAATGTCAAGGTTCTCATCTGTCTTTATTTTCTCAGAAAAAAAAGCACAAAGTCTGTAACAGCAAGTCATGAGGTAAAAAGATGAAGAACATGCAGAGAGTAATAGAAATTGTGAAAAGACTTTTCCAGTTTGCAAGTGAATTGGTGGGGGCAGAGGATCCCAATCTAGGCTGCATACTGGATTCATCTGGAGAATCCTTCCTAGCAGTCAGTATCCACACCTACTTGTATCACAGAACAATTAAATCAGATCTTCAGGAACCGGGAGCAACGCACAGTTATTGTTTAATAGCTACCTATGAAATTATTAATTGCAGATAAGTCTCAATTAATTTGATAACCACGAATTTCAAGTTAGAAAAGGCAGTATAATTCTTTCCAAACCCCTCTAGAAACAGTAACATTTACATTCCTGATTCTTGGGAGCAAGGACATCACTCTTACTCCATACTCATTCTTCATGAGTCTCTACTTCCTAGCCAGTAAAGTCAAATATCTCTGGCATAGCACCCAAGAGCTCTTACATAAGAGGGCTTATAATCAATAACTACCTTTCTGAATGTATCTCCATCTATAATGTTCCAGAAGTCTATTGCCCAGATAAACTGGGGAGACTTATTACTGCAAACATGCCATAAACCTCTATAACTCCCTACATTTCATTATGCTGTTTCACTCTTTCCAGAGCTAAAAAATATCAATGACTTCAAATCTGGCTGTGCATCAGAATAATTTGGGGAGGTCTAACATACACATTTAAAGCCCCATTGCAAGATCTGAGGTAGAGGCTAGAGATTCTCACTATTCTCATGTGATTCTCATGCAGTCAGAGTTGGTCCCTAAACCGAGAATGGAAACCACTGTGCCGAATGAACCCATTACCAATCTGCTCATCCTTCAGGATCCAGGGGATATCTCTTAATCACTACTCCTTCTTGCTGAAATTCATTACTTTCTTACTTACACTATGTTTATTTTTTTCTATATGCCAGGCAGTGAGCTAAATGCTTTCATACACATTATCTCACTCAATCCTCACAAGCACCAAAAATCAACATAGCTTAGATAGGGTTCCTTCCTGTTTGCATCATTTTGCTCCTGCGCCTCACACGGAAATGTGCCCAGCTTATAGACATCTGCTTCTCACTCAAGAGAAATGGGAGTGTGGCAGCATGAGCAGGAAGTCAGCAAAATCAATAGTATCAGGCTGCCTGGTGCGACTTGCTGCTGCATTCCTTACCTGCACATCAGCCCTTATTTCTGCAGCGAGCAACTCCTGTGATTCACAGTGTTGACCTTAGCCCGATCCAGGGACTTCAGCTCCTGCAGGGGGAACGCTGGTGGACTGGCTTCGCCTCAGGCCAGTCTGCAGCCCCGTTTGTAACAGAGCCCACGCGCAGGTTGTAAGTCTCAGTACGGTTGTGCTCTGACCTGGTGTCCAGAGTTTTGTGTATCGTTTTGCTAGAAGGTCAGTACATGTTTTCCCAAGTCTGTTCCTGAGGAAAACATCAACTCATAGGAGACTATCCCAATTAGATAACTTCAAACACTGAACAAACCCCTGAAGATAAAAATAAGTGGGAAATAACTGCAAGAAATGTCCAGCTTTAAAATCCTACCAACAGTTGATTTTACCATTTGACTAGATTCTTATTTTTTCTAGCCTAAGTGAAAGCCATTTCTCTTTATTATCACTCCTTATGCAGTAAAATCAGTAATATTATATAATTCACTGAAGTCACAGCAATCATTTTTTACATAAACTCATGTAATTTATTTCTTCCATGGTCCCTCGAAACAACTCTTGGAACACAATATTTCTCTCTTTTTTTTTTTTGTCTGTCATTTTCTCAACTTTTCTTCCTCTGTGACTATGAGCCTCCGTAATTACTTTTGCTGTCTCAGTTGCTCTGTCTTGACTATTTTCTACATTTCTAACTAAATGCTTAATCCATTTCTCCTCATTGCCTGAGAAAAAAATCAGCTTGACCCTGAACTTCACTCTCTTCTTCTGACTATAGAATACATAAAACCTGTGAACAGATATCAAGAAGAACATAAAAAACTACATACAATCCAAATTGAGCCAGTGTTAACAGTAATATGTTTTTCTTTCTAGGCTTTGATATATCTAAATATAAATAGATATATTTTTAAAATGAGGATACCACTATACAAGGTTTTTACTGTTATTAAATTAAATATGTCAAATTTTGTGCACTTCTCATGTTCTTTGGGAAAGGAGATGTAATATTTAATAAACAAATTATCTTTAATGCTTAGAATATTTTACTAGACACTACTATGATAAATTGGTTTTCAAACTATTGAATGTTCAGGATACTTTTCATCATCTATTACTACAAACAACACTATGAGCAACACTATCAGTCAGTCAGTTCAGTCGCTCAGTTGTGTCCAACTCTTTGTGACCTCATGGACTGCAGCACGCCAGGCCTCCCTGTCCATCACCAACTCCCGGAGTTTACTCAAACTCATATCCATTGAGTTGGTGATGCCATCCAACCATCTCATCCTCTGTCATTCCCTTCTCCTCTCTCCTTCAATCTTTCCCAGCTTCAGGGTCTTTCCCAATGAGTCACCTCTTCACATGAGGTGGCCAAAGTATTGGAGCTTCAGCTTCAACATCAGTCCTTCCAAAGAACACCCAGGACTGATCGCCTTGAGGATGGACTGGCTGGATCTCCTTGCAGTCCAAGGGACTCTCAAGAGTCTTCTCCAACTCCACAGTTCAAAAGCATCAATTCTTCACTGATCAGATTTCTTATAGTCCAATTCTCACATCCATACACGACTACTGGAAAAACCATAGCCTTGACTAGATGGACCTTTGTTGGCAAAGTAATGTCGCTGTTTTTTAATATGCTGTCTAGGTTGGTCATAACTGGTCATAACTTTTCTTCCAAGGAGTAAGTGTCTTTTAATTTCATGGCTGCAGTCACCATCTGCAGTGATTTTGGAGCCCCGAAAAATAAAGTCTGCCACTGTCTCCACTGTTTCTCCATCTCTTTGCTATGAAGTGATGGGACTGAATGTCATCATCTTTGTTTTCTGAATGTTGAGCTTTAAGTCAAGTTTTTCACTCTCCTCTTTCACTTTCATCAAGAGGCTCTTTAGTTCTTCTTTACTTTCTGCCATAAGGGTTGTGTCATACTTAACTATAGCTATCTTTAAACTGTCTAAAAAAAAAAAAAAAACTATGATAAACATTCTTATATATAGATCCTCTGGGAATTCCCTGGCAGACTCTGCACTCCCACTACGGGGGGCCCAGGTTGCATCCCTGGTCAGGAAACTAAGATCCTGCAAGCCAAACAGCATGGCCAAAAACAAAACAACATAGATCTCTGACATAGGTCTGAATTTGTCCTGAGATAGATTTATAGAAACGAAATATTACTGAATGAAAGACCACAGACATTCTGTTCCTTTCTTCATTTAACCTAAAAACTATGCTGTTTATCATCTATTTTGTGTCAGACCCTGCCATAGGTTCTAGAAATACAGCTATGGACAAGATACAGTCCCCATCCTTAAGGGGCCTCCCAACCAGAAGGAGATACAGTAATTGTACAATTATACTAAGCATCTTCAGTACTGAAATAACAGTAAGTAGGGTAGATATTCCCTTAACTCACCTCTATTTTTAAACTCTGGATTATTTGATGTCCTCCATTCCTAGCCTTTGACTAGTGGATTCCCCAACACCAAGAGCAGCATACTCTTGGTTTATGGTTACTTGTTCCTACTGGTTAAATTTTGTACTTACCCAAAATCAATTGGGTGTCCTCCAAAACATAGTTATATCGGTTGTAACTGCACTTACATAATCCAATTAACTATTATAAAAATTGATACTATTCAAATGTGAAAGCTTTGGTAAGATTCAAGAATGATGATTAACTAAACATGTACTTCTGAGAAGACAGACATAAGTGAAAAGTGTAAAAGATTAGAGAAAATATATGGAAAAATGCTGCACACAGATTATTCAGCAAGTATCTCAGATTCTTAAATCCCAACCTGGAAATTTAGATCATACATTGAGAGCTGTTTATACAGGGAAGATAAGGCAAAACTTTATTCAGAGGACCATGAATTAGTTTTGAGGAACAGAATTAGACAAACTTGCAACAAAGCAGTTTGGAACTATTTTATAAGAGTTTTGTTTCTGTTAAGGAATTGTTTATTTTTTCAGTGTCATTGAGGCCAGCAGTAATTAGTCCAACAGCTGGCTTAAGGAGGAAATTGTAAAATTTAAAACTGACAAAAATGTGTCTTTTTATCATAAATTAGCTATCACTTAGAATTTGGAACCTTTGCTAAGTGTATGTATGTATATGTATGTGTGTGTGTGTATATATATACATATATATATATATATAATTGCTATGCTTTTAGAAAATTAATAGTGAAATGGAACCAATATTTGTATGTCTATATGTTTACTGGGAATTTGTGCTCCTTCCTTTGTGAATTTTCTGCTACCCTCTAAGTGTGCTTTTGGGGGTTTTCCCTTAATGGTTTGTATTAATAAAACATTCTTAATGTACTTAACCTATTACCTCATTACCCGTCATAAATAATTTTTGAAGTCTGTTTCTTAGCTGACCACAGTTTTAAAGTATCATATAGTCAAATTCATTATTCCATAACTTTACTCTTTAAACTTATCTCCACCTTGTGAATGACATAACAAGCAACAGATTTGATAAGGATTGCAATCAATATTCTATCTTAGAGCAATGTTAATTTATTTTTACTTTCTTTCCTTTTATTACTATTTCCTTACGTTTTAACAATCAAAGATTACGTGTACACATTGTTCTTCCCCGATGTGATTTCTTCTTCATTCTTTAACATCTCTTCTCATGAGGATAAAAAATGACACCGTTTTCTCTTCACATCATAACCTTTATCCCATTGTTGGCTATCTGACAGTTACATAAATTGCAAAGCTCTTCTGATATATAACCATTTAGCTCTAGTATTTAAATATGAGTCATATTGTTGGTTTAGACAGGGTGAAAGAAGGTATCACACGAAATCCACTAACTACATGAAATCCACTAATATTCTTTTAAATGAAACTAATTTGGAATCTGTGAACACTTGATCTCTAATAATCATCACTGTTATGTCTGATCGTTTCATTTAGAAATTTTGTGACTGAGTCCAGGAATGCATTCCTACCTTCAATAACTACTAATCAGATAGTACTCTTGGCAAGATTCTGCACTAATTGTGGAGAATAACACAGAACAAACAGATGTGGCTGCAGCATTCCTGAAACTTGCATTCTAGTGGGAAAGAGCAATGGCAAACAAATTATACCAATAAAAAAGTAATTATAATTTTAATAAGTGTTATGAAGAAGTGCAAAGCGCTACAAGAGCTTGTAATTGGGGTTTTTTGAGGAACTACTCTCAGAGAGGAGCACTGAAGTAATGGAAATAATTAGCCAGTAGAGCAGACAACTTTGGAGTTGGCTGAGTGGCTCACAAAATTCCCAAAGAACTCTGGATTGCCGTATCTGTTTTACACAGGCTTGGCTCACAGCCTGAGCTGATTAAAGTAGGCATGGACATGTGATCCCAGGTGAGGCAATTCTGGGGACTAACCCTAAGAAAGGAGAATCAGTGCCTCTCCCATCATAGAAGAGTCAACACAGGAGGGAGAACCAGCACTTTGCTCTGGCTTGCTCTTTGCATGGGGAGGGAAGAAACTGTAGAAGAAAATAAAGGTTATGTGAGAGATTTATGGACATGAGAGGCAGAGACAAAAGGGAATCCAAGCAATATTTAAGTTCCTTGAGGCAGTTGTACCCAAGACCCGGATCACTCCTGCCTTTCATACAGCTATGGGAGACGCTGCGGCGTGCGTCCAATAAATTCCACGTTTGCCAAAGCTTGTAGAATATGATTTCTTTTTTCATTTCAACCCAAAGCATGCTAAGTCACAAAAGCAGGTAAAATGAGAGAAAGTGTATTCCAGACAGAGAAGACAACAGACACCAAGGCTCAAAGCAGACAAAAAGTTGACACCTTGAAAGAATCCTTTGAGATGAAAAGAGAAATCATCTGAGATGAGACAAGGTAGGAGGAGTTGGAATCCTGGGGGGGCCTTATGGACCATCTACAGAGTCTGGGATATAGCCTATGAGAAATATTCATACCATTCCTCCTGAAGCACAAAAGGAAGCAAACACAAAAGGCAATTCGATGACTGAAAAACACGTTCCTCCTAGGTAGTTTTAAATACTTTCAGCGAACACTTTTGAGCACCTATTATATGCCAGGTGCTGCAGAAGGGCAGCAAGACAGTCAGGGGAAGAATAAGTTGGAAGGATGAGAGTCTGACTTCCCAGAGAACATGTGTATATATGCTGCTGCTAAGTCGCTTCAGTCGTGCCGACTCTGTGCGACCCCACAGACGGCTATATATATATATATAAAACACTTAATCACTTTGCTGCACCTGAACCTAACACAATACTGTCAATTATCTTTACTTCAATTTTTTTAATGGTTAAAAAAGAAATTTAAAGAATTTTAAAGTACATTTTTCAGTAATTTTGAAGCAATAAAGCATTCGTAAAGATTGTGATGAGTCACCTTAAGAGCTGTGATTCTCAACTGGGGAAAACCTCAACTCCCACTTACCAGGGACATTCGGCAATGTCTGGATACATTTGTGGTTGTCAGGACTGGGGTAAGGAGACCGCTTGTATCGAATAGATTGAGATTAGGGATGCTGCTAACATCCTGCAGTGCCCAGGACAGGCCTCCCCACAACAAAGAATTACCCATCTTCAAGTGTCAATAGTGTCAGGGTGGAGAAACCCTGCCTTAGGGTAAGCAAGGTGATAGCAAGACTATTATACATGAAGTAGCCAAAAAGTAGAGATTTCATTCAGGCTTGTTCTATCAGGTGTTAAAACTTGCCTATGCCTTGGGAACACTGAATCAGGCCATCTGTTGCATTCTAGAAACTTACTAATGGGGGCCATAGGACAGAAAGATATGAAGACGAATAGACAACAATCAATTCTAAGATACCAATAAACATATGATCATGTAAAACAGTGAAGTGACTATCTGATGTGAGAGTTGGATCATAAGAAATTCTGGGTGCCAAAGAATGATGTTTTCAAACTATGATGCTGGAGAAGACTTTTGAGAGTCCTTTGAACTGCAAGGAGATCTAACCAGTCAATCCTAAGGAAAACCAAACCTGAATATCCTTTGGAAGGACTGATGCTGAAGCTGAAGCTCCAATACTTTGACCCCCTGATGGGAAAAGCCAACTCATTGGAAAAGACCCTGATGTTGGGAAAGATTGAGGGCAGGAGGAGAAGGGGGTGACAGAGGATGAGATGGCTGGATTGCATCACCAACTCAATAGACGTGAGTTTGAGCAAATTCCAGGAGATAGTGAAGGACAGGGAAGCCTGGTGTGCTGCAATCCATGGGGTCACAAAGAGTCAGACACAAATCAGCAGCTGAACAACAACAGCAATCTAACCCAGACTAGGGGATCAGGTAACACTTTCTATGGGAAATATGTCTTAGTAGCCACCTAAGAAGATAAAAGCAGGAGCAGAATCAGCATCAGAAGAATGAGAAGGACTCAGCCAAGCAAGGTTGAAGCAGACATTGGGGTCAAGACTGCAGGTAGAAGGAGCCTGAAATGTGAAGGTCTAGAGCTGTAAGAGTGCATGGAATGTCCGTGGGGCTCAGGTCCTCAGGAGACCTGAGGCAGAAAAGCCAGGAGGGGCAAGGCTAGCCAACAGAATGGTGAGGGGTAAGTCCTTGCTGTCCTCAGAAAGGCAGGAACTCAAACTGAAAGCAGAGTAGCAGCAGTGTCTGTATGTGCATGCTCAGTCGTGCCCAACTCTTTGTGACCCCATGGACTGTAGCCTGCCAGGCTCCTTTGTCCATGGAATTTTCCAGGCAAGAATACTGGAGTGGGTTGCCATTTCCGATTCCAGGGGATCATCTCAATCCAGGGAGCAAACCGGCATCTCTTGCATCTTCTGCATTGGCAGGTGGGGTTTTTTACCCCTAGTGCCAAGATCACTGCAGATGGTGACTGCAGCCATGGAATTAAAATTCCCACTCCTTAGAAGGAAAGTTATGACCAACCTAGATAGCATATTAAAAAGCAGAGACATTACTGTGCCAACATTCATCTAGTCAAGGCTATGGTTTTTCCAGTGGTCATGTATGGATGTGAGAGTTGGACTGTGAAGAAAGCTGAGCAGTGAAGAATTGATGGTTTTGAACTGTGGTGTTGGAGAAGACTCTTGAGAGTCCCTTGGACAGCAAGGAGATCTAACCAGTCCATCCTCAAGGAGATCAGTCCTGGGTGTTTTTTGGAAGGACTGATGCTGAAGCTGAAACTCCAATACTTTGGCCACCTCATGTGAAGAGTTGACTTACTGGGAAAGACCCTGATGCTGGGAGGGCTCGGGGGCAGGAGGAGAAGGGGCCAACAGAGGATGAGATGGCTGGATGGCATCACCAACTCGATGGACATGAGTTTGAGTAAACTCCAGGAGTTGGTGAGAGACAGGGAGGCCTGGTGTGCTGCGATTCATGGGGTCACAAAGAGTCGGACACGACTGAGCGACTGAACTGAACCACTTGGGAAGCCCTAACATAGCAGCAGTCAAGCTGACAAAGCAGAGCTGTGACTTGGTAAACTGTGAAGTAGGAAGCAGTGGCATTTTTAGGTTAATTCTGACTTAATATGCTTCAAGTCTATTTTTATGTACGTGCCTGAAGTGCCTGAGTTCTGCATTTCACTGTGCCTGTATACTGAGAGTGTGATAAATCAGGGATAATGTTTTTGGCATGTTTCACAACCAGTCAGTTTGACTGACACAAGGAATCAATCTTACATATTTTAAAACCTCTTAAAGTTACTTTGGTTATAAGGTTGGATATATGAAACACTCACCTCCATTTTTGTTCCTTGACAAACATTTCTTTAATTTTATACACATATTAGTCTGCAACATATACCCTTCAACCAGAGAACAGGCAGTAAGCTGCACAGATTCTGTAACTAGTGGTAGTTTAGTCGCTAAGTCATGTCCGACTCTTTCGATCCCAAGGACTGCAGCCCACCAGGCTCCTCTGTCCATGAGATGCTCCAGGCAAGAATACTGTAGTGGGTTGCCATTTCCTTCTCCAGGGGATCTTCCCAATCCAGGGATTGAACCCAGGTCTCCTTCATTGCAGGCAGATTCTTTCCCAACTGAGCTATGAGGGATGCCCAACATCTATCCTTCAAGCAGAGAACAGACAGTAAGTTGCACAGATTCTGTAACTAGAAGACTTACTAAAGACTCTGGTTGAGAGATGACAGAACAAATAAGCCAAATGAAAAATCTCAGGTAGAGAGCAAAACAATTTGATACCAGTTGCCAGTGGATTATCTATGTTTCTGGGGTAACTCCCAACATAGCTTGTTGTCTTTAGTAGTTGTTATACATCAGAAATTTTTTAGGCTTTTTTCTTTCATTAAAGGTCTTTTATTCTTTGAAATAATCTAGATCTCCAGCTAAACAAAAAAGCGACTATTTTCCTGACCAACTTCCTAGTAAAGGAACAAAGGAAAACAATAATCTGTTTCTTTTCTGAAAGTGTTCGTTGCTCAGTCATGTCCAACTCTCTGCCACTCCATGGACTGCACTGTCTGAACCAGTTTTAATTCAGTTTCTCTTCTGAGACTGGGACAGTGAGGATGGTGTTACACAGATAAGACACTTCAGAGACCAGAAGGCATGAGGGAAATTTAGAATTAAAGTAAGGTCAAGGCCAGCGATCAGAGGCCAAAAATTATAGAGGTGCTGGAAATCAAGGCTAAGGAAGGTCAACCATCAGTAGGACAGTCAAGATCCCACCTACAAAAACAGTCTTATATCGGCACAAAGCATCTTCAATTTAGTTCAACGGACGGATCGAGTGCCTAATCCTCCCAGGGCCCTAGGCGTATCCATGTCTCCAGCTGGAGCAAGGGTCAGCCTGAGCTAGAGGTCAGGCCACAGCCTGCTTGTACCAGAAGGCGCTGTGGTGTGCTATGCTTAGTCGTACTTTCCTGTCCAACTTTTGGTGAGACGCAGTATAAATGTGGTCCATGAGAACTGCGTACAGTCACAGGTGGCGTCCCTGCACAGTGAGAACAGACCCTGGCAAAAGAGTTGCATTAGATTATACCAAAAGCTCTCTCCCTTTATTCAAAATTTAAACAGTCAACATAGGACTTCTCTTCCCAAAAGAAAGGTATTTTGGAAGAACCTTTCTCAAGCCAGCATACTTCTTCAGGCTGGGGCCAATTCAAAAAGTAAAAGTTTAAAAGCCGACTGATTGTGTGTGTGCCCATAGGATTCTCCAGACAAGAATACTGGAGTGGGTCGCCATGTCCTTCCCTAGGGGATCTCCCGACTCAGGGATCAAACCCGCATCTCTTGCATCTCCTGCATTGGCAGGCGGATTCTTTACCACTGCAAAAAGCCAAACTGATAGTAGGGTATCCAAATTGGTCAAGGGAGGTAATGGACAAATAGAGCCCAGATAAACCAAGTTATATTTTCAGTTTCTTACCCTCAACCAAAATACTGGTAAATGCCAGATAAAGCTTAAGATTTAAGAAAAAGACCACAGGGTTTTAATGGCACAGTCTTCATAGGTAAGTTTTGTTTCTGGTTTTGCTCATGATTTAAAGGTGTATTGAAAATAATTACACTTAACACTAGATCATGAATTTCTTCAGCCACCTACAACAGCACACAGGGGCAAAACATATATAGTAGAGAAAAAAAAATACCATCTGATTCATTCAACCAAAGAGATTCTCCCACATGGAGGAATCTGCTCTTTATTTTGGGGGGTCAAATGGTCAATATCAAGTGCAACCAAGAGTCTGTAGTCTAAAGGCAGATGCTATTTCAACATAGCGTGTTCCTGATTTTTTTTTTAAGTTGAATTCTGTTGTTCTTGAAAACGTCAGGTACAAATCCTCTGAAATGTCTGACATCTTCAACTTCCAAACAATGGATTACATAAATGTGCATGAAGATTAAGAGGCCAAGTTAAGAACTTGAGTTTATTCAGGTTTGTGAGACTTTTATAATGAGCCCATTTAAAGAATTCTCATGTCAAGGCCAAGTGGACTCAGTGCAATACTTTCAATAAATCAAACTAAAACACATATTCTAGGATAGAAAAAGTCAGGTGAGACTCATTTTTTCAAAAACCTCAAAGCACAAGGAGCCCTAAATATTTGATGATGTTTTAATTTCATCAAAAATGAAAAATACAAGATAAGAGCCACAAACTGAACATTAGGAAAAACTAAAGAGCTATAGAACACTGAAGTAGATGTTCTTCCTCTTTGAAATGCCCTGCACAAGTCAGATTTAAATTTCAGATGGTAAAGAATCTGCCTGCAATGCGGGAGACCTGGGCTTGATCCCTGGGTTGGGAAGATCCCCTGGAGGAGGGCATGGCCACCCACTCCAGTATTCTTGCCTGGAGAATCCCCATGGACAGAGGAGCCTGGCGGGTTGCAGTCTATGGGGTTACAAAGAGTTGGACATGATTGAATGAGTAAGCACAGCAGCACTGTTACTGAAGACGTCTCTCTGATGAATTTTCACTTGGTATTTGAACTACACTAGCCCCAGATTCATCATGTGGCTGCAACTAATGTTGAATAAACTGGAGAGTAGATGAGTGGCCATATGCATGGAGATGCTGAGCAGGTCTACAGAGGGAAGAATGACCCAGACAGACATTCAGGCGAGTGTTGAGATTAATCACCATGTGGAGAGAGACACGAAGGGCCTGCTGCCTTTGTATTACTGTATGTTTATTAGGTCGTGCAGGAGACCAGGGACAAACTTCCCAACAAACTTTCCTCACTAAAAGCACATGAGGAAGAAGATGGCAATATGAAAAGTTATTTCAGAAAAGTCTTTCCATCTGTAAATGCCACTCTGAGCTCCTTGAGTCAGATGAATTATTTGCTAAATTACTCTACAGCATTTTTTCCTTAAAACAAAGTTCAGTTCAGTTCAGTCACTCAGTCGTGTCCAACTCTTTGCAACCCTATGGACAACAAGCACACGAGGCTTCCCTGTTCAACACCAGTTCCCAGAGCTTACTCACGCTCATGTCCATCGAATCAGTGATGTCATCAAACCATCTCATTCTCTGTTGGCCCCTTCCTGCCACCTTCAATCTTTCCCAGCATCAGGGTCTATTCTGGTAAGTCAGCTCTTCACATCAGGTGGCCAAAGTATTAGAGTTTCAGCTTCAGCATCCATCCTTCCAATGAATATTCAGGACTGATTTCCTTTAGGATAGATGGGTTGGATCTCCTTGCAGTCCAAGGGACCCTCAAGTCTTCTCCAACACCACAGTTCAAAAGCATCAATTCTTCAGCACTCAGCTTTCTTTATAGTCCAACTGTCACATCCAGACATGACTACTGGAAAAACCATAGATTTGACTAGATGAACCTTTGTTGGCAAAGTAATATCTCTGCTTTTTAATATGCTATCTAGGTTGGTCACAACTTTCCTTCCAAGGAGCAAGCTTCTTTTAATTTCATGGCTGCAGTCACCACCTGCAGTGATTTTGGAGCCCAAAAAAATAAAGTCTTTCACCGTTTCCATTGTTTCCCCATCTATTTGCCATGAAGTGATTGGACTGGGTGCCATGATCTTAATTTTCTGAATGTTGAGTTTTAAGCCAAGATTTCCTCATGGCTCAGATGGTAGCGTCTGCCTGCAATGTGGGAGACCCAAGTTCAATCCCTGGGTTGGGACGATCCCCTGGAGAAGGAAATGACAACCCACTCCAGTATTCTTGCCTGGAAAATCCCATGGACAGAGGAGCCTGACAAGCTACAGTCCATGGAGTCACAAAGAGTCAGACACAACTGTGCGACTTCACTTTCACTTTTGCTTTCTGCCATAAGGGTCAGGTCATCTGCATATCCGAGGTTATTGGTATTTCTCCCGGCAACCTTGATTCCAGCTGGTGCTTCATCCAAAACAAAGTTGGGTTACAGTAATTCCCCATTATCCACGGTTTCACTTTTTTTGTGGTTTCAGCTACCCATGTCAACATGTTCCAAAAACAGCAAGTAGAATATTCCAGACATAAACACACCATAAATTCTAAACTGCACATCACGTCATGCTCAGTAGCATGATGAAATCTCACATGAATCTTTGCTTTGTCCAGTATACGTATTCTGACTGTAAATCAACATTATCAGATCAGCTATCAGGGGATCACAGTACTTGTGTTCAAGTCATCTTTGTTTTACTTCATAACAGTTCCAAAGCACCAGAGTAGTAATGCTGCAATTCAGAGATACCAAAGAGAAGCTGTAGAGTGCTTCCTATAAACGAAAAGGTGGAAGTTCTTGACTTAATAAGAAAAAAAAAAAATATTGTGTACCTACGTTGTTAAGCTCTGTGGTAAGAATGAATCTTCCACTGGTGAAATTCAGGAGCAGGAAAAAAATTCACCCTAGCGCTGCTGTCACAGTTCAAACTGCAGAAGTTAAGGTCACAGTTCATAAGTGCTTGGTTAAGATGGAAAAGGCATTACTTTTGTACACTAATTTTCATCACAGTATATTGCTATAATTGTTTTCTTTTATCATTAGTTATTATTTTAATCTCTTACTGCACATCATAGGTATGTATGTGTAGGAAAAGACAATATATATATATACTCTGGTACTACCCTTGGTTTCATACATCTGCTTGGGGTCTTAGAATGTATCCCCCATGGATTAGAAGGGGTTATTAGGAAGCAGTTGAACTCTAGATACTGGGGAAAATGTTATTTAGGAAAATCCGGAATTGCAGAAAAAGCAACATAAAGACTTTAGAAAACTGTATATCTCATTTTATTCTGCTTGGAATAGTCTAGAATTAGAGTAATCTGTAAAACACAGAAGTAACTCCAAGGATCATAAAGGTAAGCCTGTTTTTGAAGATGAATTGAGAAATTAGAGGATGTTAATTCTAAGGAAAGGAGGACTAAAAGATGTGTGCCTGAAAGTATTGAAAGGATCATTATACAGAAGGAGTAGTCATGTGATGCCTTGTTATCTGTTTTCAACTGTTTGCAATTATGCAGATATTATTACTTCTCACTATGGAAATACATGCATATAAACGCAGATGAACAAATATATAAATATATACAGACATGAGAAAAATGTTCAAACAAGTTCAAATGATTTGATATTTCAAAAACCGAAACTACTGATTGTGGCAATACATTAAAAAAGCTGAAGACTAGTCAGGAGTTTTGCATTGAGTTGGCCAAAAAGTTCAGTTGGGAAAGCCAAATGAACTTTCTGGTAACCTGACAGAACAGTCATGCAATGATTAATGGTTATAGTAAATGACCTCCAAGAATTTTTCACTTCTGAAATTTTGAGTTAATTGGTTAACTTGGAAAGAGCAAATGTTCAGCATTAATAATAATACTGGAAAAATAATACATACTTGGCTAATAAGAGGTGGTTCTAGAAGCACTTAATAATTTATGTAAAGATGTAGATTATGGGGGGCAGCTGATGCTTTAAAAGATTAGAGTTTTTATAAACCAGTACCTTCTCATTATTCACTGAATAATTTCTTCCCTAGAAAAGTCACATGACACTTCATGAGAATTCCACTTTAAATTAATTCTACATTTCAGCCAATAAAGAATTACTTCAGCCTTGAACTTCAGAATGACATGGAGTGGCAGGTATCTCCTGTTTGAAAAAGATTCTTATTTAAGTGGTTTTCTGAGAAATACTTCAAGGCATTTTCAGTAAGAGTGAAATCTGGTCAAGTAGTGTTTCAATGTTGCTATATTCAGAACTGAATCATATATATGGAGTCATTTGTCAAAATAGAAGGACAAGTTTGCTTTATTTTTATAGTAACACAAAAGAAAGTAGAATTTTCTACATATTTTCTACCCACTGTTACTTCTTTGGGATACAAAATTTATATTACCGAGACTAAATTCATTTTGATATAGGTTAAAATGAATCATTTTTATAGAAACTAGGCTTTAAAGCTCATTACACCCAAAGATTTCCATTATGATCTAATTTGAAATGAAAGTAAACAGAAATAATAATTTTATTCTTCTAAAGTAAGAAGTCACTGTGCTTCAATAAAATATCGCAAAACACAGTTATAGAGAAGTAACAAACTGGCTAAAAAGTACAACTCACGAATAATTATCAGCCATGTGAGAATCCATTATTAGGTCATAGAAAATCATCTTTATCTATGAGGGGCAACTTGTTGTTTTCTCATCCCTAGGTGGTATATTTTTTCCTGCCTTAAAAACACTCCACAAAGCAAGTTTATCTGGAGTACTACAAAACTTAGAAGTAATATACACAGTGTATATCTATATATTACATATAAACTATCTAAAATTCAAAGAAAGTTACCATTATGTTGAACTTAGGACCAAGTACAGAAATGGTATGTAAGTTAAAAGGAATTAAGAATGATGAAATACTCTACTTGAAGGGGTAGCTGGTGGTTCCTGGGAAAACGGTAGAGAATAAACAGAAATTTCATAAATAGAAAAAGTCAAATGATAAACTGAGAACGCAATTGCTTGAGCTGACATTGGAAATCTTGGGTGCCTAAGACAGCTGCTGCCTAATCGTATCCACAGCAGTTGTAGCACTGACAAAAATACAGGAGTCTCTTTACTGTGACACAGGCCATTCAGTGAGACTTACTGAAGTGTAAATACATTCAGATTTTTAATTTACAGTACTCTTAATACTTTTTACCTAGGTTCCCTTGTCTACTCTATGACACTATCTCTTTGGGGGAAAAAAGCATATGGAGAGCCCAAATATGCGCAAGAGCTTAGGTATCCCCAGATTCTGGCTCCCAATATCCCAAGTCTCACATTTCTCATCACCTTATAAGGTCAGGACAACTGACACAGAGACCTCGAAATATCACATCATGAAGCAGTGTGCCTCTATGATCAATCTTTGATTTATCAATAATAGGATCTTTAGCACAGAAATTGTCCCTGTGAGGATTTGGTATAAGAGAAGCCATATTTGAGACATTAAAAAAAAAAAATCCCCTCAACAAAGACCTACTGTATAGCATAGGGAACTGTACTCAATATCTTGTAAAAATCCAGGATGGAAAAGAATCTGAAAAAGAATACACACACACACACACACACACACACATAATTGAATCACTCTGGTGTACACCTAAAACTAACACAACATTGTAAATCAAGTGTACTTCAATTTTAAAAAATCCCCTCAAGGGATGAGTTAGGTTAGTACCCTTTGGGGAAGAAACTACTGATTTTCCAAAGAGAGTATCTCAGCACTTGGAAATACGACCTTATTACTGAAGTTTCCCAGTGTGTCCAGAGGCGCAAGCAATCATTTGCTAAGTCTAAAGTATAAAGCACTTTGCTGCTAGCACTCACATAAACAATCCATAAAATAAGGTTCTGTAAAAATATAAAACATCTGACATACCAACATGCCTTGTGGAAAGATTCCAGGATGTTCCTATTAATAAAATAGATATGTAGTTGCCTAAATCCACTTTGAAAAAGGAAAAGTGAAACTTAGCTGTTCAGTTGTGTCCGACTCTTTGCAACACCATGGACTGTCCATTCTCAACCCCATTTCTCTGTCATGGAATTCTCCAGGCAAGAATACTGGAGTAAGCAGCCATTCCCTTCCCCTGGGGATCTTCCCAACTCAAGGATAGAACTAGGCCTCTTGCATTGCAGACAGAGTCGTTACCATCTGAACCACCAGGGAAGCCCATTTCCTAAGATCATAATTCCTTGACTAACACTACAATAGAATGGTTGTGTTCAAATAACCAGAGAATCCATTGTATTAAAAAAACTTTTATTTCACTTTGAGGACATTAAAAGTAATATCAACCTATACTTTGAAGTAAATATATTCAGAGTCCTGATTAAAAGTCCAGATTCTCTTAGAAAAATGAAACTTTACCTAAGGAAAAACAAAGTCAACCTTGAAAAAAGGCAATTCCAGTCCTGATCAATACTAATACAAAATCCCAGAGTATCTTCATAGGTAGTGTCATTGCAGGTCTAATATACTAGATGAATAGAGTTTTTTTTTTTTCCCTACGCTTATTAACATAGTGTAATTATTGTGGTTTGACCTTTGATATTCTATAGCATATTTTTGTCCAAGTTTTTAAGAAAATGTTCTCAATTTTTCTTTTTATCAAAAAATATACATATTTGGTTTCAATAGCTTTTTATAAATGGTTAGATTCAAGTTCAGAAATACCTCTGAAAGATGAAAGGGATTCATTCCAGTACTTCTACCAAGGTAATATTCTTGGTAGTAATTCTACCAGGTATTTTCATTAATGATACAATTTCTTAAAAGTTCATGACTTATGTGAGAATTCTGTACTCTGATAAAATAAGATCACAAATCCAAAACAAGTTCAAGTCAGAAATCTCTAAAGAATAACTGGTTATAAATCTTTCTGTGATATCCAAGTTGACTTGATTAGACCTACCATCTTTGTTTATGTAACTTGAATATTATTTGACTTAAAAACTTGATTTGTGGTTAAATGAGATTTGTAACCTAAAACAATTGCCTGGCCAAAGGTAGCCCTGAGAATGACAGTCACATTTTAGAAAGGTGTTTCACTTCCTTCATACAGACACAAAGAAATTTCAACAGCTGTGAAGTTACAGTGGCCAAAGTTCTGCAATTTCAAAATCCAAGCTGTTAGTCTAGAAAAACTAAAGACTTGAATTTTATCTCCCAGAGGTATTTCATCAGATCAGTCATGTTGCAATCATAGCTTGCAGTCCTACCTACCTTCTTACTTCCCACACAGATTCCTCATCCTTCCCCGAGTCCCGCTCCAGCCCTGACACATTTCCTCCCGTTACAAATCCTTCAGTCATTCATCACACATCCTCCGTCTCCTGCTTTCACCAACCTTCTCAGGCTGGCACATATTTATGCGTTTTCTAGTAATTTTACTTCTTCTTCAGCGCTAAGATGGACTTGGCTCTATCATTTCTTCAGCTGTTTATATACCTGTGTACATGCTTTCTCTTTATTTGTCTGTGAATAGGTAAGATTTTATTAAATACTCACTGTGTTCAGATTTTCATTAGATGAACGTGTTTTTCTTTTAGTTGATGAGTTCCTTGAGAGCACAATGATCTAATTCACTTTGATAGTCTGTTGGTGCCTAAATAGTATCTGGCATGTAATAAATGTGCAACATATATTTGTTGAATGAATGAATGATACATAAACTATCGGGAAACTAAATGGAAAGAAAAAAACCAATAGGAATTTTATATTATTTCTGAAAATAAATTGTCTTCAATATTTAATACATATAAATACTTTGAAAACTATAACATGTAAAATGTTTAAGGAAAATACGTTAGGATACATGTATTCCCATGTCAACATAGTTGACCTAAAAAGACTGAAATTTCTTCATTTTTTAAATGAATTCATTTACACAATTTATTTAACATAAATTTTAAGAATACATATATTGCAAAGAAAGAAAGTGCTTTATCTATCTTTGACCCAAACGTCCCAAAGGCATGAGCATTGTAGAGGAGTATTTGCTACAGTGCTTCATAGTTTTATTTATTTATTTATTTTTTCATTATTATAGTATTTATTTATTTATTTATTTTTTAATTTTTAATTTTATTTTATTAGTTGGAGGCCAATTACTTCACAACATTTCAGTGGGTTTTGTCATACATTGACACGAATCAGCCATTGAGTTACACGTATTCCCCATCCCGATCCCCCCTCCCACCTCCCTCTCCACCCGACTCCTCTGGGTCCTCCCAGTGCACCAGGCCCGAGCACTCGCTTCATAGTTTTAGAATAGCAGATCTTTGTTAGGAAACAAACACAACAGTAGGAGTGGTTTTACTTAGGTAACATCTATTTTGAGATAAGACCTTTGCAGAGTTAGGCAACAACACATAGGCCATAGCTACTACACAAACACAAATAGCCTAATAATTTATTAAAATGGCATGCTAACATGTTTTTTTCCTGAATTCTCTATTAGTGGGGCTGTCACTTTAATCTATAGCTGATTTTCACTTCTTTTTATAGCTCTAATGTTTCAAGTCAGGAAAAAAATTATTGATTTTCTCAGCATTAACCTTCCAGTGAACTAGTTATAATTTTAACATATATTATCAAGCAGATAGATCTTTTTTTTCTAACAGGTAACACTCAGTTTCCTCTAAACACTCCTATAGAAGCACATTTGCAAAAGCATTTTAATTTCATGTATGGGTTTGCTAATTATATATATCATATTTCAAAATAGCAAGAAAATGTTTCCTTTATGACTCACACTTTAATTTTATTTCCCAAGAAACGCCTTTCAAAATTATCAATATTTATAAAAGTATTATTGGTAAAAATTAAAAATTTTGTATATAGTAGAAACTATAATGAGTTATGGTACTTTGAAAGAAATTTCATATGCATTATCATTTTTTTTACCTCTATACCAGTCCAGTGTAGGAAAATGAATACCTATTACTCCTATTTTAAGATACCCTAATATCTCAAGGTTAATGTATTTCACCCAAGGGCATTCAGCTCAAACCCTAAATTCTCCTGACTCCAAATTTTCTTCTTTTTTCACCACTCTGTAAAGTAACTTAGGCACCATTTCAAATTAGTTTTATAGTTTGCACATCCTACAAATGCGGTCTTCTCTCATATCCACTATGAACTTATAAACGATTTATTTGGGGAAGTAAACATGCTCATCATGAGTAATCAGCTAAGTAGTCATTTTGTTTGGTAATTTAATATCCAATCTTGTGTCCTGTTGATTTTATTTTATTGACATCCAAATATCATGACCAGACTTGATTTAGTAAGTGACGTCCTATTATACAGACACCCAATACATTAGTGATACGCAGATGGAACTCACAATGTGAAAAAATAGAGACTGTAGTGAAGTTGCTCAGTCATGTCCAACTCTTTCCAGCCCCATGGAATGTAGCCTACCATGCTCCTCATCCATGGGATTTTCCAGGCCAGAGTACTGGAGTGGGTTGCCATTTCCTTCTCCAGGGGATCTTCCCAACCCAGGGACCAAACCCAGGTCTCCCGCGTTGCAAGCAGATGCTTCACCATCTTAGCCATGAGGGAAGCCCAATAGAGACTATAGAAGATATTAAACATATTTCCCAGTGACCTGATAACTTGTGTTATTATAAAATTATAGAACAGTAAGATTTGGTGATCTGATAAAAAAGGTATTCACGGAAGAAGTCTAGTGTGACTGAAAAAAAATTTTTTAAGTATTTCAATAAGCCATCATCTCTTTGTTATGACACTGTGAAAAAAAATACAAATAAAACAAACTATAAGATATATAAAAGAACTTTTTCCTCAAATATTTTTTCATATGAACTCACAAATGTATAGATTACTGATCCAGTAGGTTACATTAGCTCCTCTAAGTCCTTATATCAAATGCTACTAGGAATTTTTATAACGATTAATGAGAGGAAAATAATATTACTATGAAAGAGCAATCACAGTAATGAAAATTGTTTAACTCTGGGTCATGCACTTGCAACAAGAGTAGTATCACCCCCCAAGAGGGTGAAAATTGCTTCATGGGAACCATGAAAAAATTATGGAAAACTCTTACCTTCTTTATCTACAAAAATCAGAGATACACATGTAGCACATAAATAGATACAAAATTTCAAGGGGGTGAAAATCAATTAGAAAAAAAAAAATCTAAAAATCTCCTTAGAGAGCAAAAGTAGAAAAATAGTTGAAAAACACTGCTCTAGGTAAATAAGCATTAGCAAATTCTGCAGTAAGTTAAAAAAAAAAAATCAAAACTCCTTTGACATCCTTTAAGTGTTGCTAGGTGATTATGATCAGTCATAGGAACACATTATAAAAATTCCCAAAAATGAGTTATGAAATGCTTGTTGATAACTGTGCAGTGTCTAGTATATACACCTGGATTTAACTAAACATTTTTAAATTAATGAATGGCCCACAGTCAAAAGATAACAAATGTTTCATGATTTTCATCTCTTTTCTTCTAAGCACATAACTATGCAATAATGATATAACTTCATTCCGTGAGTATCAAAACCACCAACACCAGAAAACTATACCCGCATAAAATAGTAAGATTCACTCCTCTCTTAGAAGACTTGCTTTGAGTTTATTACAAAAACAAAAAATTCCTGAAAGCAGGGAAACAAGCCTCAGTAAAAAAAAAAATTCCTTTCATAGCCCAAATAAATAATAAATATGAAAGTATACTAGAAATAATATGTAGGATTACTTCATCTGTTTTAACTTTAAATATTCAGAATTTCCCTAATTCTATACCTCTAAGTATAAAGGTAGCATGCCTCCAACACTGAATATACAATAGAAGGATAGATGCTAAAGCTAAAACTCCAATAATTTGGTCACCTGATGAGAACCAACTCGTTGGAAAAGACCCCGATGCTGGGAAAGACTGAAGGCGAAAGGAGAAAGGGGTGACAAAGGTTGAGATGGTTATGTGGCATCATCAACTCAACGGACATGAATTTGCACAAACTCCAGGAGACAGTGAAAGACAGGGAAGTCTGGCATGCTGCAGTCCATGTGGTCTCAGAGTCAGACAGGACTTAGCAATTGACAAACAACAATACCTCCAAGCACATCATAATCTGAAAGCAAAACCCAGTCTCTTAAAACAGAGGAAATATAGAGGAAAAGATTTCTTAAACGTAATTTATAAACTATTTTTTTTGAAAGTCAATAATTAATTCTGGAACGCTAGACCCACCACCACTAAAACAGGAAGAAAAGACTAAGAATACTTGCTATCACCATTAATTTCTCAAACCCTGTTATAGCTTCTGTTCAATGTTTTGAAACATGAAATCTTTTAAAGAAAAGACCCTATTATAACTTCATCTATGCTACATACTCTTAGGAACAGGTGATGCCTGAATACTTGAATCCATCTTCATAGAGCTTTAGAAGCACTATGTTAAAGCTCTTAAAGCATTAACAAAAAAATTACACAAATAATTCATTGAGTACAATTATAATAAGAGAGGTAAAGGAAACAAGGAACTGTGTGACCCAGTCACAGAGAAACTAGGAGGGTAAGAAACGTTTTCTGGGGGAGATACTGGACATCAGTGAAGGCTTGCAGTTAGCTAGACAAACAAAGCAACAAAAATGTGAAAAGAACAAAGAAGGAAATGTGGCAAAAAAAGGGCACAGGGCCTTCAAGAAAGTGCAAAAGACGATATGTCTGGACCACATTGAGTTACAGGAAGAAGAAGGAGAGAGACAAATGAGGGAGGGGTAAAACTAGCAACATTTATTTTTAGAAACTCACTTTACCCACTGTGTGGAAAACCGACTAGACTTTGGAAATTCGTAATGAGAAAAGAACTGCAATAGTTCAGAGAAGACAGACAATAGTATTCTACAAGCAACGTGACAGCATCATTGAAAAAATATATTGCTGTCTGACCCAGGGAACTTAAACTGGGCCTCTGTAATGACCTAGAGGGGTGAGTGGGGTGGGAGGTGGGAGGGAGGTTAAGAGAGAGGGGCCACAGGTATACCTATGGCTGAGTCATGTTGCTGTCTGGCAGAAACCGACATGATATTATAAGGCAATTATCCTTCAATTAAAAATACATAAATTTAGCTATTAAGAAAATTACAAGATCTAAAAATAAAACTTACAGGATCCCTACTTTGTATATCCATATCCTTCAGGAAAGATGGAACTTGATCAAAATAAAGATGAAGAAAGCTACAACAGAATGTGGAGGAAAATTTTGGGACTGGGAAAGAGACACATGGAAATAAAAGAGAGCCTAACAAGATAAAGAAGAGTATCAGGAAACTAAAAGAAAATGGCAAAATTTAAAACATGATGAGTGTTCTGATTTAAGATGGTGGATGGAAACAATACATTTAAGTAGGAGGCAGCAACAACAAAATTTTAGAACTGATATCAAACTCAAGAAGCCTAGAAGTGGAGAACCATCAAAAGAATTAGGGACAGGAAGCTTCAGGTAGGTTTGGAAAAGATAAAGCGTTGAGGGCTATAATTAGAAGCACTGATAAAAGCTGTCTGAGAAGCAATTAAACCTTTAATTACTCTTGATCATTCTATGTCACTAGGGAGCTGTCTTACCTGCCAACCAGGCAAAAGCTTGAAGATTTATTTGAGGGCGAGAAAGACAGAGGTGGTCTGTCTGGACTGGGCCACATAAGAAACAGCAGAGGTTGTAGGCACCACACTGAATGAACTACAGAATGTTGATGTGAGATGTGCCTTCTAACCCTACCTGCTTTCACCTGTCAATTCTCACAATCTCAGACAAGAGATTAAAGGATTCTTCTTGAAGGAATCTGGCCAATCCAAAAGAAAACTTAAATAAACTAACACTGGAAGTTCTCCAGTAAAAGCCCTGTCACATCATCTTGGGCTTTCAAGATAGCACTAGTGGTAGAGAACCCACCTGCCAATGCAGGAGAAGTAAGAGATGTGGGTTCAGTCCCTGGGTCGTGAAGATCCCCTGGAGGAGGGCATGGCAACCCACTCCAGTATTCTTGCCTGGAGAATCCCCAAGGACAGAGGAGCCTGTCAGGCTACAGTCCAAGGGGTCACAAAGAGTAGGACATGACTGAAGTGACAGTACGCACATCATCTTGCTCTGAATCTCAAAGTCCACAAGCCCCACTAACCAACTCAGCTTCCAGAGCAGTTTGGGATTATCAGCTATCTGAGGAAAGCCTCTATCAAGGAAGAAAGAAACTAAAGGAGCAAAGTAGGGAAAAAATCTAAGAGAAAAAAGAGACTTCAGAAGAAGAAATACTCATAAATGGAGCAGGGAGCTGGGGGCAGGTGGTGCAAGGCATGGGCATGAGAACAATCAGAAAACAAAAATAGCACGCAAAAACTAAAAGTATAAAAGAAGATAAAAGATTTTGCACAAGTTTGGGCAGTAAAGGTGAAGAAATCACCCAACCCCTCTCCTCCAAAAAGACAGAGCAAAAGAACACAAAGAATATAGAAAAATATTAGAAGACAAGTTCAGGAGGTCAAACAGCCAAACAATAGGAAATCCAAAAATTGAGCAAGGAGGAAAAAAGTGAAACTGGACGGAGAGACCGGAGCACGACTTAAATATAAAGTGAAAGTAAGGTTACCTTTGAGAACTTAAGTCTAAGCTTGAAAAGATTCACTCAGTAATTAAAAGGACAAAACCTAGATATATATTGGCAACATATATATGTTTTAATTTAAGGTGACCCACGGATTGAACCCAGGTCTTCTGCATTGCGGGCAGATTCTCTACCATCTGAGCCATCAGGGAAGTCCTAAATTAAAAGAAACTATGTTAAAAGGATTCAGGTACTCCACACCCCCTATCACTCCACCACAAACAAAAAAGACAGAAAAATCACCCAGAGCTAGCGAAAGAACAAACCTGGTTGAAGACACACATTGTCTGGAGCTCTGAGGCTGTGCTTCTGCATATTACATGCAGACGCACTGGCCAGGCAAAACATAGACTACTGGTAGCAACACAAAGCGTTAGTCCTTTATAAAGAGTTCTCCTAAATAGGGTCACCTAATAAAAACAGTGGATAAATTGCATGAAAACGTAATTAATAAAAAACATCAAGAGTCAATAGACCAATAAAATTTGATCTTTAATAACTAAAAATTGCAAATTAAAACAGGATGAAATTGACAAAAATTAGTTAGAATGATAAATCTCAAGGACCCCAAATTGGTCTGGCCAAGTGTTGACAATAGTGTGTAAGCTCTTTGCTGATGGGAATATGAATATGGATGTTTGCAATTTTTCAATACATATCAAAATGCACACATTTTAACACGCATCATATTAATAAGTCAATCTGCCTGCCATGCAGGTTCGATTCCTGGGTGGGAAGACCACTGGAGAAGGGATAGGCTACCCACTTATTCCTGGGCTTCCCTTGTGGCTCAGCTGGTAAAGAATCTGCCTGCAGTGCAGAATACCTGGGTTCGATCCCTGGGTTGGGAAGATCCCCTGGAGAAGGGAACAGCTACCCACGCCAGTATTCTGGCCTGGAGAATTCCATGGACTGTATATAGTCCCTGAGGTTGCAAACAGTTGAACAAGACTGAGCAACTTTCACTTTCAATTCATGAATATATTACACATATTACATCATTTTAATTTTATCAGTGCTTCTTTTATACTTTCCAAATACTCTAAAATGAACATGTTATTTTTATAGCTAAAAATATCATTTTTAAAACATATTAAAATTTAAGCCATTTGAACTAGTACTCCATCACTGCAAATCTAGCCTAATACATAGATATGGGAAAAAGCAATTGCACATACAAATGTTTACTGCAGCTTTATTTTTACTAGAGGAAAAATAAACAGCTCTAATATCCAATTATATAGTATGTTTAAATAAATATTTTCACAGGAAAGGTGAAGAAGGGCTCACAATATAATAAGAAAGGAGAAAAATCTACGGATACAGTATATTTCCAATATTATATAAATAAAATTTGAAAGTTAATAATTTTATATGTATAGGATTATAGGCAGATGGTGGTTGCAGCCATGAAATTAAAAGACGCTTACTCTTTCGAAGGTAAGTTATGACCAACCTAGATAGCATATTTAAAAGCAGAGACACTACTTTGCCAACATTCATCTAGTCAAGGCTATGGTTTTTCCAGTGGTCAGGTATGGACGTGAGAGTTGGATGGCGAAGAAAGCTGAGCACCGAAAAATTGATGCTTTTGAACTGTGGTGTTGGAGAAGACTCTTGAGAGTCCCTTGGACTGCAAGGAGATCCAACCAGTCCATCGTAAAGGAGATCAGTCCTGGGTGTTCTTTGGAAGGACTGACGCTGAAGCTGAAACTCCAATACTCTGGCCACCTCATGCGGAGCTGACTCATTGGAAAAGACCCTAATACTGGAAGGGATTAAGGGCAGGAGGAGAAGGGGACGACAGAGGATGAGATGGTTGGATGGCATCACCGACTCGATGGACATGAGTTTGGGTAAACTTCGGGAGTTGGTGATGGGCAGGGAGGCCTGGCATGCTGCGATTCATGGGGTTGCAAAGCATCGGACATGACTGAGAGGCTGAACTGAACTGAGGATTACAGGATTTTTTAAATTTCTTTTTTATATTTTATACATTTTCAAATTTTCTCTGACAACAGTGAGACATTCTATGTTCTGAAAAACTACAAACAATTTATAAACATTAAATTTGAAAGCCATGTAAACTGAAAATATACAATGGATGTAACCAAGGTTTAAAAGTTATCTAAGGTTTTCAAACATCAATGAAAGAAGTATTAAACTGTCAAAGGAATCAATGAATAACTCAAGTATTAGAAAATGAAAATAATTCAAATATTAACTATCCATTAACAGAAAAACATAAATTAACATATGAATAAGAGACTCTGTCAGGACCTTCTCCCTTAACAAAGATATTTATCTGTAGCCAATATTTTCAGACTGGTGAGAAGCAAAGTTTTATATACTTCTGTGAAGGAATAAAAGGTAATTCAACAAAATGTATAAATATTACTGCAGCAGCTACTGGTCATTTTCTTTCAACATATATTTTCTATATTCCTATCTGTATTGAAGTGGGCTTAACTTAAATACTAGATTCCTCAGACTTTCTTGCCAGCTGGCTTCTGGTTAGATTCTGCACATGGTAGTGTGGCAGCCACAAAGATGCATGCCTAGTTCTCCCTGAAAAGCACCCACTGCAGAGAATGGCCTCCAGTAACTCCACCTGCGGATCTATGGTAGGATCCTGGCAAGGCCACACTTCATTTGGGCGGCAAGCAGGCAGTGACACAACAGCCCATTATGGGACTCCCTCCAATGGGTAGCCTTTGCTCCAGGACTCAGAATCGGCCTGGCCAAGACATTTTCAAAACTGTGCTGAAGTTCTGGGTTCTTCCTGCTCAAGCCTCCTTCCTTCTTTCTCTTCTTTCACAGGTGTCAAGCCTTCCTCCTGGTCTAAAGACTCACCGCATCTACTCCTGCTCCCTCCCTCTTTATACTTCAAAAGTATTCCCCACAATAAACAATTGTGCACACTGAATTCTGTCCTGGAGTCTGCTTCTTGGAGGAAGGCGCTCATAAGAAAGAGGGAGTCCAATTTTTTCTCCTGCTTCTGGCTTCAGAAGTGCTAAGGGAGATTGTGTGAATGTCTGTTGACTTCAGTGGCATTTGCTGAGAGTCTAGCAGCGCTGGAGGCCCATGGGCTCTTGGAATCTCCTGAGAGAACTGGATTCAGGCTTCTGGCTTAGAAGCAATGAAAGTGATTCCCAAAGCACTAAGAGTGCTTCAGCAGCCTCAACAACTAACACTATAAGCTGGAGCTCTGGTTAACTCCGGGCTTCCCTGGTGGCTCAGCTGGTAAAGAATCTGCCTGCAGGCAGTTCTGGGTTCAATCCTGGCTTGGGAAGATCCCCTGGAGAAGGCAACAGCTACCAGTATTCTAGTCTGGGGTAGACAAGGGAACAGCTACCCACTCCAGTATTTTGGCCTGGAGAATTCCATGGACCGTATAGTTGTATAGCCCATGGGGTCACAAGAGTCAGACATGACTGAGAGACTTTCACTTCACTGGGCAAATCTGTTTTTCTTTTTGCTTTCCCATCCCTATGGGCAGTTATAGCTTTCTATAGCTAATCAAAGTCTGAATAGTAACATCACAATTCCCTGTTTCATTCTCCAACTCTTTCAACACTATTGTAATCAATTCCTTATTTTAAACCACTTACTGTGATTTCCTTTTTCCTGAGTGAATACTGAATGACACAAACCTAATCATTTCATTCTTTTTCACCTCAAACGTTCTCACTTGTGTTAACTATGCAAATAAATTTAAAATGAACAAAATGTATTAATAAAATATAATTGACAACTAATTGATATTAATATCAAATATAAATTAAAATTCTCACAAAGTGTTTTTATATTATTAACAAACAAAACAGTCTCAAAGAAATCTAACCTCAACTATTTTCTTATGTAACTTAGGGTATATTATTACAATGTTTTTTCAAGTCCCAATTAAAAAATATTTTTATGGATAGTTTTAGATATATAAAAAATATATCTAGATATATATTTAGATATATAAGGGCTTCACTGATAGCTCAGTTGGTAAAGAATTCGCCTGCAAGCAGGAGATCACGGTTTGATTCCTGGGTCGGGAAGATCCCCTGGAGAAGGGATAGGCTACCCACTCCAGTATTCTTGGGTTTCCCTTGTGGCTCAGCTGGTGAAGAATTTGCCTGCAATGTGGGAGACCTGGGTTCTATCCCTGGGTTGGGAATATCTCCTGGAGAGGGAAAGGCTACCCACTCCAGTACTCTGGCCTAGAGAATTCCCTGGACTGCATAGTCCATGGGGTTGCAAAGAGTGGGACAGGACTGAGCAACTTCCACTTTCATTTTAGATATATAAGTAAATACACATCATTTGTTGCTATTTTGTTGCTTTTCAGTCACGTTCAGCCACCAAGTTGTGTCTGACTCTTTGCTTCTCTTAGGGGCTGCAGGACACCAGGCTTCCATGTCCCTCACCATCTCCCAGAGTATGCCCAAGTCATGTCCATTGAATAATTAATGCCATCCAACCATCTCATCCTCTGCCACCATCTTCTTCTTCTGCCTTCAATCTTTCCCAGCATCAGGATCTTTTCTAATGAGTCAACTGTTCACATTAGGTGGTCAAAGTATTGGAGCTTCAGCATCAGTCCTTCCAAAGAGTGTTCAGGGTTTATTTCCTTTAAGATTGGCTGGTTTGAGATGGTTTCACACGTGAATTATACCACAAATTTAGAGATAACCTAACATCTATCCTACTCAAACTCTTTCAGAAAATTGCAGAGTAAGGTAAACTGCCAAACTCATTCTATGAGGCCACCATCACGCTAATACCAAAACCAGACAAAGATGCCACAAAAAAAAGAAAACTACAGGCCATTATAACTGATGAACATAGATGCAAAAATCCTTAACAAAATTCTAGCAAACAGAATCCAACAATATGTTAAAAAGATCATACATCATGACCAAGTGGGCTTTATCCCAGGGATGCAAGGATTCATCAATATTGACAAATCAATCAATGTGATACACCACATTAACAAATTGAAAGATAAAACTCATATGATTATCTCAATAGATGCAGAGAAAGCCTTTGACAAAATTCAACATCCATTTATAATAAAAACCCTCCAGGAAGCAGGCATAGAAGGAACATATCTCAACATAATAAAGGCCATATATGATAAACCTACAGCAAACATTATCCTCAATGGTGAAAAACTGAAAGCATTTCCCCTAAAGTCAGGAACAAGACAAGGGTGCCCACTCTTACCACTACTATTCAACATAGTTTTGGAAGTTTTAGCCACAGCAATCAGAGAAGAAAAAGAAATAAATAAAAGGAATCCAGATTGGAAGTGAAGAAGCAAAACTCTCACTCTTTGCAGATGACATGATCCTCTACATAGAAAATCCTAAAGACACTACCAGAAAATTACTAGAGCTAATCAATGAAAATAGTAAAGTTGCAGGATATAAAATTAACATGCAGAAATCCCTTGCATTCCTATACACTAACAATGAGAAAACAGAAAGTGAAATTAAGGAAACAATTACATTCACCATTGCAATGAAAAGAATAAAATACTTAGGAATAAATCTACCTAAAGAGACAAAAGACCTATGTATAGAAAACTATAAAACACTGATGAAAGAAATCAAAGATGACACAAATAGATGGAGAAATATATCATGTTCATGGGTTGGGAGAATCACTGTAGTAAAAATGAGTATACTAACCAAAGCAATCTATACATTCAATGCAATTCCTATCAAGCTACCAACAGTATTTTTCAGAGAACTAGAATTTCACAATTTGTATGGAAATACAAAAAAACCTCGAATAGCCAAAGCAATCTTGAGAAAGAAGAATGGAACAGGAGGAATCAATCTGCCTGATTTCAGACTATACTACAAATCTACAGTCATTAAGACAGTATAGTACTGGCACAAAGACAAAAATATAGATCAATGGAACAAAATAGACAGCCCAGAGATAAATCCACACACCTATGGACACCTTATCTTTGACAAAGGAGGCAAGAATATACAATGGAAAAAAGACAACCTCTTTAACAAGTGGTGCTGGGAAAACTGGTCAACCACTTGTAAAAGAATGAAACTAGAACACTTGCTAACACCATACACAAACATAAACTCAAAATGGATTAAAGATCTAAATGTAAGACCAGAAACTATAAAACTCCTAGAGGAAAACATAGGCAAAACACTCTCTGACATAAATCACAGCAAGATCCTCTATGACCCACCTCCCAGAGTAATGGAAATAAAAGCAAAAATAAACAAATGGGACCTAATTAAACTTAAAAGCTTTTGCACAACAAAGGAAACTATAAACAAGGTGAAAAGATAGCCTTCAAAATGGGAGAAAATAATAGCCAATGAAGCAACTGACAAAGAATTAATCTCAAAAATATACAAGCAGCTCCTGCAGCTCAATTCCAGAAAAATAAATGACCTAATCAAAAAATAGGCCAAAGACCTAAACAGACATTTCTCCAAAGAAGACATACAGATGGATAATAAACACATGAAAAGATGTTCAGCACCACTCATTATCAGAGAAATGCGAATCAAAGCCACAATGAAGTACCATCTCACGCCAGTCAGAATGGCTGCTATCCAAAAATCTACAAACAGTAAGTGCTGGAGAGGGTGTGGAGAAGAGGGAACCGTCTTACACTGTTGGTGGGAATGCAAACTAGAACTGCCATATGACCCAGCAATCCCACTGCTGGGCATACACACTGAGGAAACCAGATCTGAAAGAGACACATGCACCCCAATGTTCATCGCCGCACTGTTTATAATAGCCAGGACAAGGAAGCAACCTAGATGCTCATCAGCAGACGAATGGATAAGGAAACTGTGGTACATATACACAATGGAATATTACTCAGCCATTAAAAAGAATACATTTGAATCAGTTCTAATGAGGTAGATGAAACTGGAGCCTATTATCCAGAGTGAAGCAAGTCAGAAAGAAAAACATCAGTACAGTATATTAACACATATATATGGAATTTAGAAAGATGGTAACAATGACCCTATATGTGAGACAGCAAAAGAGACAGAGATGTAAAGAACAGACTTTTGGACTCTGTGGGAGAAGGCAAGGGTGGGATGATTTGAGAGAATAGCATTGAAACATGTATATTACCATATATGAAATAGATCGCCAGTCCAGTTTGATGCATGAGACAGGGTGCTCAGGGCTGGTGCACTGGGATGACTTAGAAGGATGCAATGGGGAGGGAGGTGGGAGGGGGGTTCAGGATGGGGGACACATGTACACCCATGGCTGATTCATGTCAATGTATGGCAAAAACCACTACAATATTGTAAAGTAATTAGCCTCCAATTAAAATAAATAAATAAAACAATTAACTGGTTTGATCTCCTTGCTTTCCAAGGGACTCTCAAGAGTCTTCTCCAGCACACAGCTTGAAAGTGCCAATTCTTTGGTGCTCTGCCTTCTTTATTGTCTAGCTCTCACATCCGTACATGACTACTGGAAAGACCATAGCCTTGACTATATGGACCTTTGTTGGCCAAAGTGACGTCTTTGCTTTTTAACAGTGTCTAGGATTGTCACAGCTTTCCTGCCAAGAAGCAACTGTCTTCTAATGTAGCACTTATTCCTAATTATACTACTAAGTGGGGAAAAAGATAAATTTGAATGTGTACTTATCATATATTGCCTGTAGAGTTTTATTCAGAAAAATATACTTGGGGCAAATTGTGCACCTGTGAACCAAAGTGCATGTACAATAATGTCCACAGCATCATTAGCAATAACAGCCAACAACTGGAAAAACCCATATGCCCACCACAGTAAAAGATAAATGCATCACATTCTTCTCACACAATGGACTTCTATGTCACATTGTGGATGAATCTCAAGGAAAAAAAACAAGTTGAGGGAAGAAGCAAATAACACTTTTAAAAATGCCTAACATAGGATCCCAATTTAACAGAATTAAAAAACGGACAAAATAATAGGCATAAGAAGTCAAGGAGGAGTACCTCTGTGAGCAAAGGGTTGTAATCAGGAAGAGGGATAAGGAAATTCAGGCGGCTGGTAATATTTTATTTACTGTCCTGGTTGGTATTTTACGCAATTGCTATCTTTATAATTGTTATTTTGAGTGTACATATGTGTTTTGTGCACTATTCTATATACATGAGATATCTTAATATTAAAAAGAGGAGGAAAATCAGGATATAAAAGGGTGAAATTCAGGAAAACAGCAACTTAATCTACATCATTTAAATCAGAATCACCACGACCATGGTCACAAAAGAGTTGGGCACGACTCAGTGACTAGACACAAACAACACCGCCAGCCCAGAGCTGCACAATCTCTCAACTAGCCCATGCCAATAAATGTACAAATAAATAACAAGTGAATGAACAGAATGCTCTCAAACATGTTTAACGCATTCATAAATTAAATCAGATGAAAATATGACCACATGCCATCTAATTAATTCTATGTGCACAAATTATGGGTAATTTGATTTCTCTTCTTGCTAGTTTTCTTTCTTACCAAAGCTTCTCAAATAAAAATGCATTACTTTGAAAATTCAATAAAATAAATAATAAAATGTATTGTTAAAAGTCGAAAGTAGAGCCAGTTGATGTTATGGCCATTTTTCTTTCTCTTAGGCCTTTAATCTAATTGTTCTCATACACAAGGCCCTTGAAACACTATGAATTATAAATCAAGGTTCTTAAATTTTGATGTACTTCATAGTCAACTGCAAACCAGCACAAAGGAACGTAGTAACATTCTAGCTAAATTAGATCAAACAATTTTAACTGAATATGACCCCAAAGGGTCTGCTCCAGCCACATGACCTTTTTAACTGCACACACCATCCTCCTTGCTTTATGCCCTTGGGACACAGTGATCTTGTTTTTGCTCCAGAGCATTCTCTTCCTTCGTGTTTTAGCACCTCTGCACAGGCTACCGATCCTACCTGGATGCCAGCTCCTACTCTCCATTTAGACCTTAATTCAAATGTCTCTTCCCTAGAAAAGACTTTCCTGATTGCCTTCCACCCATTTTGTACTTTATATACTCTTATTCTGAATATCTCTAAATACTTTAATACAATTTATAATTAAATACCTATTTGCTCAATTATCAAATTAATGTTTTTCACACCTACTATTTTGTAAGTTCCACAGAGCATGGACCAAGCTTGTGCTGGTCACTTATTAACCTGACCTAAAACCCAACACTTAACAAATACTCAATATGTATTTTGTATATTTCAAAGTGAGAAAAGGAGGTCACAAAATTTTATACTGTTTTTGAAAGGGTAACAGTGGTTATTTTGGAACATGAAATTATGAATGACTTCTATTTCTGCCTCTTTTGCTTATCTGTATTTTTTAAATTCCAATTATTGTTGTTGTTCAGTCACTCAGTTGTGTCCAACTCTTTGTGACCCCATGGACTACAGCATGCCAGGCTTCCCTGTCCTTTACTATCTCCCAGAGCTTGATCAAACTCATGTCTATTGAGGCAGAGATGCTATCCAACAATCTTGTCCTTTGTTGCCCCCTTCTCTTCTTGCCTTCAACCTTTCCCAATCAGGGTCTTTTCCAATGAGTCAGCTCTTAGTGCCAGGTGGCCAAAGTACTGTCACTAGTAAATATTTATTATTTTGGAATTAAAACAAAATTTGTTTTAATGAATATATATATATATATATATTATTTGTTTGTTTGTTTACTGGGTAACTGGTTGGAGAAATGAATAAACTATCAAATGAACCAGCAAATAAATCAAGAAATACCAAAGGAAAAAACCTAAATGGCTGCTCTCTCACGTAGGCTTTAGGCTGAAAATCACAGTTTAACTTTTTTCTGAAAAAATTTCATTTTATCAAAAGTTCCAACTCAGATTAGTAATCACCTAATATGACACTGAAGGATAACATATAATCAAATGAACTTTAAAAAAAATGTGTGTATGTTTAACTCTCATCTGTGTATATCTCACACTTAATACAGATCACTTTCCAACTCAAACATTCAATGACAATTCATTCTATCTAGATGTAGTTTGGATATGATGGGTAAAGGAAGAAAAGGCAAGAAAACGATCTTCTAAGATTAACGACTATGTTTTTCTATTGGGAACTTGGCATCCTAAACTGAAATATTTCCTCTATGATCTTCACTATCTGAAGCTATACCTAATGCAATTTCTCCCAAGCAGAAACAGTGTTTATACTGTTTGATTCACTGCCACAATGCTCTGAGTTAATCACTACACCCTTCCCAAAATGCCCAGCCTGAAAAAACTGTGAGAATTCAGGACAGAATATCTGTGGAGATGTGTCTGTGTGTGAGGGACTTTTAGTGCCCAAAGCTCAGAACACTTTATTAAGCAGGTGACGACATTTTCTGATTTTACTCATTTTTCGAATACAAATGCTCTAGATTTCTACAGTGTTTCTACATTGTGTTCAAAAAACAGAGTAAAGCTATTCTCCAACTGGTTGCTCTTGAGAACACAGTGCTATGGCACTGGTATTTGGAAGAGCTATTTATTTTGTTGTTCCATCCCCTACACTTACCTGTTCTGTATGATCTCTTCTCTCACCACTCTCCTCCTTACATTTCTGCTCCACACGCAGCAGCCTTGCTGCTCCTCATTCTCCAGGCATGCTCCTATTTGAAAGCGTTCATACTTATTTACTGTTCTGCCTGGAACATCCTTCCTTCAGATATTTTCATGGCTAGTTCCACTGGAAACTTTAGGTCTTACCCAAAGGCCTTGTTTAAAACTACAAACCCTCTTGAGCAATTCTCATATCTCTTTCGTCCTTTCTTTTTTCCATAGCATTTATACTATAAAACTGTTTTCCCTTTTATTCTATCTTGCCACCTCTTAGATAAAAACTCCACAAGTACAAAATTTTTGCCTTTTATATGTACTTCTATATTCTCAGTCCTTATTGTGGGTAGTCGAAAATGATTGAGTAAAACAAATTTTCCATCAGAATTATTCTGTCTAAAATATTCCTGTGAAAACTACCAACAGACTCTATGAGTCTAGCAACCCTGGTTCCCAGAAGGGAAAGTGTGTACAAGGGGGAACAATAAGAGTCCTACTATGTTTAGATACAGCTTCAGTCGCTGCCTACTCAGCGCCAAATAGGACTCTTGAGAGTCCCTTGGACTGCAAGGAGATCAAACCAGTAGACCCTGAAGGAAATCAACCCTGAACACTCAATGAAAGGACTGATGCTGAAGCTCCAACACTGTGGCCACCTGATGCAAACAGCTAACTCATTGGAAAAAATCTCTGATGTTGGGAAACATTGAAGGCAGAAGGAGAAGAGGGTGACAGAGGAAGAGATAACTGAATGGCATCAGCGATTCAATGGACATGAACTTGGGCAAACTCTGGGAGATGGTGAGGGACAGAGACGCCTGGTGTGCTGCAGTTCATGGGGTTGCAAAGAGACGGACACAACTGAGCAACTGAAAACAACAGCCCCATAGACAAGCAAGAAAAAAAAGGGAGTTAAATAGTGATGAGGCTAATGACCTCAAGGGTCACAAGAATGAGGGTAGTTGCTACATACCAGGACAGAAGAAAATAGGTTAGGCCCTCAAATAGTCCCCTAACGTATTTCTGGCAACCCCAATGCCCAGTTACAACTATAAATTTTTAAGTTTGTAAGTACAACAACCCCAGAATTAAGAGCATGATAACACAAAGCTTAGAACCCTCAGCTGTGTTCAGTTCGGTTCACTCGCTCAGTCGTGTCTGACTCTCTGTGAGCCCATGAACCGCAGCACGCAGGCCTCCCTGTCTATCATCAACTCCCGGAATCCACCCAAACCCATGTCCATCGAGTCAGTGATGCCATCCAACCATCCCATCCTCTGTCGCCCCCTTCTCCTCATACCCTCAATCTTTCCCAGCATCAGGGTGTTTTCCAATGAGTCAGCTCTTTACATCAGGCAGCCAAAGTACTGGTGTTCCAGTCTCAATATCAGTCCTTTCAATGAACACCCAGGACTGATCTCCTTTAGGATAGACTGGTTGGATCTCCTTGCAGTCCAAGGGACTCTCAAGAGTCTTCTCCAACACCACAGTTCAAAAGCATCAATTCTTCGGATCTCATCTTTCTTTATAGTCCAACTCACATCCAGACATGCTAACTAGAAAAACCATAGCCTTGATTAGACAGACCTTTGCTGGCAAAGTAATGTTTCTGCTTTTTAATATGCTGTCTAGGTTGGTCATAACTTTCCTTCCAAGGAGTAAGCGTCTTTTAATTTCATGGCTGCAATTACCATCTGCAGTGATTTGGGAGCCCCCAAAAATAAAGTCAGCCACTGCTTCGACTGTTTCCCCATCTATTTGCCATGAAGTGATGGGACCAGATGCCATGATCTTAGTTTTCTGTATGTTGAGCTTTAAGCCAACTTTTTCACTCTCCTCTTTCACTTTCATAAAGAGGCTCTTTAGTTCTTCTTCACTTTCTGCCTTAAGGGTGGTATCATCTGCATCTGAGGTTATTGATATTTCTCCCAGCAATCTTGATTCCAGCTTGTGCTTCCTCCAGTCCATCACTTCTCATGATGTACTCTGCATATAAGTTAAATAAGCAGGGTGACAATATACAGCCTTGACGTACTCCTTCTCCTATTTGGAACCAGTCTGTTGTTCCATGTCCCATTCTAACTGTTGCTTCCTGACCAGCATACAGGTTTCTCAAGAGGCAGGTCAGGTTGTCTGGTATTCCCATCTCTTTCAGAATTTTCCACAGTTTATTGTGATCCACACAATCAAAGGCTTTGGCATAGTCAATAAAGCAGAAATAGATGTTTTTCTGGAACTCTTGCTTTTTCAATGATCCAGTGGATGTTGGCAATTTGATCAAACCAGCTTGAACATCCTGAAGTTCACGGGTCACGTATTGCTGAAGCCTGGCTTGGAGAATTTTAAGCATTGCTTTACTAGTGTATGCTGCTGCTGCTGCTGCTGCTAAATCACTTCAGTCGTGTCCGACTCTGTGCAAACCCATAGACGGCAGCCCACCACGCTCCCCCATCCCTGGGATTCTTCAGGCAAGAATACTAGCGTGTGAGATGAGTGCAATTGTGCGGTAGTTTGAGAATTCTTTGACATTGCCTTTCTTTGGGACTAGAATGAAAACTTATCTTTTCCAGTCCTGTGGCCACTGCTGAGTTTTCCAAACTTGCTGGCATATTGAGTGTGAGGCCTCAGCTGTGAGGTCTGGGTAAATCATCAAGGTAAGCCTTCTAGCTGAATAGGAAGGAGATAGGAATCTAATGGCTAGGGAATTGGGCAGATAATGAGTATCAGCTAAGGCCTTGGTATCAACTGCATTACTGATGGCCACACAATTTCTCCTCAAGTAGGTGTTCTTGGAAAGTGTAACTAACCAGAACCTTTGATACACTTTGCTTGGACAGAGTAAGTTTAAATAAGAAGCAAACAGATCTGAGGGGTAAAAGAAGTGGACTGCAGTGACATGTAGTTGTTGGTTCATTACCAAGATCCTTTTTATCAGCAGTGCACCTTACCCACACTTGCTGTGAATGGTAAAGAAAGTGAAGTCGCTCAGTCGTGTCCGACTCTTTGTGACCCCGTGGACTGTAGCCCACCAGGCTCCTCCATCCATGGGATTTTCCAGGCAAGAGTACTGGAGTGGGTTGCCATTTCCTTCTCCAGGGGATCTTCCTGACTCAGGGATCGATCCCAGGTCTCCCTGGGTTGCAGGCAGGCAGAGGCTTTAACCTCTGAGCCCCCAGGGAGCCCCCCCCCCCCACCCCGTGTTCACAGCTCTACCATCTGCTGAGGAGAAGCCACTTCCCCAGGAGGGCTACTCCATGCCATGTGTAATATGCCAACAGTCAATGCCAAATGGACACAAGTGCAGAAGAGGTTCTTTATCTCACCTCAGGGCGGGATCCACTCTGTGGAGCAATTTATGTTTTTGAGCTGTCTGAAGGACTTGACCAGGCTATTCTCCAGCTGAGACTCTATTTGTGCTCAACTTTTGTCTCCAACTCTATCCTGCTGCACTTGCTCTCCATCTCCTGAGAGTATTCTTTCCATAAATCACATAAATAAGAATTCCTGACTTGGCTCTGATTTTAGAGAAGCTTACCTAAGACACATGGCATCTGCAAATCAACTCTGGAAGAATGAATTCTAAATATAGGCCTTAAAAACTCTCACAAATATGATTCCAATAAACATTAGTTCACAAAATTTTAAAATCACAAAACCCTAAAATAAAGTACTATGAGTAAGAGTCATAAGGAGGAAATTGCAAAAGTTTCATAAAACAGAAACATCAAATTTTATATACATGTGACATTTGTATATAATATATAAAAAGAAATATAAACTGAGCAAATAAAGAACAAATTATATAAAAAACCAAGCCAATTTGTAAGAAAAAAGAGTTTTTAGTAGCATGAAATAGATGAAATTTAGACTCAATAAATATATGAAAGAGCAGATTAGACCAAAGAGAACACATAATTAGTTTGGTAGGAAAAAAAGATTTGAATAATACCACAGAATATAGCACAGAAAGACCTGAAGGTGTGAAATATAAGAGACTGAAATACATTCAGAATAGAGAGGGGAAGCTGACATATATCTAACCACAATTCTAGCTCAGGAGAGATATAGAAGGAATATCTCAAGACATAGTATCTGAAATTCTTTCAAAGGTCATGAAAGACACCAATCCACAGATTCAGGAAGTCAACTAAATCCCAAATAATACAAAGAAATTCACTACCAGATATTTATCATGTCACATGGGATGAGATTTCCTAGATTTGAATTCTCCCAACAGTTACTAGTGAGGCAACTTGGGTCAAATTATTTAACTTTTATTTGCCACAGTTTCTGGTCTATATAATAGGTTAAATAATAGTACCTACCTTATAGATTGTCATAAGGATTAAATGAGTTAGTGTCTACAAAGCTCTTAGAATAGAGCTGTTAGATTTTTAATATTCTTCTGTATTCCTTTTACCTTGAATGCTCACACAAAGTGCTCTGGATCAGAGACAGATTTCTTTCTTTTTTTTTTTTTTTATCGAGAGAAAACAGTGTTTGACAATCTATTCCTACAGATACATGATTTATACTTAGAATTCATAACTAATTATATTTCAGTTTTGAACCTCAAAACATTAACTAGATATTGACAAAGATGAATATAAGAAACTTTATTTTTTTACCCTACCCTCTCAATATCTCTTTAGTCTCATATTCGAGGTATCTTTTTCATCAGTTCAGTTCAGTTGCTCAGTCGTGCCTGACTCTTTGCGACCCCATGAATCGCAGCACATCAGGCCTCCCTGTCCATCACCAACTCCCGGAGTCCACCCTAACCCATGTCCATTGAGTTGGTGATACACATCTCATCCTCTGTCGTCCCCTTCTCCTCCTGCCCTCAATCTTTCCCAGCATCAGGGTCTTTTCCAATGAGTCAGCTCTTCACATCAGGTGGCCTAAGTATTGGAGTTTCAGTTTCAGCATCAGTACTTCCAAGGAACACTCAGAACTGATCTCCTTTAGGATGGACTGGTTGGATCTCCTTGCAGTCCAAGGGACTCTCAAGAGTCTTCTCCAACACCACAGTTCAAAAGCATCAATTCTTCAGCGCTCAGTTTTCTTTATACTCCAACTCTCACACCCATACATGACCACTGGAAAAACCATAGCCTTGACTAGACAGACCTTTGTTGGCAAAGTAACAGAGACAGATTTCTTATTAAATATCTCACAATAAAAAATGAAAATAAGCAAACAGGCCTCCTTTGCCCTAAACCTAACCTATGATGAAAGCCATGTGGTCTGTGGGAGATAGAGCCCTCACTCTTAAAGAGCCCACACAAATTCCACATGTTCTGGCACCCAGTGCAGAAGTAGTAATTTGACAGAAGCCGGAGCTAGACCTAGCAGAGTTGCCTGGAGAGGCAGGGACTGGCTGCAATTCACCCTGGGGACATAGATATTAACAGTAGCCATGTATGGGAACTTTCTACCACAAGGACACTGCTGCTGGCAGCTGCCACCATGGGATCCTCCCTCTGGCTCATTAATGCCAAGACCTGGCCCCATCCAATAGCTTGTAGACATCAGTGCTGGAAGTTCAGTTCAGTCGCTCAGTCACATCCAACTCTGAGACTCCATGGACTGCAGCACACCAGGCTTCCCTGTCCATCACCAACTCCCAGTACTTGCTCAAACACATGTTCATCGAGTCAGTGATGCCATCCAACCATTTAATCCCCTGTTGTTCCAGTGCTGGAAACCTCAGGCTAAACAACTAACTGGTTGGGAACACAGCCCCACCCATCAGCAAACAGATTGCCTAAAAACTTCCTGAGTTCACAGCCACCTCTAGACTCCTGAGTCCACAGTACCAGAAGGCCAAGACCCAGCTCCACCACCAGTAGGCCAGCACCAGCTCCTCCCACCAGGAACCCTGCACAAGCCTCAAGACCAACCTAATCCATGATGGGGCAGACAGCAGGTGTAAGAAAATCACAATTCTTCAGCCTGAGGACCTAGTCCACCACAGCAGGCCAGACCCTACTCTGGGACCAGTGGGGACCCAGCTCTGCAACTAGCAGGCCAACACAAGCTTCAGGACCCCATGGACCACACATGCAACTGTGTCAAGAACCAGACTCCTGTCCACCAATGATCTGACACCAGCTCTGGGATCCCTGGACCCTGAAGCCAGGCTCTAGGACTGATCTCACTACCTGCCAGTAGTCTGGCACTAACTCCAGGATTCGGATTCATTCACCAGTAGTGGGTATGACAGTCCCAGAGTCTTCCGGACTCTGACTCCAACCACTAGTGAGCTAACATTAGCCTCAGGGCATCCTGGGGTTCTGCAATCAGCTGCCTCCTGATCAGGCCCCACTAGCAAGGCAGGGTCTGATAATCATCTGGGCCAGGAGCCAACAAAACCCACCAGACTGCCTACATAGTCAATCTGCCACAACAGAAGGACATAGGCAGCCCTCTTAGGGGGAATCTCAAGAGCATACAGCTTAGATGACAAGAGAGGAGTGTGCTGCTGGGTGTTTTGATTTTTTTTTTTTATGCAACTAGAATGAATAATTCTAAAATTTGTATTGAAACACAAAAGACCCTGAATAGCCAAAGGAATCTTGAATAAGAATAACAGAACTAGAGGTGTCACACTTCCTGATTTAAGACTATGCCACAAAGCTATAGCCATCAAATTAGGATGGTACTGGCACAAAAACAGACATGTATCAATGGAACAGAATAAAGAGCCCAGAAATAAACCCATGCACCTTATGGTCACTAATCTATGACAAAAGAGGCGAGCGTATGTCACGAAGAAAAAATAATCTCTTCAATAAGCGGTGGGAAAACTGGACGGCTACAAGTAAAGGAACAGAATTAGAACTTTTTCTCACACCATACATAAAAATAAACTCAAAATGGATCAAAGACTAAATGTAAGATCTGAAACTGTAAAACTCCTAGAAGGAAACATAGACAGAATACTCTTTGACATAAATCATAGCAATATATTTCCAAATCTCTCTTAAAGAGCAATGGACACAAAATAAAAAATAAACAAATGGGACCTAATTAAACCTAAAGCTTTTGCACAGCGATGGAAGCCATCAGCAGAACTGAAGACAACCTACTACATGGGCAAAATCATTTGCAAGTGATATGATAGATAAGGGGTTAATATTCAAAATATATAAACAGCTCATACAACTTAAAAAAATACAATTTGATCAAAAAATGGGCATAAGTGAATAGACATTTTTCTGAAGGAAAATGGCCACACACAGATGGCCAAGTGGCATAAGAAAAGATGAACCTCACTAATCATCATGGATATGCAAACTGAAATCACAGTGAGATATCACCTCACACCTGTCAAAATGGCTATCATAAAAATGATCACAAATAATAAATGTTCCCAAGGATGTGGAGAAAAAACAACCTTTGTACACTGTTGGTAGGAAGGGGAATGTAAACTGGTGTGCACTATGGAAAACAGGATGGAATCTCCCCCCAAAATGGAAAAATAGATCTATCATATGATGTAGCCATTCCACTCCAGGGTATTTTACCAATGTAGCCAGAGAAAACTATAATTTGAAAGGATACATGCTCTTGAATGTTCATTGCAGCACCGTTTACAACGGGCAAGATATGAAAGCAACATAAATATCCACAGAGAGATGAATGTATAAAGATGATGTGGTATGTATGCACAATGGAATACTACAGAGCCATAAAAACGGATGAAATTGTGCCATTTGCAACAACACGGGTAGACCTGGAGGGTGTTGTGCATAGTGAAATATGTCAGAGAGAAAGACAAACATTGTACATTATTAAAATAACAAATGAATATGGTAAAACAGAAACAATCTCTTAGATATAGAGAACAAATTAGTGATCAGTAGTGGGGATAGGAAAAGAGGAGGGTAAAAATAAGGGTTGGGAATTAAGAGACACAAACTATTATGTATAAAATAAGCCATAAGGATATAGTGTACAGCACAGGGAATGTAGCTAACATTTTATAATAACATTAAATGGAATATAATTCATAAAAATTTGGAATCGCTGGGTTATATACCAGAAACTAATCTAGTATTATAAATCAACTACACCTCAATAAAAAAGAAATAATTGAAAAACTTTCTCAGTACTACTTTGAAAACCCTTTTGACAGAATCTGGCAAGACTGAAGGCATGCAATACCCCATGACCTAGAATTCTGCTCATTGAAATGTGCCCTTGAGATACTCTTGCACATGTGCAACAGGAAAGAAACACAAAAATATTCATATAAACTTAGTTCACAACGACAGGAAGAACACAAAATATTCATGTATGGACCGTAACCACCAGGTTCCTCTATCCAAGGGGATTATCCCAGCAAGAACACTGGAGTGGGCTGCCATGCCCTTCTCCAGGGGATCTTCCCAACCCAGGGATTGAACTCAGGTCTCTTGTATTACAGGCAGATGCTTTACCAGCTGAGCCACTAGGGAAGTCCAAGAATATTGGAGTGGGTAGCCTATCCCTTTTCCAGGGGAATTTCCTGACCCAGGAGTAAAACTGGGGTCTCCTGTATTGCAGGAGGATTCTTTACCAGCTGAGCTATCTGGGAAGCCCAACAAAATACAGAGCAACATTAAATAAGAGTAATAATATTAACCACAGGTACTTACCATTAAATATAATGAATGTCACAAATATACTGTTGGGCAAAGTAGCAAATTACAGAAAAACAGTATAATATTATTATATAAATCAATAACAGAATTCAGCAGCATGTCATTTGGATATACACAAATACATGGTAAAATCATAAATAAAAGCAAAGGAATTATAAACACAGAATTAAGAATAGGAATTAGGAGGCAAAGAAATGAAATGAGAGTGGAAGACACATGTTCAAGAGAATTAGAAATGTTACATGTCTCAATTGGGTGGTGAGCACACTTGTGTTCTTTTAAGAATATGCCCTAAATATTATGTACATTAATCAAAATACTACATATGTGTCAAATAATATGTAAATCATACTTATTAGATGCAAAATAGTTAAAACAAAAGGAACCTTTGCATGGAAAATATAAAAGGAAGAAAGAAAGTAAAAGGGGAAAGAGGAAGAGAAATTTTTCCTAAATTCTTCCTTCAAAATAATCTTTGTAGCGTGGAAATGGATCAGCAAAACAATCCAAAAGTCATTTCTATATTGTACTGGGTTTGGCACTTTGAGTAGGTTCTCTGAGTCGATGTAAAATCTCATATGTTCAAGAAATATTCTTTTTTTTTTTGGCAAAAAGTAAGAAAAGATCTTTGTTTTGAGGTTAGCACAGAACATAGCACAACTTAAAAGTTCTTAAAAGCAGCTCTAAAAACTGTATGCAGTATCCACTATGGAGCAGTCCTTACAATTGATTCTCTTAGAGACCCCACCACTTGGCTTTGGAGATGAGAAAACATCCTTATTAGGAACCTTTGTTTTGCTGGACTGACCCTCACAATTACTATGAATCGCTCCCATTTCTCTCAATTCTATTTTTATAGACTGGGAAGGTACACTGGGATGACCATCCACGGGGACCATATGGATGATGTGTCTTCTCTAAGGAAGTTCAAACCAGGGGGCCTGGCCCCAGCAGTTTGCCCCTTTTTAAAAGGTGAGTGTTAAAGGCTGCAGTTATAACTAGACATGGAACAAAGGACTGGTTCAAAATTGGAAAAGGAGTACATCAAGGTTGTATACTGTCACCCTGCTTATTTAACTTACATGCAGAGTACATCATGCAAAGTACCAGGCTGGATGAAGCACAAGATGGAATCAAGATTGCAGGAAGAAAATATCAATAACCTCAGAGATGCAGATGAAAACACCCTTATGGCAGAAAGTGAAGAGGAACTAAAGAGCCTCTTGATGAAGGTGAAAGAGGAACATGAAAGAGCTGGCTTAAAACTCAACATTCAAAACCTAAGATCATGGCATCTGGTCCAATCACTTCATGGCAAATAGATGGGGAAACAATGGAAGCAGTGACAGACTTTATTTTCTTGGGCTCCGAAATCACTGCAGATGGTAACTGCAACCATGAAGTTAAAAGATGCTTGTTCCTTGGAAGAAAAACTATGACCAAATTATACAGCATATTAAAAAGCAGAGACATTACTTGGCCAAAAAAGGTCCATATAGTCAAAGCTATGGTTTTTTCAGTAGTCATGTATGAATGTGACAGTTGGACCATAAAGAATGCTGAGCACCAAAGAATCGATACTTTTGAACTATAGTGCTAGAGAAGACTCTTGGGAGTCCCTTGGACTGCAAGATCAAACCAGTCCATCCTAAAGGAAATTAATCCTGAATATTCATTGGAAGGACTGATGCTGAAGCTGAAGCTCCAATACATTGGCCACCTGATGGGAAGAGCTGACTCATTAGAAAAGACCTTGATACTGGGAAGGATTAAAGGTGGGAGAAGGGGACGACAGAGGACAAGATGGTTGAATGGCATCACCAACTCAATGGACATGAGTTTGAGCAACCTCAAGGAGATGGTGAAGGACAGAGAAGCCTGGCATGCTGCAGTCCATGGGGTCTCAGAGTTGGACAGGACTGATGAACAACAACAATTTAAGGCTACATTATTCTTCAGTTTGGCTCACTGTAGCCAATTTGGAGGCATGTTAATAACATCCTCCTTAACATCTATTATACCAGTAATACTTATTTTAAAAATTTAAAACTTTATTTGTGGATCTGTGTGCTATACTAAGGAAAAGAAGAAAACATGCACAGTGGGGCAAAAACAGGATTGTGAAATATGAATAAGTTTTTTATAAAATTCATATTTTGAAAGATGACATTTGTTTGTTTTAAACACAGGGGGGAAAGATTTATAAGTGTTTATAAGTGTTCACACCACATCTTTCCCCTCCCTGGCATACTTCTTCCATGTAATGCTAATTAAATGCACATGTGTAACTATTTTAAGTGTTACAAAATTCAAGGCAGTCTTAACTCTAATCAAAAATAAGAAAGTAAGTTGCTAATCTGTGGACGTTACAGAGGAAAAATAACTAGATTGTAAAATCATATTCCACAGAAAAATCTAAATTGACTTTTCAGGTTATGAATACTTAATTATGGTAGGAACAGTCCAGAAATAGCCCATTTTAATTCATTTGGGAAAAGGTATTTATTCACTATGCTGAGTCTCATGCTCAGGAAAGAGAATAGAAAGAGGCATAATTTTGAGCTATCAAGCTTAACACACATATATAAAACACATATCCTCCCTCCCCGTTTCATGTCAGGATTAAGCCCACTTAATATCACACTAATGGTAAAACCCAAATAGTGGCCAAAGATATACTCTGGCATGAAGAAATAAGACCTACAAAAAGTACTGAAAGGAAATTCCCATGTATACATATTATTAAGATAAGTATCATTAAAGATGCTTTCATTATTGGATAATTACACGTTGAAACTCATCTTTGTTGCCTGTCAACTCAACATTTTAACATCTTAAAAATGGAAATGGTAAGAAGAAAGCAGAGTCACGATTCTGTACTCTTTGAATATTATGTGCAGAAGTGACAGTAATCTCAGAAACATTTTAATACTCATTCATTCCCTTTCAAAACCATATTAGGAATAAGTCTCTCTGCATCTTCACTTGAAAAGAATTGTAATGGGCAGACCCATATTTAGCAAAAATAACTCACCAGTAAAGGCAGAACACAATAGTCTGTATTAAAGAGAGTTTCCTTCCATAGGCAGCAAGGAAGAAATGAGAAGCGCTTACCTTTATGATGGTTTGCACTGGATACAACTTTCCCCCACAAGGTTACAATAAATATTATTATTAGCAGTTTTCCTTTTGTTGCTTTCTGTAAGTATCTCTTACTCATCCTGCAAAAAATAATAATAATAATAAAAATCTTAAGTATGTGAACCCACTGTTTTTCCACTATAATCATGGCACATTTACAGCTTCCTATGACACCTTAACACATAAATTTGCATTTATTATATTAAAATACTGTTCACTGTACATAAATTATGAACAGAAAAAAAATTAAAGGTTTCCAAACAAAGTACCTTGATACAATGCAAGGGATAAGAGAGGCCCTACCTCTACCAACCTTGTTTCACTTAATGACAGCTGCAACCAACTAGAAAACATTACTATTTTTCTCTCCATATAAATATAGATTCAACTTATTCAAAAAATTCAAGGCACAGCTGTTTGAATGATCTTTAAGTAAGTGATTTGTTTTACTTTTAAAAAATCCTTCTTCAAAACCAAGTCAAATGGTCAGGGTAAACAGTTTAGATAAGATGTATTTGATGAATTCCTGCATAGAATAAAGTCACTTCAAATCTATTATTTCTAATGTGCTTTTTAAAAGTCACTTTACTGTACAACATCACCACTGCTGAAACACAGATGTCTTAATATTGTTGGAATCTACCATGCTGTACTTTATGAGAAGAAAAATGAAATAGCAGAATGAAAAATAGCAAGTTAACATTTTCAAGTTGAGACTACAGAACAGGAAAACAAAGCAATGTTATAATAAAATAATAGCTGCCCATAACAAAAGTTAACACCTATTTTCTGTAGCACCAAATACAACATTATTTCAACTGTTCTTCAGGACAAATTGGGGATGTTGGTATGTCTATCCCCATTTTGTAGATGATGAAGGACAGAAGTTACATTAAATTTGTGTTTAATGGTAGAGTAAAAATTCAAACACCAAATTGCCTTTATCTAACATCTTTACATTCACTATTATATTGCTAAGGGGTAAGCAAAACATAAAATATAATCCATTCACCTTTTATTTATGAGGGAGATAAAACATCCGTCCATCACTCTGAACCTCCTCAGATTCGATCCTGAATGGATTGAACCCTATTCTTGTCTGACCTGCATTCTTGTCTTAGTTCCAGAGCAAGTTTGTGAGGTCGCTTCCTCACCTAGCCTGATTCCTCCTCCTGAGTTCTCCAAGTTATCTTTTTGCTCACACCTTCACTTCCAAAATATTCTGTCTCCAAAAGTATGACTCAGTGGTAGCAATGATGACTGTATAATTTTGAAGAGGAGTCACTCATACCAATAAATGGATTAAAAATAAATAGATATTTTATGTATATTTAATACAGATACACAGTTACACTACTCGGCCTGGAGAGATTGTTCACACTGATTCAGAAGTTGAGGGGGCAGCACTACGACTAAGAACACAGACTCCAGACTTACTCCCGAGTCAGACTGTTTGGATTGAGTCCAGGCTCTCTTGGCTTCTAATTGAGTCATCTTGCGTGAGTTTCTGGATCCCCTGCCTCGACTTTTTCTTCTGTCATATGCACTATGCATGTGAAAAGCCTGCTCCCATGGCTGGCATGTATAAGGGCTCAATGACTATGAGCCTGAAAAGTGTTCAGTCACTTGGATGTTTTGTTGTTCCTGGAGTATATGAGAGGCCCATCCATTCATGAGATGATTGAGGGGAATTTCAATGGGTCCAACAGCTGCAAGTCCTCCATGGACCTTGGTCTTGTGACATGTTTAGATAATGAACAAAGGAATAAGTGTTGACCTTCGGATTAGATGGCTTGGTTTAAAATCTGGCTTCTCGCCTACTGTCTATATGACTTTGGATAAATTCCTTAACTAAGTATTTTCACAACCAAAATAAGAATAATAATATCTATCTCATAGTTGTTGGTACAAAAACTAAAGGAGTTAGTTCATGGAAAGAATTTACCACTACGCATACCAGATAATTAACGCTTAATAGGTGTTAACCATTACCACGGTGTTAGACCGGCATTTTCCAAATCTGTGTGTTCTGCGAGGCATCACTTTCACAGAACGTTGATACAGTATTAGTGAAAAACAAAGCAGGCAGGTAGATTTACAAAGCTCTGGGTGCGGCCAGATTTTTTGAAACAAGAGGCATATCTGAGTGCATAGCATTATCTAGAAACCTTTCTTCACAGTGTAATACAGTATGCTAATGTCCTCAGGAAGTATCTTAGAGAAACAATCTGGTGTCGGGGTATTTAATTCCCATTTAATATCTTCCATTCTATTACGTTTGTGGTTTTTTGGGCACTCTTACTCTTAGCTTTGTTATAAGATTCTACTTTTCTCACATTTTTGCCTCCACTCTGCCTCCTCTCCTAAATCCAATCCCTGCAACCACATTGCACTGCATATCCTATAAGAGAATGAACAGTTTAGCAAACTTCATCTGACAAGAAGAGCTGCTTAGCATAATTCTTGATAATAGCTTTCCTGTAACAAATGGCCTCTGCTACAAGGTCAATGACCCATTGTATTTTCCCTATCATTGTCCACTGACCACATGGGATGACAGAACTGACAACTGGTCAAACTGATAACTAGACATATGGAAACAGAAACACCCACAAAGTCACCAGGCTGTCAAACTGAAAAAGGAAGGAGAAAGCAGGTCAACATTTGGAAGTCTGTAAAGACCCCTGCCTTTCCTCCCATGCCACCCCTACCCCTATCCAGTCAATGATCACGTTCTGTCAATTCTGCTTTCTGAATCTCTTACTTATGCACACATCCCTGCTGCAATACTGCAGTCCAGACCACCAAAATTTCTCATGGGCAACACACAGCCTCCTAGCTGGACTTCCTGCTGCCAATATTGCCGTCCTTTGGAACCGAAGGCTGGGTCTGTGTCTGCTTTTCTCGTGACCCTGTTTGTCGTATTTAGTACTTAGGAGGTGCCTGATAAACACTGCTGACTGGGTGAAATGCATTCTCTATGTGTGCTGTGCTTCATCACTCAGTCGTGTCCGACTCTTTACGACCCCATGGACTGTAGCCCACCAGGCTCCTCTCTCCATGGGATTCTCCAGGCAAGAATACTGGAATGGATTGCCATGCCCTCCTGCAGGGGATCTTTCCAACCCAGACATCAAACCCAAGTCTTCCGCGTTGCAGGCACATTCTCTACCATCTGAGCCACCAAGGAAATCCGTATAGCACTCCCTATACTCTAACCAAACATGTAACTATGATCGTGGGACCTCCTTCATATGATTAAAACCTTCACACAATTCTCTTCTATGTTCAAGAAAAAAAAAATACTTGTACTGGTATCAGAGTTAAAAACAACTTTACTCTTTCTGTTTCCAATCTTACATCATTCTTCCCCATCTCTCTCTCCACATGCACTCATAGTCAATATTTTAACTCTACAAAATTTCCTCCACATCTTCCAGCTAAACCTCCATGTCCCCTGAAACATGTCACCCACCCCCACTACTCTTCAAACTGCTAACTTCTATTCATTGGTCAGGGTGCAGCTTAGAATTCCTGCTATAGGATTTGGTCAAGATCATGTTAACAGCCCTACTTTATATATACCGGGCACATGTCACACTGTAATGTAATTTTCTATTTACTTATCCCCATCCCTCAGTCATACAAGATTTCTAGAGATAGGAACTGTGAACCACAAGTTTGAAAATACCTAAAGCCTGAGAGTCTCTTGAACTGCAAGGAGATCAAATCAGTCAATCCTAAAGGAAATCAAGCCTGAATATTCATTGGAAGGACAGATGCTGAAGCTCCAATACTTTGGCCACCTGATGCAAACAGCCAACTCATTAGAAAAGACCCTGATGCTGGGAAAGACTGAGGGCAGGAGGATAAGTGGGTGACAGAGGACGAGATAGTTAGACAGTATCACCAACTCAATGGATATGAATCTGACCAAACTCTGGGACATAATCAAGGACAGAGAAGGCTGGCGCACTGCAGTCCACGGGGTCACAGAGAGTCAGAAATGACTTGGTAACTGAGCAATAAAAAAGAGCCTGGCCCAAGGTTCAGCTTGATAACTAAAAGAGGATCTGTTGAACGCGGGTCACATCATGTTGTAGAGCCAAATATATCGTGCCATTGCCTGTTGGTCCTTTCATGGACTGGAATCTGGTGGTCCGGAATCGACGATAAGAAAGTAAGAGAGAGCGCTTGTTGGTCCTTGAATGGGCCGGAACCTGGTGTTTCCGAGAGTAAGAGAGAGAACGAGGCTGATAGCCCCTGGTTTACGCGGAAAGCCAATAGAGCCCTGTTCTTGGGGCTCGCGCTGCTGCACGCAGGCACCAGGCGCCCTCTCGAGTGGGTGAAGGCGCCGGTGCGCCTTCTGGAGAGGGGCTTAGAAGCCCGGGCAAGAAAGTGAGCTCAGCGGGCCTCCGCGCTCCAAGGAATTAGCCAGAAATAGAGAGAAAGAGAGAAGGAATAGAAAGAAAGAAGGAAAGAAAGACACGGGGACCAAAGCTCCGATGGAGCAAAGGTGTTTTAATCAACAGGGCGTGGGCATATATACTGTCTTACAAGGTGGTTATTCTCAGCAAAGATAAAGATTAAAATTCCAGACTTACAAAACATAAGATGATCCCTATCAAAGAGACAGAGTTGCAAACAATCATCTTTTACCATTTGGCTCATAAAAAGGAAGACGGTACTTATCACTGTAATGAGAAATGCCTGGATTCCTCAGCCCCGGGAAAGGCGTGCCTCTCCTCTTAATTCTTGAATATTCAGGAATCAATAAGGGCGAGAGGGTTCCTGACAGATCCAAAACAACACACAGGAAGCCTCTTGTTAAATGCTTCCTGACAGTTGCCAACATGAGCAGGAAGCAAGTGTGTGTCAGTATTTTAAGATGAAACAAGGAAAAGACCCACAGAAAGAAGAAAGTGAGATACGGGTAGGAGAGGGGAAGATAAGAGAAAGAGAAGGGAGGAATCCAGTCTGGAATGTGATCTATTCTGATTTTAAAATAACAACCAAGCTTGAGCAAACTGAAATGTATGCTGATGACAGATGTTCCACAAAGGGGTAACACCCAAGAAAACCCTAAAGAAAAAAGGCTGGAGGGTCTGCTTCTTCTTGACCTTGTACAAGAGCAGAGAAGGTGGGGGCACTCACTTCTCATTCAAGGTGCTGAACACCAGGTCTCGGTCTAAAAACTTCCCCCACAGTCAAGGGCTGAATGCACTTCCAGAACTGTCACACTTATCTGTTGTGTTGTTGTTTTCTTTTTTTTTTAAAGCAACATTTAAGTGAACTTTATAACCACAAAAGCTGAGGGAAGAAGAAACGGGAAACTGAAGGATAAATTCACAGAGAGGATGAAAGCTTGAAATTGCTCCCCAAGCAGCAGCTGCTGGCAAGACAGGGGAAACAGGATAATTGAGAAATGCTAACCTTGGCGGTGAAGGATGCTGAAGTGAAAAGCTGTCAAAGGAGAGAACTGACAATTAAATCTCCAGACTGTCTTTTGCTCTTCTCATCTGTACTATGTTTCAGTTATATGCATTCAGATGCAGATGTCTGAATGGTGTTAGAAACTTCTGCAGCCCCACTGATGTTAAAAGTGTATTTTAGTTATGAATAAGCAAGAAACGATTATGCTGCTAGAAAATCACTTCAACATAAAAACAGAAGGCAGGTTTAACTGATATAAAGAAGATGGAAGGGCAAAAAAGGTGGGAAAGACTTGTAAACAAGGAGATAAAAAACTGGAGCCCACAGCCCAATCACCTGGCCTCTCCCAGAACTTAAGGCACTTCTTATTTGTGGAAGGAAAGGTCATGTGTATGTGTGCGTTTCAGCATGCTTGGTCATTCCGCCGTGTCTGACTCTTTGCGACCCCATGGATTGTAACCAGCCAGGCTCCTCTGTCCAGGGGATTTCCCAGGCAAGAATACGGGAATGGGTTATCATTTCCTTCTTCAAGGCATCTTCCCAACCCAGTGATAGAAACTGAGTCTTCTGTGTCTACTGCATTGCAGGTAGATTCTTTTACCCCACTGAGCCATTAGGGAAACCTTAATAATGCTCATATAAGGCAATGTATATTGGGTTGGCCACAAAGTTCACTCGAGTTTTCCTGTGTTACAAAAACCCAAAGGAACTTTTTGGCCAGCTCAGTACAAAAATTTTTTATAGGACATTTTTTCTACACTGATCTAATATACATACCAACCTTGTGTCAACAAATTACGATGGTATGAACTTTAACAGCCAAATCTAGTACAGGAATTTAACCTTGAGATAGAATTCTCCAACTGGTAAGTTCCTTCTCTCCTGATAGGGACCAGGATGGTACTTATAAAATGAAAATCAAGTAATACCACACCCCACTCTTTGCTGAAAACCCTAGAACTTACCTGCATATTGAAATAAGAGTAAAAATCTAAATTTCTCACTGGAGAGAACGTTCAACATCATCTCCCTGCTTGACTTTTCTGATCTCAATTCAATTCACATCCATGTTCCCCTCCTTCCTTACACCTCAGACACACAGGCCCTGCCTCTGCCCCTTTGTCAGAGGAGGTAATCAAGAGGACGTGACTGCTGGTTGATACTCAAGCTCTACCCAGGCAGTCGGAGGGTCCTTCCCTGTCCTGGGAATGTATATTCTGCCCACCGTGCCCACAGGGAGAGCTACTCCAAGGATGTACCTTGAGAGGTGATGTGTTGCTAAGACCATCCAGACTGAAAACATGACTGAACCCTAGTAAAGCCTCTTAAGATTTGCTGGGCAGCTGTGGAGATCAACTCATCCAGCACCCAAGACTAGCCTCTTATGTAAGTTCCCTTGCTTGTTAAATGTGCCACTTACCAATCTGTAGTGTTTTCTCCCTTGGAAACTCCAAGGCTGCAAACCAATCCCCTTACGGCCAAACTCATTCTAGAACTCAAATTAAACGTTAGCTCTGCCTTGAAAGCTCTCCCTCTAGTCTTTGCATGGTCAGTTTCAGTTCATGATCACCTCCACAGAGAGCACCTCCTGAGCATCTTACCCTTCAGAGTCCAGAGATACACACCCCTCTCTCTCTTGTTCCTAATATCCTATCATATAGATCTTCCTCGTCTTAAAATGGGGCTACATCCAGATTAATTCAGTGTACATTGAAAATGCATTTGAAACACTTAACCTACAAAACATCAGAGCTCAGACCAGCCTACCTTGAGCATGCTCAGAATACTTACATTAGCCTTTGTATGCATGCTAAGTCGCTTGTGTCCGACTCTTCATGACCCTATAGGCCGTAACCCACCAGACTCCTCTGTCCATGGGATTCTCTAGGCAAGAATACTAGAGTGGGTTACCATGCCCTCCTCCAGGGGATTTTCCTGACCCAGGAATCGAAACTGAGTTTCTTAAGTCCCCTGCATTGTCAGGCAGGTTCTTTATCACTAGCACCACCTGGGAAGCCCAACATTAGCCTACAGTTGGGCAAACATAAAGCCTATTTTGGAGAAGGAAATGGCAACCCACTCCAGTATTCTTGCCTGGAGAATCCCAGGGACAGAGAGGCCTGGCAGGCTACAGTCCATGGGGTCACAAGATTTGGACATGACTTAGTGACTAAACCACCAAAGCCTATTTTGCAATGAAGTGTTGAATATCTCATAAATTTGTTGAGTGCTGTATTGAAAATGAAAAACAACATGGTAGAACGGGCACAGAATGATTCTAAGTGCAGCAGCTCTTTACTTTTGGGATCACATGGCTAATAGGAAGCTTCAATTCACCCATATTTCCCAGTATCAGGAGCAAGTATTGTACCACATATTGCCAGCCAAGAAAAAAATCAAAATTCAAGGTATAGTTTGAATGTACAGTCAAATTCAAAGTTATATGAATGCAAACCATTTAAAGTTATATCTGAAATTATTTTATTCACTTATTTACATATTTGAGGTATTTATTTTCTTCTTTCTCTCATTGAAATGTTATAATGTTATTTCTATAAGGACAAATCCTCTCCACCTGTTTGTTTGGTTTTTTTTTTGCCACACCACACAGCATGTAGAACTTCTCCAACCAAGGATTGAACCTGTTTCCCTGCATTGGAAGCACAGTGCTTTAACCATTGGACTGCCAGGGAAGTCCAAGTTCTTTTCTATTAATCACGTGCCAGCACACAGAACAATACCTACATCACAGAACATCAACATATGTTCAGTGAAGGAATCTGTGCATTGATTTTAGAATCAGAACAAATGAATCCTTTTTAGTGGAGGTTTCATTACTTTTTTATTTTAAACAAATAAATGTCTGCTATACTCAGCAGCTAAGAATGCCAGTGGAAAGTACAGTGCACATGCTGATGGTGTGATACAAAATGAAGTGAGGAGAGTGGGAGATGAGAAAATGAAAACAGACTAAATTACTCTTTTAAGAAACATACTGAAAAGGGAAGTAAAGATAAAATGGTAGTGAGAGACTTGAGCAGGTGATTGGAAAAAGCCAGAAGGAAGAGGTAAGTTAAAAATACCCTCTTACACTGTTGGTGGGAATGCAAACTAGTACAGCCACTATGGAGAACAGTGTGGAGATTTCTTAAAAAACTGGAAATAGAACTACCATATGACCCAGCAATACCACTTCTGGGCATACACACCGAGGAAACCAGATCTGAAAGAGACACGTGCACCCCAATGTTCATCGCAGCACTGTTTATAATAGCCAGGACATGGAAGCAACCTAGATGCCCATCAGCAGACGAATGGATAAGGAAGCTGTGGTACATATACACCATGGAGTATTACTCAGCCGTTAAAAAGAATTCATTTGAATCAGTTCTAATGAGATGGATGAAACTGGAGCCCATTATACAGAGTGAAGTAAGCCAGAAAGATAAAGACCATTACAGCATACTAACACATATATATGGAATTTGGAAAGATGGTAATGATAACCCTATATGCAAAACAGAAAAAGAGACACAGAAGTACAGAACAGACTTTTGAACTCTGTGGGAGAAGGCGAGGGTGGGATGTTTTGAAAGAACAGCATGTATATTATCTATAGTGAAACAGATCACCAGCCCAGGTGGGATGCATGAGACGAGTGCTCGGGCCTGGTGCACTGGGAGGACCCAGAGGAGTCGGGGGGAGAGGGAGGTGGGAGGGGGGATCGGGATGGGGAATACGTGTAACTCCATGACTGATTCATGTCAATGTATGACAAAACCCACTGCAATGTTGTGAAGTAATTAGCCTCCAACTAATAAAAATAAATGAAAAAAAAAAAATACCAAAGTCAGGGTAGACTGTTTTTGTAAATATGTATGCTCTACAAATGCAAATTATTATTACAATATTATTATTATCCTAAGTATTATTATTACTTATAATTTCCCTATTTTATGTTGAAGCAAACCCATCTTTCAAAATTAATTATCCTTTGCTTTCTGATAGGTTATTACAATAACCATACTAAATACGACATCTTGAGCCACAAATTTCACTACATTGCTGGTTTTATCCCATAATAATGTCCAACTTGACTAACAATCATGATAAATACTATGACTCTATTTATGACATCCAAGTTACTTACTGAAATAGCAATATTCTTTGAGGCAGACAGACAGTGATATCAGTATTGAGATTAGATAGATACAGATGCATATTAAAGTATAAGGGATCCATGTATGTACATATTTTGTACATACAATATATAGTAGCAAATTTAAGACATAATCATGTGATCCTGCCAATAATCCTATGGTGTTGTATTATATTATCCGGAACCTGAGGTGGTAAGCTCTACTCACTTTTATTATTGGTATATTCATTTGGATCCACTTTATACCGCATATCCAATACCATGACATTATAGTATTTCACACCACACTTAACTATGTATGTTATTGGAATTAGAATCTACCCACTGAATAGGATCTGGATTCCCCATTTTAAAATGATCAAAGGTTTACAGACGTATGGGGCTTCCCTGGAGGTCAGGTTAGGAATCCACCCTGCGGAGGAGGGGACATGGGTTCAATTCCTGGGCAGGGAACTGACAGCCCACAGGCCATGGGCCACTAAACCCGTGTGCTGCAACCCCGGAGCCTGGGCGCCACGCCCAGAGGGCCCCGCGTCCCAGCGAAAGACCCCACACGGCCAAGACCTTAAGTAGCCAAACGAATATCTGAAAAATAAAGTTTATTTACTTTGCATTTTTGTATGCCAGTCATAATGTAGTCCAATTAGTTCACATTTTCTTAGGTAACTTCAAAGCAAAGACTTTGGAATATAATCCTGGTTCTCACATTTTTCCAAATGGAAACAATAGTTATAAAATCTCTCTCAACACATCAGTGTTTCATGATGAATGTACCTTTTACATTCCATCCAGTTAAGAAGTCGACCCTGGAGATTTAGCCAAGAAGCTCCACTGGTTTCTGAGGATTGCCTGGCAGCAAATATAAGCCTCTTTTAAGAACCACTAATGCCTCCTTCCTTCACCCAAAATTTATACTTCCATTCATTTTCCTACAATACTGCAATTTTGGTGGGTACAGAAACCCAGGAGTGCTTTTGCTTTATGCCTAGTAGTGTACAACCAACGTGCTGATTTTACATAAATGCCTTTGCCACCTACAGACCATAATGATAGGAAATAGAAATGTATTATCGTTCAAATGACTTTTCCTGAAACATACAATATTCTAAGGCTCCAAGTGCTAATACCCAAAACAGACAAAAACACTATAGGCAAAATAAAGCAATCATTTACGAAAGACACCTGAAATGACGGGGCTAAGCTAAACCACGTTGCTATGCCTGTGATTACGACTGAATCACTTACCTTCCTTTTCAATCTATAAAATGGGAATGCCATCTATTTTTTCAAATAGGAATGTCATTATAACTAACAAGAAATTGTGCGATGGTTTGAACTTAAAAGAAAGTTATATGCTAAATCAGCAATACTACGATTTCTTCAAAGATCCTTCTTTCAGAGCATGGCTTGCAAGGGAGAACTACTTACCTGAATGTGATCCTAGCTCTGACCCACAATATGAAAACGACTTTGTCGAATTTACTTAACAACTATGAGCCTCAATCTCAATGCCTACATATGGAACGCATAAATACTATTACATACTGGTAGGACTGTTGTAAGGAATAAATACAGTGTATATAAAGGATCTGACACAAAGCCAGAATAAAGTAGACACTCAAACTGTAGCGATTATTATACATTATTAATAACATCTAGGCTATAGCCACCTGGCTGGGAATTAGTGAGAAATAAAGTTTTTGAGCAACAAGTAAAAGAATGTACATGTTTTAATCACAGGTGAAAATGAATCTACTTTTAGGAATTTATCCAAAGTCTATAGAATTAATGGCAGGAATTTGAAACAGGCTAAAAAAGCAAAGCATGGCTGATTAATAGTCTTCAGATTGTTGTGCAAAATGAATACTGGTACTGGGTTATCAGACATCAAATTTATAAATGTACAGAATTCCAAGATCATTAGATACAAGGACAAATATTCTTCTAATGCCTGTAGAGATACCTGGAACACAGCATGCTAACAGAAGTTATTAATATTGCTACATAGTTTTAAATATACTGGTATCTGTGACCAATTAATCTATGACAAAGGAGACAAGAATATATGAAGGAAAGAATCTCCTCAATAAGCGGTGCTGGAAAAAGTGCACAGCTTCATGTAAAAGAAAGAAATTAGAACATCTCCTGGGCTTCCTTGGTGGTTCAGTAGTTAAAACTCCACCTTGAATGCAAGTGACAGCAGTTTGACCCCTGGTCCAGAAAGACCCCACGTGCCGCAGAGCAGTTAAGCCCACGCCACAACTGCGGAGCCTCTGCCCTAGAGCCCATGAGCCACAACATTGGGCCCACAGCTGCAACTACTGAAGCCCAACGCCTAGAGCCTCTGCTCCGCGGCAAAGAGAAGCGACCGCAAGGAGCCTGCTCACTGCAACGGAGATCGGCTCCACTGGCCAGAGTCAGAGAAAGCCCAGTTGGCACTGAAGACCCACCACGGCCAAAAGTAAAACTAAATAAAAAAATATCCCAAAAAGGAGTATACTAACATGTTTTTTAAATGAGAACATCTCCTCACACCATGTATAAATATAAACTCAAAATCGATTAAACACCTAAATGTAAGACATGAAAAGTTTAAAACTCCTCGAAGAAAACATAGGCAGAACATTCTTTGACATAAACTGTAGAAACATTTTTGGGGAAAAAAAAAGAAACATTTTGGGGGGGATCCGAATGAAATAAAAGCAAAAATAAACGAATAGTACCTAATAAAACTTAAAAACTTTTGCACAGCAAACCATCAGTAAAATGAACAGACAATCTACGGAATGGGAGGAAATATTTGCAAATGATAAGACAGCTAAGGGGTTATTATCCAAAACATATAAACAGCTTATACAACTCAATATCAAAAACAAAACAAAACAAACAACCCAATCAAAAATGGTCAAAAGATCTGAATAGACATTTTTCTAGAGAAGACATACAGATGGCCAACAAACACGTGAAAAGATCCTCATGATAACTTTCTGACGTAAGCTCTGTGCATATTAATATTCTCAGATTACATATCAAATCTAAAAGAACATTTGAAGACAAGTTGTAGATAGTAGAGGAGGGTCTTGAAACCAATCTTCCACCCACTGGTTCAATTCTCACTGCAAAGGTATTTAACAATACTCCAAATACTCTGTAATGGGCCCCAAAGTAGATGGTACATTTTAGACTTAAAAAAAAAAAACTGAAAGGAAGCTCTAGCTATCATCTTGGAGAAGGAAATGGCAACCCACTCCAGTGTTCTTGCCTGGAGAATCCCAGGGACGGGGGAGCCTGGCGGGCTGCCGTCTATGGGGTCGCACAGTCAGACACGACTGAGGTGACTTAGCAGCAGCAGCAGCAGCTATCATTTATCTAGAAAATCATCAAAAGAAGATCACCATATTGCCATGACACTGGACAAAGGAAATACTGTTGTTTTTCATGACTGTGATCTATGGGCTACAAAACGATCGATCTTTAAATGGTGTATCTTTTATTATTTATACTCACTGCATGATCTGGTAAAAGGTGAGTTAAAACTTCAGAGTTAAGGGTTTAATATCTATCAGACATTAGTCTATTGAGATTAGACCTAATAAAATGGCAAACAGGATTATCAGATAAAATGTAGGATGCCAACTTAAATTCACTTTTATATTTTTATAGGTTTACTGAGAAAAAGAATATATTAGAATGCTGCGAATATTTGTGTATACAGTTTGATGCATTTGGCCATGCCAACACTCATGATACCATCGTCATTATCAAGACACACAAATATCCATCACCTCCAAAGTTTCCTTGCACTGCTTGCTTCTGTGTATAAGTCTGTTAAGGACAATGTTTAACATGAGTTCTACCATCTAAACAAACTTCAAAGGGCACGATGCTATAGTGTTCATTATACGCACTATGCTACACAGCAGATTTTCAGAACTTATTCATGCTTTAAAACTGTAACTTTCTACCCACTGAATAACTCCCCATCTTCTCCCACAGCCCCTGGCAAACAACTTTCTGTTTTCTGCCTTTGTAAGTTTACTAATGAGATACCTCACATGAGTGGAATTAGGCAGTACCTGTCTTCTTGTGACTGACTTATTTCACTGAGCATACTGTCTTTCAGATCCATCCATGTAATCACAAACAGCAGGATTTCCATCTCTCTTAAGGTTGAATAATATTCCACTACATGAGTATACCAGGCTTCCCTGGTGACTCAGTGGGAAAGAACCTGCCTTCCAGTGTAGGGGGCGTGGGTTTGACCCCTGGGTGGGGAAGATAGCCTGGAGAAGGAAATGGTAACCCACTCTAGTATTCCTGCCTGGGAAATCCCATGGACACAGGAGTCTGGTGGGCTACAGTCCATGGGGTAGAAAAAAGAGTCGGACATGACTTAGCAACTAAACAACAGTGAGTATACCACACTGTCTATATCCATTCGTCAGTAGTCATTTCGGTGGTTTTAATGTCTCAGCTATTGCTAACAATGCAGTTATAAACTTGGGAGTGCAAATCTCTCTTCAAGATATTAATTTCAATTATACTTTAGAAATATACCAGGAATAGGATTGCGAGATTCCTATGGCATTCCTGTATGGATGAAATTTTTGGGTGGCATCACAGACTCAATGGACACGAGTTTGAGCAAATTCTGGGAAACAGAGAAGGACAGGGAAGCTTGGCATGCTGCAGTCCCTGGGGTCCCAAAGAGCTGGACATGACTGAGCAACTGAACAACAATGGCATTCCTATCTTTAATGTTTTAAGAAACCTAAAAACTGTTTTCCACAGTGCTATGTACACATTCTCACCAACAGACTGCAGAGGTTCTAATTTCTCCACAACCTCACTGACATTTGTTATCTTTTGGCTATTTGGTGATATCTCACCATGGTTTTGATTGGCATTTCCCTGATGATTAATGATATTGAACATCTTTTTATGTACCTGTTAGCCACCTGTAAGTCTTCTTAGGAAAAGTGTCTATTTAATCCTCTGCCCATTTTAAAATCCATTTTGTTTTGCTGTTAGATTATAAAAAGTTCCTTATATTTCAGAAATAAATCCCTTATCAGGTTTATCTAAAGTTCACATTTAACTAGGTGTCCTATAATTTTTGTTACAACATCTGCCAACTCTACTCTGGTTTTCATGTATATTAATTTAAACAGGAAATTAACATTGACTTCTATGTGGAAACATGCTTGAAGAAAAAAAAACAAGCTTAGAATATAGAGAACGGTAGAAAATAAAATGAATCTTCTTATGCTTTCTGATTGACTATTTTCTGCATATAGACTCAAGAAAAGATGTCTAAAAACTACTTCTTCAACTTGCCTTAAGTTCTTCTGGCCAATGTTGAAGATATGAATTGTATATTCCAGTTTAACATGTAGCAAATTTAGTCTTATGGCAACTAAGGACATGAGGCTTGAAGTCATAATGGGATGCTGAAACTTTACTTTGTACCACCTGCTAGAGACATGCTATTTAATTTCATAAAGCCTTAGTCTCTGCTTATGTAATATGTAGATAATAACAATACCTACTGGAATGCTAAGTAAGTTAATTTATTTAAAGTTCTAAGCACAGATCCTGACACATAGTAATCGATCTATAAATGCTAGCTGTGACACAGTAATCATTTAAAATTCTTTTGTGATTAACTTCTTTTTTCAATACAAAAAACCAGGTGACTGATCTCAGTATCTTTGCCACAATGCGCAAAGCAGACAACACTAAACACATATCCTTCATTCTTACAAGCCCTGTTGGGGTGTTTTACTCCTTTCAAAATAGCTGTAGGTGGTTTGATAGTAGTTAAATCAATCAGATTTTAATTTAATCTCTCTTTCACTTCACAGTATTAACCTTAAACAAAATTCTTTCTCTGCATTTCTGTTTTGTATTTACTGCCCTACTCTTACAATTATTTATCACTCTTTTTAATTATGAAATACTGTTTCCACAATCCAAATCTGTTCTTGCCAAGGAAGAAAATTAGCAGACGGCATTTTGGTTATGGGCTTGTGGCAGAGCAGTAAAGGACCCTCCTGCCAACGCAAGAGACGTGGGTTCAATCCCTGGTCAGGAAGATTCCCTGAGAAGGAAATGGCAACCCACTCTAATATACTTGCCTGGAAAATCCCGTGGACAGAGCAGCCTGGCGGGCTACAGTCCATGTGGTCACAAGAGAGTCAAGCAGGGCTTCGTGAGTGAACACCAACAAACAACATTACAATTGCATGGTAGAGTCAAAGTGAGATTTCACACTGAGCCACTTGTAACAAGCAATACATGATGTCCAACAATAAACAAGAAGCAAATTTGAGTATAATTGAGATAAAACTTAAAATGGAGTAGAGCTATCTAATTGGAAAGAAGCCTAGACTGTACCAATTAATTTAGAATATAATGTGTGCTATCAAATGATGGTGTGTTGATGATATTTATAAAGGAGATGGCTGGATCATTAAAATCTAGACAACACAAATCTTATTCCATGCCCAATCTCCTCCTACAAAAACTTTAGGCAAAAATGTCAACAACTAGAAAAATCTTGATTTACCGCCTCCCGCCTTCTTACAGCAATGATTCTCTGTCAAAATACGGCTACAAACAGGTGGTAGGAGACAGGCAGTATGTAGACAAGCCACAAAACATCCACTCCTGAGTGACAGAGATGGTGATGCTTCACAGCTGCTGGGTGGCACATAATTAAATAGAATAAGAAAATTCCTGATCATACTCACCCTTTGATAGATGCCAAAATCACAAACCTAGGATATGATTTTGTGATTCTGTATGGCAAAATCATCACCAGCTCTACATATAACATTTAATTCCACATACAAGATTCATACCAAGATATTTTCTTCCCTTCTTAAGTAAAACTTACATGATTAGTAAAGGAAACTTTTATGATTATTAAAGGAAATATTTTGTAGTCATAAAATCAGTTCTAAATATTTGTCCACTCAATTACCATCAAGACTAGATAAGTACTTTTTTACTTTTGCTCTCGTTATGCTTGTTCTCTTAGGAAATGAGGCTGCAGGAGAAATTCACTCCACCTCGCAATTTCTCTTTCATGTTAACAAAGAAGCAAAAGAATGAGTGGCAATGATAAAAATAATTCATCTTCAAGGGTTCTTTGTTAGGATAACTCTTGTAGCTTAAGAAGGACACATTCAGGCTTTTCTGGTGGCCCAGCAGTAAAGAATCTGCCTGACAATGCAGGAGATGTGGGTTTGATCCCTGGGTTGGGAAGATGTCCTGGAGGAGGAAATGGCAACCCACTCCAGTATTCTTGCCTGGGCAATCCCATGGACAGAGGAGCCTGGCGGGCTACAGTCCATGGGATTGTAAAGAGTCAGACATGACTGAGTGACTGAACACACACACACACACAAGGACACTTTCTCACTGTAACTACAGGTACAGGTCTGAGGGCATCCAGTGTGGCCCATAGGCCATCACACATTGTCCACTAATAATATACATCCAGGGGAGAAACATTCCTTTACCAACAAACTACTGCAATATCGTCCCTCCCTCAGCATAGAACCTTCTCAGCAGTAAGTGAACTAAAAGGTTAAAGTTGTATTTCTGAAGGCCTCCTCGCATATAACCATCCCCCAAAAGGTAGTAACATTAACTCATTTCAACCTTACCTTCGAAAAGTATAAAAGCAAGCAAACCTTGCACAAGGCACTGACAGCTGTTGAAACGCATGCCATTCTGTAGCCTCAAAAACAAACAAACAAAAAACAATGGAAAGAAGTCCAAGAAGAGGTACTCAAGTTCAACAGAGTCCACACTCTGCTCTAAGAGTAAAAGTTTGTGCAAAATGTTGGGACACCCACGTGGACCATTATTTAACTCCAAGCACAGCAGTGTTGCAACGCATGATGAAAAGAGACTGCAGTTCTGAGACGTGTACATTTTTACTACTTCAGTGTACACACACTGCTTGTGTGTGTTCAATATTTGTACACAACTTCATAACTATTAATGAAATCCTTTAGAGAGAAGGGTGGCACACCAGCAGATATTTTTTTTCATTTATTTTTATTAGTTGGAGGCTAATTACTTTACAATATTGTAGTGGGTTTTGTCATACATTGACATGAATCAGCCATGGATTTACATGTATTCCACCAGCAGATTTTAATATAGTAAAGTATTATACTTACTTTTCAGTTAATAATAGAAGCAATTGAGAAGTTGGTTCATTAAGAGTCAAACAGCAACCACTATATGTTTAGACCTCAGCGTGCAGTAAGCTGTATTTTATATATATATATATATATATATATATGGAGTAGGAAATGGCAACCTACTCCAGTATTCTTGCCTGGAGAAGCCTGTGGACAGAGGAGCCTACCATCCATGGGGTAGCAAAGAGTCAGACACATACATACTGCTTTCTGGCTTCTTCTTTTTGCAATGAGATTTCAGCTCCTTTTAAAGTCTTACTTTTCTTTAGCCTTTCCAATATCTGGAACTTCCTTTTCTGAATAAAATCACATAGTATACAGCACTTCCATCTTTGCCACCGGCTGTTTCTTTCCAGCCCTAACATTTCTTTATGGTGAACTTGGTTTCCTCGGCTGGGGGGCAGGTATGTTCCAGCAGTATGCAAATCACACAGTGAAGCTGTAGTCAAGCAGTTAAATGTGCAACTCTTGAGACGTGTTCCCAATGATTAGACTTACTAGATTCTGAAATCATAGCCCAACGTGGTGGCAGAAGGCTGTTATCTGAATCTCTTTCAGAAAAATTCCTCAAAAGAACACAGACTAGAGGGAAGTCCTACACTGGGGCGGGGGCAGGTAGGATTAGTCCAAGCGACTGATTGAGCCTCCCTGATGCTTCAGCCAATCAAGAATCCACCTGCAACGTAGGAGACCCAGGTTAGACCCTTGGGTTGGTAAGGTCCCCGGTAGAAGGAAATGGCAACCCGCTCCAGTATTCTTGCCTGGGAAATCCCATGGACAGAGAAGCCTGGTGGGCTACAGTCTACGGGATTGCAAGAGCTGGACACAACTTGGCAACTAACCCATGACAGCCAGCCATTCCATATTTGTTGAAAACCTACTGATCTTATTTCCTCCCAATTTATATCCTCTTACTTCATTGTTGGGAACAATAATCCAAGACACAGCAGGTAGAATACTTTACAACAACTGTGCCAGACACCATGTCGGTGTAACAGCAATTTAACCAATAATCCCTGAGTTAACACTCTTCTTGTGTCTGCGCTGTGCTTAGTTGCTCGGCCGCGTCCTACTCTTTGCGACCCCGTGGACTGTAGCCCACCAGGCTCCTCTGTCCATGGGGATTCTCCAGGCAAGAATACTGGAGTGGGTTGCCATGCCCTCCTCCAGAGGATTTTCCCAAACATGGATCAAACCCAGGTCACCTGCATTGCAGGCGGATTCCTTACCAGCTGAGCCACTAGGGAAGCCCAATACTCTTCTTACCATGTATAATTAAAGTATTTTGTAAAGTTTTTTATAAATTATACTTTTTACCAAATCATATTAAAATAGTTAATATCATACAGGATAAACATCATGCCATGTATCTTTAGCAGAATATCATGCAGGCTTAAAAAGGGATGAAATTATGATATATACCACAACATGGAGGAGCCTTGAAAACATGCTAAGTGGAATAAGCCAGACACAAAAGGGTAAATACTGTATTATCCCATTTATATGAGGTACCTACAATAGGCCAGTTCATAAAAGACAGAAAGTAGAGTAGAAGCTACCAAGAGCTGAGGGGAGGGAGACATGTGAAGTTATTGTCTAACAGCTATAGAGCTACTGTTTGGGATAATGAAAAAGTTCCAGAAATGGATAGCTGTCATAGTTGTACAATATTGTGAATATATTTATCCCACTGAACTGTATACTTTAAGTGGTGAAACTGGTAAATTTTCTGATGTCATATTTATCACAGTAAAAATAAAGAAAAATAGTATATGGTAAGAGTGATAAATGGAACACTCATCATATAATCTACATTTATTTTCTTCATGGCACTTGACAGTATTTTAAATTATAATGATGATCCATATGTTATTTGTATAATATTCTTCTCTCCCCCGACTAGAATACAGACCCCATAAAAGCAGAAACCCAGATCTTACCAACCCAAGGAAATAGAAAGGGTTTCTATTTCACTACATTATCCCCAGTTTACTTACAATGCTTCTTGTCACAGAGTAGGTGTAGGTGTGGAATAAATGAATTAATAAATCAAAGAAATGCTACATGTGTCCTTTTAATTTTGAACTTGGTTACACTACATAATCATGTACTTTTTCTTATATCTGATGACATTTAATTCCTCCACCCCTTGCAGGCAGCAGGATACTGTTAACTGTTAATCTACCTTATACGTGAGTCCCATCTCTGTAACCACATCCTCAGCTCCTTGAGAAGCCATGTGCTATAGCTCTGCTTCCCTAAAAAGGATCTTAGCTTCCATAGTGCCATGTGATGTACTAAGAACCTTCACATCCATGATCACACTTGACACACATGACCATGAGGCTGGCAGATATAATCATCCCCCTGCAGAGATGAGGACACAGGCTCAGAGAAATTCAGGGATTTGTTCAAAGTTACTCAGTGGCAGAGCCAGAACTCAAAACCAGGTTTTTTAGCTCAAGGTCCAAAATTCTTTCCAGCTTGGTAATGAAAACAATGATGCTCATGTCCTATTTAACACATTTTAAAATAGAATTGTGTATTTTTAAAGAATTCCTACTATATTTGGGGGTGGGGGAGGATTTATACCAAAAAAAAAAAAAAAACACAACACCTTGACCATGGATTTTTTAAATGCCCAGAAAGATGAAAATTATACATGTCTGGAAATAATTTAGCTGTTTACTGATACAAGACTAGAGGAAAAGAGGAAGAGAGAGAGGCAGAGGGATAGAGAGGAGAAAAGGAGAAAGAAATGTACATGGAAATGTGAGTTTTGTTCTGTCATACCTCCCATTCTCATTAAGAACCAGAAATCCAGAATCATATCTGAAATCTCTCAATTTTTAAATGTTCTCAATAATTCAAAACTCTGCATGACAAATACTGCCTGTGGGCAGCTCTGTGGCCTCTGATCTCATCTGCCATTTTTGGGTACATTTTAGAACAGATAGAACTTTCTAGTTATTGGCTATATAAACTCTGTTTGACTTGAATCAGAAAAAAAGCAGGAGAGCATTTAATAGCAAAAATGACCTAATCCAATATTTAAAATCTTAAAAGATGATTCTGTTAAAGTGGTGCATGCAATATGTCAGCAAACTGGGAAAACTCAGCAGTGGCCACAGGCCTGAAAAAGGTCAGTTTTCATTCCAATCCCAAAGAAGGGCAATGCCAAAGAACATTCACAGTTACACACAGTTACACACAGTTCACAGATAGCAGGCTATGCTCAAAATCCTTCAAGCTAGGCTTTAGTAGTATGTGAACTGAGAATTTTCAGATGTACTAGCTGGATTTAGAAAAGGTAGAGGAACCAGAGATGAAATCGCCAACATTCATTGACTCATAGAGAAAGCAATGGGATTTCAGTAAGAAATCTTCTGCTTCACTGACTACACTAAAAGCCTTTGATTGTGTAGATTGCAACCAACTGTGGAAAATTCTTAAAGAAATGGGAATACCAGACCACTTTACCTGTCTCCTGAGAAATCTGTATGCAGGCCAAGAAGCAACAGTTAGAACCAGACATGGAACAATGGACTGGTTTAAAATTGGAAAGGAGTATGTCAAGGCTGTATATTGTCACCCTGCTTACTTAACTTCTATGAAGAGTACATCATGTGAAATGCCAGGCTGGATTCACAAGCTGGAATCAAGATTGCCAGGAGAAATATCAACAACCTTAGATATGCAGATAATACCATTATAATGGCATAAGGCAAAGAGGAACCAAAGAGCCTCTTGAGAATGAAACAAGAGGGTAAAAAAATAGATTTGAAACTCAACATTCAAAAAACTAAGGTCATAGTATCAGGTCACATCACTTTATGACAAATAGAAAGGGGAAAGTGGAAACAGTGACAAATTTTCTTTTCTTGGGCTCCAATATCACTGCCATCAGTGACTGCCATGAAATTAAAAGATGCTTGCTCCTTGGAAAAAAATTTATGACAAACCTAGACAGTGTATCACAAAGCAGAGACATCACTTTTCCAACAAAGGTCTATATAGTCAAAGCTATGGTTTTTCCAGTAGTCATGTATGGATGTGAGAGCTGGACCATAAAGAAGCTTGAGTGCTAAAGAATTAACGTTTTCAAACTATGGTGTTGGACAAGACTCTTGAGAGTTCCTTGGACTACAAGGAGATCAAACCAGTCAATCCTAAAGGGAATTAACCCTGAATATTCATTGGAAGGACTGATACTGAAGCTTCAATACTTTGGCCACCTCATGAGAAGAACCTACTCATTCAGAAAGACCCTGATGTTGGGAAAGATTGAGGGTAGGAGGAGAAGAGGGCAGCAGAGGATGAGATGGTTATATGGCATCATCAACTCAGTGGACATGAGTTAGAGCAAACTCTCAAATAGTGAAGGACAGGGAAGTCTGGCACACTGCAGTCCATGGGGCCCCAAAGAGTTGGACACAGCTTAGCAACTGAAAAACAACATCCCCATAGTTCTTATTTAACCCCACTGAAAACTGTGTCTAGACCTGTGTGCTTCCAATGAGAGCTTTTTCATCAAAGAAATGTACTTCTAGGAACATTTTAAAATTCATAGATTTGAAGATCCAACCAGTCCATCCTAAAGGAGATCAGTCCTGGGTGTTCACTGGAAGCACTGATGCTGAAGCTGAAACTCCAATACTTTGGCCACCTCATGCAAAGTGTTGACTCTTTGGAAAAGACCCTGATGCTGGGAGGGATTGGGGGCAGGAGGAGAAGGGGACGACAGAGGATGAGATGGTTGAATGGCATCACCGACTCGATGGACATGGCTTTGGGTGGACTCTGGGAGTTGGTGATGGACAGGGAGGCCTGGTGTGTTGCAGTTCATGGGGTCTCAAAGAGTCAGACATGACTGACTGACTGAACTGAACTGAGAACATGAATGCAACATAAAACTAAGTGTGCTGTCCATGGGAGAATCCAGAGGCTGAAAACAGAGTATTTGTTCTTGCAAGGACAAGATCCAATGCTATGCTCACATAAAGATTATAACTGAGAATGAAAGAAAAGGACCTACTGAAAAGCAGATGTCTTGAGTTAGAAGTAGTAATCACAGCATCTGCACTTTGGTGTCGGGTAGAAAACACAGGAGGAAGACAATAAAGCACAGGGTATAAAAATAACAAAAAAGTCAGCTGGTTCTTTTCAACTGGGAGGAACAAAAATTACAGAGTGCAAAAGGATATTCAAAAGACTTTGGTAAAAATCTGAAGCCTTAAATAGCTCATGGTTCAGACAAGTTGGAATATAGATGCAAAGTAAGCAGAGAATAAAATGTTTGAACTTAGTTTTCTCATAGTATAAGGCTCAAAGGCCAGTCATACCTGTTTCAAATTAATTCTTTCACCAAACTCAGTAACACGACTTCCTCAGCAGTGCCATCTTTCACATACCAAAGACACTTCAATTTATTACATGTAACTCTCCAGAAAGCACCTCTAAAAAGTATCAAACGGGAATGCATTGGCCAACATTCTAACCTATGCCTAAATCCTCTACTGACTACATGAAAATGCAGAATGAACACATGATTTGGAGTAAGAATACTTGAATTCAAGTATTGGTCACCTGCCACTGCTTAGGGAAGTGATTTCTGGACTTATTTTATCTCTTGGAGCCTCAGCTGGCTTTTTTTGGTAAAAATGAAGGTATAATACTTGCCTTAACTACTTTACAGAATTGTTATGAAAATCAAAAGAGCTAATCTATATGAAAAATTTATAAGTTTTAACCCTAATAATCATATTATTTAAAGAGTCAAAGGTTCATCATTTAATAAAACCACAGCCTCACCAATCATCCAACAAATATGCCTGTTACTCTAAATAATGGCTATAATGTATCTGTGAAAATGACAGGCAGAATCCTTGCACAAATGGAGCATACAGTTTGATTAAAGTTGTAGATTTAAGTTTTGACAAAAATATAGCAAACAAAATAATTCATCTTTCAGCTAATAAAAGGATTATAAATACATTTTTAATCATGTATTGCTCACTTTTTATTAATTTCCATAAAGAAAAGAATATAATTGTATAGCTTCAATTCTGAAGTACACTTAGCCTGAAATCACAAAGCATTATTTACTATACACACATCATCATTATGTGATAATTATTGAACAGCACAGACATATTTTCCATTATGCAAACTAAAGGGAAATGCAACTGTTTACTCCAAGTTTGGCTTGGGGAAATATTCTTGTCGAGTCAATAAGCCATGTCCGATTCTTTGGGACCCCATGGACTGCAGCATACCAGGCTCCCCTGTTCTTCACTATCTCCCAGAATGTGCTCAAACTCATGTCCATTGAGTCGGTGATGCTATCTAACCATCTCATCCTCTGCCACCTCCTTCTCCTCCTGCCTGTTGCCTTTCCCAGCATCAGGGTCTTTTCCAATGAATCAGCTCTTTGCATCAGGTGGCCAAAGTATTGGAGCTTCAGCATCAATCCTTTCAATGAATATTCAGGACTGATTTCCTTGAGGATTGACTGGTTTGATCACCTTGATGTCCAAGGGACTCTTAAGTGTCTTCTCCAAAATCACAGTTCAAAAGCAACAATTCTTTGGTGCTCAAGCTTCTTTATGGTCCAACTCTCACATCCATACATGACTACTGGAAAAACCATAGCTTTGACTATACAGATTTTTGTCAGCAAAGTGATGTCTCTGCTTTTTAATAACAAAAAACTATTTGAGAAAATATTCAAAAGGTCACTATTGAGTGCTTGCTTTTATGCACTCAATAAAAGTGCATTTTTTTTTCTAGTGGTCATTGTAAGTGATACCAAGATCAGCAAGCCCCAATTCCTTCCTCCTTTAAGGGACTCATAATAGAGGAACAGACATGAGATCTATAAGATCACTTAAGTAGGAGAACGAGGCATGGAATACTAAATAAAAGATTGTAGAGGTTTAGAGACCAAACATGACCAAACATCCCTTTCAACGTACCTTCATAAAATGTTGACAAATAGGACAAAGCACAAGACCAGTATTTCTGAGTTAGATTCTGATCATGTCTTCACTCAAACTGGTTATTATGAATGGAAATAAATTATTTCAAACCAGTTTTCCTATCTATAAAATAAAAAAATAAAACTTTACCAATCTTCGGGCTTTTTCAAATCCTTTCTGAAAAAAAATATCAAGACAGAATAAACAGATTTGTCTGAATATCAGTTTCTCCACAGCTTTGGCGGTTACATTATGCAACAAATGGGAAGCACCCTCACTGTTTTTGACACTAAGAACATCTTCCATAAATGTTAACCCTGTATATGAAGAATGAAATAACTGAGCTAAACCTTAACATATGGGTAAGATTTTAACAAGCACAGACGATAAGAAAGCATGACATATCAAGACACATTTTTTATATTTAAATTAAGTTTAGTTTAATACAAATGTCACATCATCTTAATTAAAGAAATGGAAACTATCATGACTTAGGTATTCATTCTGTGATGTGTATGTTTAGGCAAATTTAGGCAAACAGCAAAGACTCAGAAGTCCTACCACCAAATCTACAAGCACTGAGAAAATGAGAAAGCCAACTTAATCTGGGGAAAGACATGGAACTAGAAACATGCAAGGATTAGAAATGGCAGGCAGGCTCACTTGGCAGTCTCACTTGGCTTCACCCTTAAGTCCACTGACTGAAGTAAAGAGTTAAGTCTAGAACAATGCATTTCAAAAATAAGGAAACAGCCTCAGGGAGAGGAAATGACTTGCCCAGTAGGGAAACAACCATAAGTGGTAGATTTAGGCCCCATAGGCAGGTCCTTTGATTACAAATTTCTTCTTCCTTCAAATCACTCTATGGCAACAGTAGTGGTATGTTATGCACCAGATATGTTTAATAGTTAATATGTTATAATAGTGGTATGTTATACACCAGATATGTTTAATAGTTAATATGTTATAATAGTGGTATGTTATACACCAGATATGTTTAATAGTTAATATGTTATAATAGTGGTATGTTATACACCGGATATGTTTAATAGTTAATATGTTATAATAGTGGTATGTTATACACCAGATATGTTTAATAGTTAATATGTTATAATAGTGGTATGTTATACACCGGATATGTTTAATAGTTAATATGTTATAATAGTGGTATGTTATACACCAGATATGTTTAATAGTTAATATGTTATAATAGTGGTATGTTATACAGCAGATATGTTTAATAGTTAATATGTTATAATAGTGGTATGTTATACACCAGATATGTTTAATAGTTAATATGTTATAATAGTGGTATGTTATACACCAGATATGTTTAATAGTTAATATGTTATAATAGTGGTATGTTATACACCAGATATGTTTAATAGTTAATATGTTAATATGTTATAATAGTGGTATGTTATACACCAGATATGTTTAATAGTTAATATGTTATAATAGTGGTATGTTATACACCAGATATGTTTAATAGTTAATATGTTATAATAGTGGTATGTTATACACCAGATATGTTTAATAGTTAATATGTTATAATAGTGGTATGTTATACACCAGATATGTTTAATAGTTAACATGTTATAATAGTGGTATGTTATACACCAGATGTGTTTAATAGTTAATATGTTATAATAGTGGTATGTTATACACCAGATATGTTTAATAGTTAATATGTTATAATAGTGGTATGTTATACAGCAGATATGTTTAATAGTTAATATGTTATAATAGTGGTATGTTATACACCAGATATGTTTAATAGTTAATATGTTATAATAGTGGTATGTTATACACCAGATATGTTTAATAGTTAATATGTTATAATAGTGGTATGTTATACACCAGATATGTTTAATAGTTAATATGTTAATATGTTATAATAGTGGTATGTTATACACCAGATATGTTTAATAGTTAATATGTTATAATAGTGGTATGTTATACACCAGATATGTTTAATAGTTAACATGTTATAATAGTGGTATGTTATACAGCAGATATGTTTAATAGTTAACATGTTATAATAGTGGTATGTTATACACCGGATATGTTTAATAGTTAATATGTTATAATAGTGGTATGTTATACAGCAGATATGTTTAATAGTTAATATGTTATAATAGTGGTATGTTATACACCGGATATGTTTAATAGTTAATATGTTATAATAGTGGTATGTTATACAGCAGATATGTTTAATAGTTAATATGTTATAATAGTGGTATGTTATACAGCAGATATGTTTAATAGTTAATATGTTATAATAGTGGTATGTTATACACCAGATGTGTTTAATAGTTAATATGTTATAATAGTGGTATGTTATACACCAGATGTGTTTAATAGTTAATATGTTATAATAGTGGTATGTTATACACCAGATGTGTTTAATAGTTAATATGTTATAATAGTGGTATGTTATACACCAGATATGTTTAATAGTTAACATGTTATAATAGTGGTATGTTATACAGCAGATATGTTTAATAGTTAACATGCTATAATAGTGGTATGTTATACACCGGATATGTTTAATAGTTAATATGTTATAATAGTGGTATGTTATACAGCAGATATGTTTAATAGTTAATATGTTATAATAGTGGTATGTTATACACCGGATATGTTTAATAGTTAATATGTTATAATAGTGGTATGTTATACAGCAGATATGTTTAATAGTTAATATGTTATAATAGTGGTATGTTATACAGCAGATATGTTTAATAGTTAATATGTTATAATAGTGGTATGTTATACACCAGATGTGTTTAATAGTTAATATGTTATAATAGTGGTATGTTATACACCAGATGTGTTTAATAGTTAATATGTTATAATAGTGGCATGTTATACACCGGATATGTTTAATAGTTAATATGTTATAATAGTGGCATGTTATACACCGGATATGTTTAATAGTTAACATGTTATAATAGTGGCATGTCATACACCAGATGTGTTTAATAGTTAACATGTTATAATAGTGGCATGTCATACACCGGATATGTTTAATAGTTAATATGTTATAATAGTGGTATGTTATACAGCAGATATGTTTAATAGTTAATATGTTATAATAGTGGTATGTTATACACCAGATATGTTTAATAGTTAATATGTTATAATAGTGGTATGTTATACACCAGATATGTTTAATAGTTAATATGTTATAATAGTGGTATGTTATACACCAGATATGTTTAATAGTTAATATGTTAATATGTTATAATAGTGGTATGTTATACACCAGATATGTTTAATAGTTAATATGTTATAATAGTGGTATGTTATACACCAGATATGTTTAATAGTTAACATGTTATAATAGTGGTATGTTATACAGCAGATATGTTTAATAGTTAACATGTTATAATAGTGGTATGTTATACACCGGATATGTTTAATAGTTAATATGTTATAATAGTGGTATGTTATACAGCAGATATGTTTAATAGTTAATATGTTATAATAGTGGTATGTTATACAGCAGATATGTTTAATAGTTAATATGTTATAATAGTGGTATGTTATACACCAGATGTGTTTAATAGTTAATATGTTATAATAGTGGTATGTTATACACCAGATGTGTTTAATAGTTAATATGTTATAATAGTGGTATGTTATACACCAGATATGTTTAATAGTTAATATGTTATAATAGTGGTATGTTATACACCAGATATGTTTAATAGTTAACATGTTATAATAGTGGTATGTTATACAGCAGATATGTTTAATAGTTAACATGTTATAATAGTGGTATGTTATACACCGGATATGTTTAATAGTTAATATGTTATAATAGTGGTATGTTATACAGCAGATATGTTTAATAGTTAATATGTTATAATAGTGGTATGTTATACACCAGATGTGTTTAATAGTTAATATGTTATAATAGTGGTATGTTATACAGCAGATATGTTTAATAGTTAATATGTTAATATGTTATAATAGTGGTATGTTATACACCAGATATGTTTAATAGTTAATATGTTATAATAGTGGTATGTTATACACCAGATATGTTTAATAGTTAACATGTTATAATAGTGGTATGTTATACAGCAGATATGTTTAATAGTTAACATGTTATAATAGTGGTATGTTATACACCGGATATGTTTAATAGTTAATATGTTATAATAGTGGTATGTTATACAGCAGATATGTTTAATAGTTAATATGTTATAATAGTGGTATGTTATACAGCAGATATGTTTAATAGTTAATATGTTATAATAGTGGTATGTTATACACCAGATGTGTTTAATAGTTAATATGTTATAATAGTGGTATGTTATACACCAGATGTGTTTAATAGTTAATATGTTATAATAGTGGTATGTTATACACCAGATATGTTTAATAGTTAATATGTTATAATAGTGGTATGTTATACACCAGATATGTTTAATAGTTAACATGTTATAATAGTGGTATGTTATACAGCAGATATGTTTAATAGTTAACATGTTATAATAGTGGTATGTTATACACCGGATATGTTTAATAGTTAATATGTTATAATAGTGGTATGTTATACAGCAGATATGTTTAATAGTTAATATGTTATAATAGTGGTATGTTATACACCAGATGTGTTTAATAGTTAATATGTTATAATAGTGGTATGTTATACACCAGATATGTTTAATAGTTAATATGTTAATATGTTATAATAGTGGTATGTTATACACCAGATATGTTTAATAGTTAATATGTTATAATAGTGGTATGTTATACACCAGATATGTTTAATAGTTAACATGTTATAATAGTGGTATGTTATACAGCAGATATGTTTAATAGTTAACATGTTATAATAGTGGTATGTTATACACCGGATATGTTTAATAGTTAATATGTTATAATAGTGGTATGTTATACAGCAGATATGTTTAATAGTTAATATGTTATAATAGTGGTATGTTATACAGCAGATATGTTTAATAGTTAATATGTTATAATAGTGGTATGTTATACACCAGATGTGTTTAATAGTTAATATGTTATAATAGTGGTATGTTATACACCAGATATGTTTAATAGTTAATATGTTAATATGTTATAATAGTGGTATGTTATACACCAGATATGTTTAATAGTTAATATGTTAATATGTTATAATAGTGGCATGTTATACACCAGATGTATATAAAGAGCAGAAAGAGTTCTGGGTGTCACACTGGTTGCCATTTTTGCACTAAGGGAGAAAGACAACATAACGCCAGGGGACAGAGAAGTTCGGCCCTTTCTTATCCCTCTCCTCTGTTCAACAGAACGAGTCAAACTCTTCTCCTCCTTCCATGCTAGTGACCTGACCATTGATGTTGTGCTTGCCTTAGCAGGCTTAATTTCCATCTTCTGACAAAGGATAACACTACTAATATAAACTACTATTCTCTCCTTTCAGAATGTTTGTTTCTGTGTAAGGAAACAAATTTGTCTAGAAATAAATTTGTTTAGGGTACTGTCTTCACTTCATCTCCAGAACCAATCAGAAAGAAACCCAGTAAGTATAACTAATGGAATGCACCTAAATCTAGAAATACTCCCATAGTTATAACCAAAAAAATTGGTTAATATTTGAGTGATGATATGCATAAGGCCTCCCTTTGATAAAGGAGAGAGCATTTTAGGGGGTGGGAGAGAGGCTCAGGAGGGAGGGAATATATGAATATTTATGGCTGATTTACGTTGTTATATGGCAGAAACCAACACAACATTGTAAACAATTATCCTCCAGTTACAAGAAACAAAAATTTTCATTAAAAAAAAAAGACTGAAGTAAAGGAAAATCTGGCCATTAAAAGGACATGCACAATCTTTGAACTTCAGGAGCAAATTGTATAATAATAACCATAGTAGTTAACTTAGAAGTTAACTACTTCTAAGGTGCTAATGATGGTTCCAAATCAGTAAAACCTTTGCTGATAATAAAATATACCTTTTAGGGTATATGATATGGCCTAGTACTTCAAATTCAGGCCATAGGAACATTAATTTCCATGAGCTTTTATAGAGGTTTTAGGGTCAGACACTAAACAAGATGGTTCAGAACAGAGAGTATATGAATATATCACCCAAATTTAAAACCACACCATAATATCCCATTTGAGACTGGTGGAGAGGGCTTTTATGAAGCTGAAGTGTTTAACCCAGTAGCTGAACACTTGAATCTTGTCTAATAGCATTTCACTTAAGCATTTTAAAATATGAAATATTGGACAATAATAAAAGATGAATAATAAATTTATATCAAAACAATTAAAAAAAAAAAAAAAGGAGAGTATTTTTCCAAAGCTGGAACTTATCTGCCCTTCCTTTAGATTCATTCCACCCTCCAGTACTTAGGATCAGCTCTAGCAGCTGGAATGAGAAATTTCAGTTCAGTTCAGTTAAGTCGCTCAGTCATGTCTGACTATGACCCCATGAAACGCAGCATGCCAGACCTTCCTGTCCACTAGCAACTCCCAGAATTCACCCAAACTCATGTCCATTGAGTCGGTGATGCCATCCATCCATCTGATCCTCTGTCATCCCCCTCTCCTACTGTCCTGAATCTTTCCCAGCATCAGGGTCTTTTCCAATGAGTTAGTTCTTTGCATCAGGTGGCCAAAGTATTGGAGTTTCAGCTTCAGCATCAGTCCTTCCAATGAACACCCAAGGACTGATCTTCTTTAGGATGGACTGGTTGGATCTCCTTGCAGTCCAAGGGACTCTCAAAAGTCTTCTCCAATACCACAGTTCAAAAGCACCAATTCTTCTGCACTCAGCTTTCTTTATAGTCCAACTCTCACATCCGTACGTGACCACTGGGAAAACCATAGCCTTGCTACATGGACCTTTGCTGACAAAGTAATGTCTCTGCTTTTTTTTTTTTTTTTTTTGCCTTACGTCTCTGCTTTTTAACATGCTGCCCAGGTTGGTCATAACTTTCCTCCCATTAGGTAGAGCTGGCCCCAACCACAGGGCTCACATCACACTTGTCAGTCTCACGCTCACAGGGCCTCAGGTCTGGAAATGGAGCACCATCGTTTTCCCAGGCCGGGTTTCTTTCTCTAGCACCTGTAAACGGCCTCTCTTCACGCTTACCATCTCCTTGGAGCTCTTTCTGATCCTGAACCTCAGCCCTAGTCTTTGCGACCTCCCAACAGTCTCCTTGACAATAACTGTCTGCTTATACCTCTCCTGCCCTCCACAAGAATCCTCTGGGCTGTGTTGCTTTTTCCTTATGGCCTGGACACCAGGCTTCACCGACCAGAATGACCCACGCTGGCCTGACCCACCCTCAGCCTCAGAGCATCAAGGTCTAGACCTGAGTCCACGGGGCCATCTGCGCCTACTTGATCACTGGGGGCTTATAATCTAATTGAAATAAATACACACACACATACACACACACATATGCATCTGGGGTATATATGTGTGTATATATAGACAAATATATATATATAATTATATATATAACTATATATAATATATAATGCAATTATATATAACATAATACAATAGATATAATAGATAATATATATAATACAATATATAATATATAATACATATAATATATAAAATAATATATAATTATATATAATATAATTGTATATATAATACATAATATATTATATATAATGTATATAATATAATTATATAGAATATATAATACAATAGATAGTATAATATATATAATACAATATATAATATATAATACATATAATATATAATATATAATTGTATATATAATATAATTATATATATAATGTATAATATAATAGATACATAATATATGTAATATATAACATAATATATAATATAATATATGACATTATATATTGTATATTATATAATATAAATGTATACATAATGTATAATTGCATATATAATGTATAATTGTATATATAAATATACAAAATATATATTAAACTGTATAAAAATATATTTATAAATATATATAAATACACATAAATATTTATATATGTGTGTATATATGTATATATATGTGTGTATGTGTATATACATATGTACACATATATTTGTATATATATAGATGCAGATATAGATAAATATATATATTTATATATTTTTATAAATAGAAAATATATATAAACATATACCCCCAATATATACACACACATATATATATGGGGTGTAAATATATATATATAAAATATAAATCACATATCACATACATATATATATTTATGTGTGATATGTGTATACACATATACATGCATATATGTATAATTTATATTTATGCACATATATATTAAATTTTATATATATAAAGTTTGGAGAAGGAAATGACAATCCACTCCAGGATTCTTGCCTGGAGAATCCTGTGAACAGAGGAGCCTGGTGGTCTACAGCCCACGGGGTTGCAAAGAGTTGGACACAACTGAAGCAACTGAGCATATACATAATTGGTCTTGACTTTTGTTATTTTGTGTTGTTAGTTCTTATCGGTATTTAAAATATCAAAGCAAAAACAATGTGGTTCTTGAACTGGTAAACTTTAGGCATTACCCAGCTATAACTAGGACAACCCAATGGGACATTGACAATGTAACCACAGAGCTGACTAGTGGGTATATGACTCAGAACTAGACTTTCTGGAGTCAAATCCAACTTTTGTCATTTACTAACTTTGGGTTATTGGACAGAATTAACAATGCTTCAATTGCTTCAACTATGAAGTGGAGGAAATGATGCCTTTCTCAAAGACTTGTGAACACTAAATGTATTAATACATTTACACTGCTTAAGATAGGTATCACTCAACAAGTACACATGTACTATCTGGGTGGGTGGCCATATCTGACAAATAATTAGAGGATTCATAAAGAAGATCAAATAGAAAATAAGTGTCATATTGAAATCAGCTATTAACTCTTCCAAGGTGATTCCTCTGACCCTCCCCAGGACAAGCTGAATTTGCCTCCTATGTATTAATATCAATGAGTATTTAGCAGGGAGGTTTAGACCACTAGGTCTGCCTTGACAGCTTACTACCTGTGTGAAAGTCCTTTCTTTGTTCAATGTATTGGGTTGGCCTAACTTCATGGCAAATAAATGGTGAAACAGTGGAAGTAGTGGCTGACTTTATTTTTGGGGGCTCCAAAATCACTGCAGATAGTGAGTTCAGCCATGAAATTAAAAGACGCTTACTCCCTGAAAGGAAAGCTATGACCAACCTAGACAGTATATTAAAAAGCAGAGACATTACTTTGCCAACAAAGGTCCAACTAGTCAAGGCTATGGTTTTTCCAGTAGTCATGTATGGATGTGAGAGTTGTACTATAAAGAAAGCTGAGCACCGAAGAATTGATGCTTTTGAACTGTGATGTTGGAAAAGACTCTTGAGAGTCCCTTGGACAGCAAGGAGATCCAACCAGTCCATCCAAAAGGAGATCAGTCCTGGGTGTTCATTGGAAGGACTGATGTTGAAGCTGAAACTCCAATATTTTGGCCACCTGATGTGAAGAACTGACTCATTGGAAAAGACCCTGATGATGCGAAAGATTGAGGGCAGGAGGAGGAGGGGACAACAGAGGATGAGATGGTTGGATGGCATCACCGACTCAATGGACATGAGTTTGGGTGAATTCTGGGAGTTGATGATGGACAGGGAAGCCTGGCATGCTGAAGTTCATGGGGTCACAAAGAGTTGGACACGACTGAGTGAATGAACTGAACTGAACTGAAATGTTCATTCACGTTTGTCCATAACAACTTGAATATCTAGACTAACTGGAGCCTGCTGAGTATTCCAGTCAATGTTCTGGGGACCACAGGGGGCCCAAGGCAGATAACTCCTCTCTTAAAATAAAACATGAATGAATGGCCAACACAATGGAAAACAATGCTTTCTACCTGATAGGATTAGCTTTATTATTAATTTAGTTAAGACATATAAAGCACTTAGCAAATACTGACATGTTAGCCAACTTCTATTATTAGCATAACTCAAACAATACTCAGAGAGAGGAAATGATGAAATCAGAACGTTTCTAAGTGATTAGAGCAAGGGAATATAATGCTCCTGACACATAGGCAGTTTGTCATTACTCCAGCCCCAATTGGAACTCTTCCCACCAAAAGTAAATGCAAATCTTAATTGTAGCTGAAAGAACACCACACAGAAAAGTCATTCACATCATACGAAGCAATGTAGCTACATCCTCTTACAAACAGAAAAGCAGGCAAAGTGAGCATGATAAGTACATATAACAACTCATGTTCTGCAAAGCTTTTAAGGGATGCAATCTTTCTTAGAAATTCAGTAAGAGGCTACACTTTAAAAGATCAAGTAGATACAAAGAACCTTAGAATAAAAATGATGGCCCCAAGCAAGAATGCAATAATCCAACATGTACTAGGACAAGGCAAGCACCAAGAAGCATCAAAGGAACCTAAAGAAAGAAAATTTCAGTGGATCAAGGTGTGGGTATATTACTACATTCTTAGTGAACAGATCCTAGAAATGAACGTGAATTTCACTCTATAGTGTTTGCCTTGTGCGTAAACATGCCTTCTGCTGCTGCTGCTGCTGCTAAGTCGCTTCAGTCGTGTCTGACTCTGTGTGACCCCATAGACAGCAGGCCGCCAGGCTCCCCCGTCCCTGGGATTCTCCAGGCAAGAACACTGGAGTGGGTTGCCATTTCCTTCTCCAATGCATGAAAGTGAAAATTGAAAGTGAAGTCGCTCAGTCATGTCCAACTCTTAGCAACCCATGGATTGCAGCCACCAGGCTCCTCCCTCCATGGGATTTTCCAGGCAAGAGTACTGGAGTGGAAACATGCCTTAGGCAGTCACAAATTAAATTTTAGAGTATATTTCTTATTCTAAAATGCAGAATTCACTTACTTTCAAACAAGCCCTCCTGATCTTCTTCCTGCCCAGCAGAGATCAAACTTCCCTGGGGTTGTAGGAGGCCGTACACCAGAGGGGTCTACAGCCAGTCGGCCTTGACTACAAACTGCCTGTATGACCTTAGTAGAATTATTTCCTCTCACTCTCTATTTATCTCCTTGCCTGCAAAGTGGAGCTAATGCCAGAATCTACCGAATAGGGGTAGCATGGTTATTAAATTAGCTAAGCCAGGTGACTCAAGCGAAACATTTAGGATGTTGAATGACACACAGAAAATATATATATTGTTTATCCATTGGGTACCAAGTTAAAGGATGTCACATTTGTTGCTGACAAATGTCTAGACTAACTGGATCCTGCTGAGTATTCCAGTCAACGTTCTAGGGACCACAGGCAGATAACTCCTCTTTTCCAATAGCGTGTTCCGCCCTGCTTCTCAGGGCTCAGTCCCCACAACTAGGCTTAACAAGTTAATTTTCTCTGGCTTTATTTTACCTTACAATCTAAGTTACTAGGAATGAGTTGCCTGAGGACCTGGATGGTTTCTTTGGTCTCTGTGGACCTTACATTTAACATAATATAACATCAGGCACAAACCAAGGTTTCAAAACAACAAATGATGAATGATCAACAAATGAATATCAAACAAGGAAAAAATTTTTTAAATCCAAGACTACTTGCTAAAATCAGCAGACCTTTAAACTAAGAAAATGAAATTATCGTTTTAATGTTCTTTTAAATTTCTTTAAAGTTCTTTTAGCTTACAGCTAAAAGCACTAGCAACGCTTTTTAAAGTGAATTGTGTAAACTGTCATGTTGGAGATCTTGAAATGTTTTAATGGAATATTACCACCATTTCCTCTGTCACTTAAAAACTTAAAAAATTTCTTTCTGCCCCAAATGTTCTGAGAAGCGTGTATGTTCTTTATGCATTGGACTGCCTAAACATAGAAAAATTATCTGCTTCTCCATCAACCACTGATTTTTTCCATTACCAAATGAGAGGTTCTAAAGGCCCACAATGACTAGGATAAATCACCCCATTTCTTTTACTCTATTAAAGGAGATATTTTATGTTCCACTGCCACAAAATCCAAGATGAACATCAGAAATAGCCTGTGAGCTGAAGACTTCCATTTTAAAATGGCATCACAATTTATCCTATTTCCTACTGTACCATGAGCATTACATTATTCATTAGACGCATTTGTTTTTAAGCAGCTATTACACAGCTTTTGTTGAGCGTAGCCTTCCCAGTATAAGGTGGTGATTTGGAGAGATACCTTCCAGAGACAAGGTCACTTTGTGGAATTCTCCCCCATGTGACCACAGAGTGTTTGCATACATACAAACTCACTCATGACATTCCGGTCATGCTTGCTCAGCAAGCAAGTAATTTGCCACTCTCGTTTCTCCAGGTACGAGGTACCTGGTGGAAAATCAATCTTCTTTCCGCTCCATACATCACAGCTCCCCCAGACACCCAGTGCATTCCAGCTCTGAAATGATGCTCTGAGAATAAGACACAAACCTGTTTCAGCAAATGCATTATCCGAAGGGGCTAATGAATGTTACACCTCACTGGGAAACCCCATCTTGGGGCAGGGGAAATGTCTATACACAAAGCAAAGGTGCTGTTTTGTGCAAAGCAGTTCCTACACCAGAGGGAGAGATGTCTTAATAGTGGAAGAAACAAGTAGCTGCAGGGGGTTTAGTGAACACTTTTTCAGAAATATTAATCTACCAGCTCTTCAGGTCACAAATCATTTTCTCCACCTCTTTGACAGGGTGAAATTTGACTTTGAAAGACAATCCATTGTAGGATCCTGACTGGCTATAATATATCAGGCTTCTCCCCAGGGGCAGAACCAGCTCATATCAGCAGATGAAATCATTCTGTGTTTTCGCTGATACTGATTGCTGTTTTTTCATCAACATGTCCAACTCAACATCATAACATAAGTGCCAGTGGGAAAAAGAAGTGGAAATATTTTCATTCTATACCTATCTTTGAATCCAAGGAAGGGTAACATGCTGGAATTTTCACGGCTCAAATGTATTTTAGAAAACCACTAATTCAGTGCCAACAAATATTTATTGAATACCTACTCTGTCCTATTGTGGGAGCTATAGATAAAATAGTTCATAAAAGAAACAAAGTCTTTCTCCTCATGGAATTTATGTTCCAGAAGAGTGAAAGTAAATGAACATCTAAGTAAACCAATATGGTAGTTTCAAGTATTAATTACAGTTGATGAAAAAAATAAGAGAGCCATGTGATACACAGTGATGGAAGGCTGGAGATTTCAAAGCAACATCAGATAGGATGGTGAGAAAAATAGTTGTCAAAGGAACTAGCCATGAGAAAAAAAGGCAAAGCATATTCTAAGGGGAAAAACAGAGAAATGTTGAAATAGAAGGCAGTGTGGCTACAGCAGGTAAGCATGGGTCAGAAAAGTGATACTGGCAGGAGTTGGATCACAGAGGCCTTGGTTATGATCAAGAATTTGGGATTATTCAGGGGAGGGAGATGGGCTGGAGGTTCAAGAGCAGGGGACATACGTATACCTATGGCTGATTCATGTTGATGTTTGACAGAAAACAACAAAATTCTACAAAGCAATTATCCTTCGATTTAAAAATATATTAATCTTTAAAAAAGAATTTGGGATTATTCAGTGTGCAGTGAAAAGGTGGAAGGTAGAAGTGGAGGGAGCTTTGAAACAGCAGGGCAAATAACATGATCTCATTAACATCTTTTAAAGATCACATTATAAAGAGTTTTTACATGGATACAGAATTGTACGGGGTTGATGTAGTAGAACTAGGAGGAAGCTGGGGCCATCGCAGGTGAGTTATTATGATGGCTTGACCAAATAAGGTACCAGCAAAGATGAAGAAAAGTGCATATACTTGTCATATGTTTTGAGTATATACACCTCAGAGCTTGTCCAAATATTTGATGAGAAGGTAGGAAAGAAAATATTGGTGTCATTAGTAAAAAATAGAGGAAATGGAAATGAATAACTCTCTTTTGGACATATTAGGTTTCAGAAGAGAGATGTGCAAGATGTTACTTTAGGAAGTTGGGAACCCAGAACTGGAGCTAAGAGAGATAAATTCTGGGGCAAACAGATGCTGTTTAACGCCAAGTACCCATGCGAACTCACACGTGGCAGGGTTGCCAGATAAAATAGAGGACATGAGCTAAATATGAAATTCAGACATAACGAATAATTCTGGTATAAGAATATTCCAAACTAGGAAAGATAATGTTTAAGGGTACAGACTTTCAAAGAAAAATGTTTAGGTGGGAAAAGTGTTCACTTTTACTTTCCCACAGTTGTCTTTATGTTTCATAAATATGAAATAGCCAATTATAAAATAGCCAATAGAGCAGAAAGTCCTGGAGATCTAATGATTATAGACAACAGCACTATATTATATACATCAGACTTGCTAAGAAACTAGCTCTTAGTTATTCCCACCACAAAAAAAAATAATAATTATGTGACATGAAAAGGTGTTAGCTAATGGCAACCATATTTAAAAATATATATATATATATATAAATCTATCAAATCAATATGTCATACTCCTTAAACTTACATGCTATTACATGTCAATTATATCTTAGTAAAAAGTATGTCCCAAACACTGCATGAAACATACAAAAGTAAAAAAAAAAAGAAAAAAAAGAAATACACAAAATTATGTCCCAATAGTTTATATGATAGGTAGATAGACAGATGTATGTGGACTCACACTACATGAAACATACTTACACTAAAAAAATGTTACATAAAATTAAAATTTAAGTAGGCATCCTGTATTTTTAATTGCTATATCTAGAAACTCCAACTCAAAGTAAGATTTTAAATAAGAAAGACCAAGACCTACGACACTCTGAACTTTAGAGCTGTAACAGAGAAAGAAGAGTTTATAAAATTGTTTACAAGGAGCCTTAGAAGGAGGAGGCAGTCAGGAGAGAGTGCTGCCACAGGCATAAAAAGAAAAAAGGCATCCCCAAAAGAAAGAGATACTCAACCGAGACCAGAGTTTGGACTGGTGCCTAGGGATTGAATGAGAGAAACTCAACAAGTAACCGTGACGGTGGACAACAGGGAAGCAAGCCTTGGTGACCTTGGAAACAGCAGCAAGAGTGAAGGGGAAGGAACAGAAGACACTTTGGGGTGGGATAAGGAGATGAAGAAGTGGAGACAGTGAATATAGAAAATAGGATGGTAGCATGGGGAGACGTAGGGTCAGGAAATGTAGGAGGATTTGCGTATGTTGATGGGAATGATCCAGTAGAAAAGGAAAAGTGGACAATTCAGGACTGAGAAGCATGAAAATGGTAGGACCTAAGTCCTTGGGAGGAAATGAGATCCAAACCATGACAGGTGGGTTGACTTAAAGTAGTGGAGACAAATTTTCCACTATAAAAGAAAGAAGATAGGGAATGTGGGCATAGTTTCCATTGCTTTCCAATTTTATAAATGATCACATAAAAATACATACACAAAATAGTCCATTCTTTCCTACATTTTAGTTTGTTCAAAATAACTATTATATACTATTTAAACAAGCGTAAAATAAGAAGGAGACAAGGGCATCACAGGTTGAGATGGCTGGATGGCATCGCCAATGCAATGGACATGAACTTGGGCAAACTTCAGGAGATGGTGAGGGACAGAGAGGCCTGGAGTTCTGCAGTCCATGGGGTCACAAAGAGTCAGACACAACTGGGCAACAACAACAACAAAAACAATTGTAGACATATTCAAAGCAGTTGCTTGTTTCAAGATGATTTAATAGCAAAATGAACTAAATAGTTGTTGTTTCATTACTAAGTCATGTACAACTCTTTTGAGATCCCATGGATTGCAACTTGACAGGCTCCTCTGTCCACAGGATTTCTCTGGCAAGAATATAGGAATGGGTTGCCATTTCCTTCTCCAAGGGATCTTCCTGACCCAGAGATTGAACTGACGTCTCCCCCATTAGCAGGTAGATTCTCTACCACTGAGCTACCAGGGAAGCCCAGTTAGATAGTTTAGGGAGGAAGGTGTTCTCTTTCACCTTCCCAATGCTGCCTTTATTTTTCATGAATATGGAAACTATAAAATGACTAGTCTCTAAGCTTTTATAACATCCAAATGGAACTTTTACTAAACGGGAGTCAAATACTCTTAAATAACACTTTTCATAACAATGACACCATGAAACACATCATTAAACAGAGTAAGTTTTACTGATACAGTGAAAGCAAATACTGACAGTTCCAGGGGAACAAAGGTCAGTTGTTGTGGAAACCATTCTTTGGACCTCCTGACCTTTGTGTGTGCTGTTTAACATGGATATTTGCATTAGATCTAGTCCAAAATAAAAATAAAGTATTCCGTAATATCACTACAAAAGTAGCTCCACAGCAAAGAAGACAGTGCTGTATTTGGGGGATAGTAGACATTTTAAAAGCAGATATAATATCTTTAGAACTTTTCTCTAAGTATCATGCACTCATTTGTCAGTTGCCTGAAATCCTGCTGATATTTGTAAATGAATGTGATTATTTGCCCCATAGTACATCATGTTCTTATTAACAAAAGAGTGACAGTCTGACAAACAAAATTGCTGGTTTATTAAAATTTCAGAATAAGGACTGTCTGCATGGTTCCTGTTATTTTAACACAAAGTTCACCACTAAAACAATCTTGTATTCTTTCAAATATTTAAAGAAATGTGTCTCCTACCCATCCTGCATTTGAAAGCAAACTAATACTGCCTTTAGAATTGATAAAATATGGGTACAGAAAAACTCCTATTCTTAAACCAACTAACATGTTGTCATCTACTGATAATACTAACTAGATTAAATGAGCTCTTTCTCCACATGGTTATTACAATTTAAAATTTTCCCTGTATTTTGATAGTATTTATCTTAGAGTCACCATATTAACACAAGAAATACATATGGAGCAAAATCTAAGCTCTGTAAAGCTAGAGGCCTTATATACTTTGTAGAGTGTCTGGTACTGAACAACAGTTAATAAATGATGAATGTATAGATGAATGGGTGGATGGATGGAGAGCAGGCCAAAAAGATGCTAATAAATTTATCCATATGGTAAAAAAGAGTTTATAAATACTTTCTTCCACTATCACCACTATGCAACATAGTATTGGAAATCATAGCCACAGCAATCAGACAAGAAAAACAAACAATCCAGATTGAAAAAGAAGAGGTTAAATTGTCATTATCTGCAGATGACAAGGTACTCTATATAGAAAAACCCTATGACAGTTTTCACAGAACTAAAATAGATAATCTTAAATTTTATATAGAACCGTAAAAGACCCAGAACTGCTGCCAAAGCAATCCTGAGGAAAAAGAACAAAGCAAGGGGCACAATCCTCTCTGACTTCAGACAATACAGCAAAGCTACAGTAACCCAAACAGCATAGTACTGGCACAAAAAGAGGCAACAGGTAAACGGGACAGAATGGGGAGCCCTAAAATAAACCCACATATCAACAATCAGTTAGTCTAGAACAAAGGAGGCAAGAATATACAATGGAGAAAAAAGCAATCTCTTCAGCAAATGGTACTGAGAAAGCCAAAAAGCTACATGTAAATCAATGGAATTAGAACGCTCTCTCAAACAATATACAAAAATAAACTCAAAATGTCTTAAAGACCTAAATATAAAACATAACAGCATAATCCTCCTAGAAGAGAACACAGGCAAAACATTCTCAGACTCAAAGAGTAGCAATATTTTCTTAGATCAGTCTCTAAAGACAAAAAATAAATAGATAAAAGCAAAAATAAACAAATGAGACTTAAAAGCTTTTTCACAGCAAAGGAAACTATCAACAAAATGAAAGGACAACCTTCAAGATGGAAGAAAGTGTTAGTCACTCAGTCGTGTCCAACTCTTTGCGACCCTGTAGACTGTAGCCCACCAGGCTCCTCTGTTCATGGGGTTTCCCAGGTGAGAATACTGGAGTGGATTGCAATGTCCTTCTCCAGGGGGTCTTCCCAACCCAAGTCAAACCCAGCTCTCCCATATTGCAGACAGGCTATTTACCGTCTGAGGCACTAGGAGAAAATATTTGCAAATGATGTGACTGACAAGGGATTAATACCCAAAAATATATAAACGGCTCATAGGACTCAGTATCAGAAAAACAACCCAGTCCAAAAATGGGCAGAAGATCTAAACAATATATTTCCTTCCCAAAGAAAACATACAAATGGCTATCAAGCACATGGAAATATGCTTAACATTGCTAATTATTAGAGAAATGCAAATCAAAACCGCAATGAGGTATCACCTCAAACCAGTCAGAATGGCTATCATCAAAAATCTACAAATAATAAAAGCTGAAGGGGATGTGGAGGAAAGGGAACCTTCTTACACTATTGGTGGGGATGTACTATGGAGATTACTTTAAAAAACACTAAAATTAGAGCTAGTTTGGTCCAGCTCTTGCACTTCTGGGTACACATTCAGAGAAGACAAACAAGTTAATTCAAAAAAATGCATGCACCCCAATGTTCATACCAGCACTATTTATATTAGCCAAGACATGGAAACAATTTACATGCCCATCAACAAATGATTGCCTTAAGAAGATAATAATGCAGTATCACTCAATCATAGAAAATAGTGAAATATTAACATCTGCAGCAATATGGATGGGCCTAGAGAATATCATACTAAGTGAAGTATGTCAGAGAAAGAAAAACATGATATAATACCACCTATTTGTAGAATCTAAAAAACAATACAGATCAATCTATATAGAAAACATAAACAGACTCACAAAGAAAATAAATTTTTGGTTACCAAAGAGAAAAGGAATTAGTAATGGTGGGGCGGGGGGGCAAGATAAATTAGGAATATTGAGATTAAGAGATAAAAACCACTGTACATAAACTAGATAAGCAAAAAGGACTTTCCGTATAAAAATGAGAGCTGTATTTAATATCTTAACCAATAATAGAAAATAATCTCAAATATATATGTCTGTATATATGTATGTACATATATGTACATATACATAAAACTGAATCACTTTGTTGTACATCTAACTAACATAATATTGTAAGTCAACCATGCTTCAATAAAAAATAAATATTTTCTCTTATCAGGTGAGAAAAATAACACATATACAAGATTCTCAACAACTAGCCACACTCCATAAAGCTACAGATAAGTGACAAGGAAGAGAAGTGAAGGCAAAGGAGAAAGGAAAAGGTATACCCATCTGAATGCAGAGTTCCAAAGAATAGCAAGGAGAGATAAGGAAGCCTTCCTCAGTGATCAAGGCAAAGAAACAGAGGAAAACAATAGAATGGGAAAGACTAGAGATCTCTTCAAGAAAATTAGAGATACCAAGGGACCATTTCATGCAAAGATGGGCACAGTAAGGACAGAAATGGTATGGAAGCAGAAGTATGGTGGTATGGTATGGTAACAGAAACAGAAGGGATTAAGAAGAGGTGGCAAGAATACACAGAAGAACTATTCAAGAAAGATCTTCATGACCCAGATAACCACGATGGTGTGAAAACTCACCCAGAGCCAGACATCCTGGAGTAAGAAGTCAAGTGGACCTTAGGAAGCATCACTATGAACAAAGCTAGTGGAGGAGATGGAATTCCAGTTGAGCTATTCCTTATCTCTCCTTGCTATTCTTTGGAACTCTTCATTCAGACGGGTATACCTTTCCCTTTCTCCTTTGCCTTCAAATCCTAAAAGATGATGCTGTGAAACTGCTGCACTCAATATGCCAGCAAATCTGGAAAACTCAGCAGTGGCCACAGGACTGGAAAAGGTCAGTTTTCATTCCAATCCCAAAGAAGGGCAATGCCAAAGAATGCTCAAACTACCACACAATTGACTAATTCCACATGCTAGGAAAGAATGATCCAAATTCTCCAAGCTAAGCTTCAATGGTAAGAGGACCAAACACTTCCAGAGGTTCAAGCTGGATTTAGAAAAGGCAGAGGAACCAGGGATGAAATTGCCAACATCTGTTGGATCATAGAAAAAGCAAGAGAGTTCCAGAAAAAGACATCTATTTCTGTTTTATTGACTATGCCAAAACATTTGACTATGTGGATCACAACAAACTGTGGAAAATTCTTCAACAGATGGGAATACCAGACCACCTTACCTGCCTCCTGAGAAATCTGTATGCAGGTCAAGAAGCAACAGTTAGAACTGAATATGGAACAACAGACTGGTTATGACAAACCTAGACAGCATATCAAAAAGCAGAGACATTACTTTGTCAGCAAAGGTCCACCCAGTCGAAGCTATAGTTTTTCCAGTAGTCATGTATCGATGTGAGAATTGGACCATAAAGAGAGCTGAGCACCAGAGAATTGATGCTTTTGAACTGTGGTGTTGAAGATTCTTGACAGTCCCTTGGACTGCAAAGAGACCAAACCAGTCAATTCTAAAGGAAAGCAATCCTGTATATTCATTGGAAGGACTGGTGCTGAAGCTGAAGCTCCAATACTTTGGCCACCTGATGTACAGAGCCAACTCTTTAGAAAAGGCCCTGATGCTTGGAAGGATTGAAGGCAGGAGGAGAAAGGAACGATGAGGACAAGATGGTTGGTGGCATCACCAACTTGATGGACATGAGTTTGAGCAAACTCTGGGAGATAGTGAAGGCCTGGGAAGCCTGGCATGCTGCAGCCCATGTGATAGCAAAGAGTTGGACACTACTGAGCGACTGAACTGTACTGAAGTGTCAAATACTTTGATTCCATTAAAAAGTCCAGTCCTTCGATATCTTTCTACCCTCCACAAAGGATACACTCAGTCTCTCCTGATCTAGTCATCACATATTCAAAAATAAAACAGATCTCAAAAACTAAACCAATGACACTCTAGCTCGATTTTCCTCAGCTTTATTGATATAAAACATTGTGTATGTTTAAGGTATACAATACAATGATCTAAGTATATACTGAAAAACAACCACAGTAAAGTTAGTTAACACCTCTATCCCCTCACCAAATTACCAGTTTTGTATGTGTAATGAGAGTACATTTAAGATGCACTCTCTTGGCAGCCTTCAAATATGTAACAAAGTATTGTTAAGTATAGTCACTGCACTGTACATTAGATCTACAGAACTAGTTCATCATGTAACTTGAAGTTTACACACTTTAACCAACATCTTGTTTCTCCCACTCCCTACCAGCCACCAACCTACTCTCAATTTCTATGATTTTAACATCTTTGGATTCCCCATATAAGTGAAAACATACACTATTTGTTTTTCCCTATCTGATATTTTATTTACCATAATGCCCTCAAGGTTCATCCACGTTGTCCCCAATAACAGGATTTCCTTCTTTTTATAGGTGAATAACATACCATCCTATTTAAATACCACATTTTCTTTACCCATTCATCCATTGACAGACACTGAGATTATTTCCATGTCTTGGTTGTTGTACATAATGCTACAATCAATTTAAGACCTGATGAACGCTTCCCTGGTGGTTCAAATGATAAAGAATCCACCTGTCAATGTAGGAGATGCAAGAGATGCAGGTTCCACCCCTGGGTTGGGAAGATCCCCTGGAAAAGGAAATGACAACCCACTGCAGTATTCTTGCCTAGAAAGTTTCATGGACAGAGAAGCCTGATGAACTATAGTCCTTATAGTCACAAAGAGCCAGAAATTACTGAGAGTGTGCACGCACGCAGACACACACACGGACACACACACATACCTGGAATTTACTCAAGGATTTCAAAGCCAACACAAACACAATGGAGTAGAGAATCAGAGAGGGATTCACAAAGGTCAGCATTCCCTAGAAAGACACCCTTGCTTATTTTAAATAACCTCAATAGTTCAGCTATTTGACAGCTTACATCTCTAAATTATAAATTGAGCAGACTCTTCAGAAAGGGAACTTCTCAGAGGTTGGGACTATGCCATTCTGCAGAGTTGTATCCCAGAAGTCCACGACAGCACTGCCATATACTAGGTACTCAGTATATGTGTTTATTGGATGAATGAGTAAATGGAAGAACGAAGGAAGGCATTCCTAGGCAACCTGGTAATCTAATGTTCTAATTTAAGGTATAGAGAACAGATCATGCCAATTCCTCAGATGTTTAATTTTATACAGGAGTAACTCCCTCCTACTGAAAGTATTGTGAATAAGAATTTTGTTAAGACATAAGACTACAAATCCAAACAGCACCTGAAGAGAAGAAAGACAGAGGAAAGTGTGAGAAAGAATGGAAGGAGAAAGGAAGGGAGAGGATGATATAATACAAAGGTTAGGGAAGGAAGGAATACAACTATCAAATGTTGGATCAGAGGATAGCACCTAAAATTCTATGCTCATAGATGAGGCAACAGGAAGCCAGTTCTTTATTCTATTTTTCATTTCTCCTTCCATAGCAATTACAGCCTTAAACTTAGCCAAAGCTAAGTATGAAATACACAAGGAGAGTAATGACTTTGAGGTTATGAGTTAATAAAATTTTGGAATGAAAAAAATTAACAATGGCAGTCACAAGCACAAATGAAGCCAAGATCTAATTATACTATACTTTCATGAATACAAAAAACATTATGAAATATTTTTATAATCTACCAAATACCATGTTTTTTTTTAATCTGCCCAGGGATTCCATAGATTTGCATACAATTATCTCTTCAGTTAAATACACAGCACTTAACAAGTGCTGGGATTCACATTCACATCATTGTTTCTGATACTACCGGGCCACTTCAAATGCTGGAAGCTCTTTGCCAATCTTTCTGCTTAGAGAGGTTTGGGTTATCAGCATGTCAATCTGCTCGTTTTAATCAGTACTCCTACACTATTTGCCTATACCTTACAGGTGAGTCTTCAGACAAATGATTTATTTGATTTTCTTTATTCTTATCTTGGCGGCACTTTGAAAACTGAATGAGGAAGAAAGAGGGCTCAGCAGCATTGAACCACATGTCTCATTGTCAACAGAAATGCTAAATACACACACTGATTTCTGAAACAGCCCAGCACCTGAGCTAAGCTTCTAAAGAGAGGTGTAACTGTACCAGCAGTGTTCTTTCCTTCTGCTTGCCATCAAGCTGTTGGTGATATTAAGCAGCAAATGGAGAATATAGTTATCTGAGAACATGGTGCCCTATCTCGGTGGTACCTTATCTCTGCTGTCCGTCAAGATGGTTTGAACAATAACTGATTTCACGAGCGATTGCTTTTCTATCCTATTTGATACATAGAAAAACAGGCAATATATGTAGAGTTAGGAAGAATAATAATGGATGTGAACCACCACCTACTAAACCCATCACTAAGAACAAAAAAATTACTACTGCTCTTAAAGCTATCTATTTTCCCAGTTTCCTTCCTTCTTCTCCTCCCCATCCAAAAGTAATCACTAACATTTTTTAAAGTAATTTTTGCAGTTATATATGTATTCCTAGCCAATGTACTAATTTGATTTGCTTGGTTTAAGCTTTACAAATATGGTATCACACTATACACAATCTCTTGAAACTTGGATTTTTTTTCACTCAACATTATGTTTCAAAGATGTGTTTGTGTCATTGCATTCAACTGTAATTCATTCATTTTCAAAGTTAAATAATCCCTTGTGACTTTAGCAAAATATACTTATCCATTTTTGTCACTGGACATTTAGGTTGTTCTTAGGGATTTCTGTTTTTGTATTTTTGACATTTTAAATAATACAACTAGAAATATTCTTATATACATCTCCTGGTTGACATGTGTTAAGAGTTCCTCTGGTATGTATGCATAAGAAAAGAATTGCTGGTCATAGGGAATGTATGTGTTTAACTTCATAAGATGATACTAAATTGTTTTCAAAAGTGGCCATCCTAATTTACACCCCCATTAGCAGCACTGTTTGCGTTTCCATTACTCTACACTCTTGCCAACATTTGATATATTAATAGGAAAGCTTCTCTCTCTCTCTCTCTTTTTTTTTTTTGCATTCTAGTGGGTTTAAAATGGTATCCATTTTGATCTTAATTTGTATTTCTTTATCATTACTTAAGGTCAAATTTTTATTGAGATATAGTTGACATGTGGGCTTCTCTGGTGGTTCAGATGGTAAAGAATCTGAAAGCAATGCAGGAGACCCAGGTTTGATCCCTGGGTCAGAAGATACCCTGGCGAAGGGAATGGCAATCCACTCTAGTAGACTTGCCTGGAGAATCCCAGGCAAGTGAATAAGTAATGATGTTTAATGTTAGCATTCAACATTATTCCTTTGTTCCCATCAGTGAGCCACCAAAATAACGTTGTTGTGTTGTTTTTTTTTTCCACTGAACTAGCCAGCCAGTATAGAAAGTTAAGCTGTCCATGTGATTACCAATTTCTGATCTGTTTCTATAAGAAGCATGTTGGATTTTCCTTTAAGAAGCTGTTGATCACTTTTTAATGATCTTTCTAAAATGTATGCCTACGTATGTCTATTTGACTAAGAACATTTTCCCAATAGCATTCTGTCTGTTTTCTAAACTGTGGAAAATTCTTAAAGAGATGGGGATACCAGACCACCTTACCTGCCTCCTGAGAAACCTGTATGCAGGGCAAGAACCAACAGTTAGAACTGGATGGTTCAAAATTGGGAAAGGAGTATTTCAAGGCTATATATTGTCACCCTGCTTATTTAACTTATATGTAGAGTACATCATTTAAAATGCCAGGCTGGATGACTCACAAGATGGAATCAAGATTGCTGGGAGAAAATATCAACAGCTTAAGATAGGCAAATGATACTACTCAAAGCCCAGAGAGTGAAGAGGAACTATGGAGCCTCTTGATGAGGGTGAAAGAGGAGAGTGAAAAAGTTGGCTTAAAACTCAACATTCAGAAAACTAAGATCATGGCACCCAGTCCCATCACATGGCAAATAGAGGGGGAAACAGTGGAAAGAGTGGCAAATTTTATATTCTTGGGCTCCAAAATGACCGTGGGCAGTGATTGCAATCACAAAATTAAAAGACACTTGCTCCTTGAAAGAAAAGCTATGACAAACCTAGACAGTGTATTAAAAAGCAGAGACATCACTTTGCTGACAAAGGTCTATATAATCAAAAGTATGGTTTTACCAGGAGCCATGTACAGATGTGAGAGCTGGACCATAAAGAAGACTGAGTGCCAAAGAACTGATGCTTTCAAACTGGGGGGCTGGAGAAGACTCTGGAGAGTCCCTTGGACTGCAAGGAGATCAAAGCAGTCAGTCCTAAAAGAAGTCACCCCTGAATATACATTGGAAGGACTGATGCTGAAGCTGAGGCTCCAATACTTTGGCCACCTGATGCAAAGAGCTAACTCACTGGAAAAGACCTTAATGGTAGGGAAGATTGAGGGTAGGAGGAGAAGGGGACAACAGAAAATGAGATGGTTGGATGGCATCACCAACTCAATGGACATGAGTTTGAGCAAACTCAAGGAGTTAGTGAAGGACAGGGAAGTCTGGCGTGCTTCAGTTCACAGGCTCCCAAAGAGTCAGACAAGATTTGGTGACTGGAGAAAAAAGAGCAATGCTGTCAAACTTGAACTGTTTTCTAAGTTTCAACTCTTCAATTTCACTTTTTAAAATAGTTTTAAATTCTGCTTTCCACTTTTGTAGTTAAAAAAACATTCTCTAAATTTTTTCCTCACTTGCAAATTGTGGAAAAATAAGTACATGGTATTTCTACAGCAGAAAAAGACATCTAAACAATGTAATTCTAATGCAAAACCATGATTTTTTGCAAGAGGTCATCCGAAGAAAGAAGAAGTACTTGGCCTATAAAAAGTATTTTCTTAGATAAGATCAGAAGAAATACAATGAGATATAAAGTTGAGTTGAAGGCACCATACCCATAAAACATTTTGAATTCATACAGCTTTGTGACATTATGTCTCCCACAGCACCAAGATACAATTTTAGATTGCCAAACTACATCAGTTAATGATGATGATTATACAGCTATGCATCCTCTCACAGATCTGCCACAATACATTTCTGATAATGGGGTCTGTTTCTTTGAAAATCTTCATGCATAGGTATCAAATTTTACTTCTTTAATGTATATGATTATGATAGCAGTACAACTTCTAGAAAACACAGTTTTTTTACTTTTATAGCTCCTGTGACTATGGATAGGGTTTCCAGTTCTGCACCTCTGCCACCTAAGCTCTTTCACTGCAACCTACTGATTTAGCCACAGGCATTAACATTAAAGATTCTATATTTTCATGGTATGACACTGTAGGAATCTAACCTCTTGGTTACCTATGAAGTCTACTCTGTCTACAGCAACACAATCTAAGAATTCTAACCAAACTATGAAATCAAGGAAAAATATATCACCTCAGTTAGCAGCTTTATTGATACATTTATAAAATGACTGTCACAACCTTTAAAAATAAGATATTAATACCATGACTACTTTCTATCAGCCCAGCAACTCAAAGCTGGAGATTGCATACTATCAATGTTTAGTTCAAAAAAACAGCGTATAAACCACTTCCTGTGCTAGAGTTAACCTTGCTCGCCTCATCTTCTTGGCCTGTCTGTGGCAGAAACACAACTGAGCCGACCCTTCATTTTGAAACACTCCGCCCTCTTCTACGAGTGACGCACTGAACACCTTCCCACTCGTGATTCTCCTGCGACCCTCCAGGCCTCTCATTCTCAGGGTGTTAGCCTTTATTTGCTCCTCAGGTTGGCCTCTGATGGTTACCACAGCGTCTCACGGCTCTGTTGGAGCCTTCTTTGTCTGCAGTGTATTCCCAGATCACCTCATCGAGTCTCATGACTTTAATATGATCTCCTCACTGTTTACAAAATTTTCCTCCAACCCTGACCTCTTAACCTGAGGCAGACGTTCAAACTCAAATAACAGTTTGTGAAATTCCCTGGCAGTCCGGGTGTTAAGACTCTGGGCTTTCAGAGCTGAGGGCCCAAGCTCAAGCCCTGGTGAGAAAACTATTAAATATTAATCACATTCTGCAAGTCTTGGTGGTATGGCCAAAACGAAAAGGAAAATGTAGCATCTCCAAGTATATGGCTAATGAATATTATATACTTAAAAGATAGAGTCATGCATTTCCATCCCTCTCTCCCACCATTTCTCCTATACTTCACTATACCACCATCTGGTCAAGTGAATAAACCAGAAGTCACCTATCATCCCTCCCATCCCCAATTCAGCACCTCCTGTGCTCAAGGGCTTCAGTTCAGTTCAGTTCCGTTGCTCAGTCGTGTCCGACTCTTCACGACCCCATGAATCGCAGCACACCAGGCCTCCCTGTCCATCACCAGCTCCCAGAGTTTACCCAAGCTCATGCCCGTCTAGTCGGTGATGCCATCCAGCCATCTCATCCTCTGTCGTCCCCTTCTCCTCCTGCCCCCAATCCCTCCCAGCACCAGAGTCTTTTCCAATGAGTCAGCTCTACACATCAGGTGACCAAAGTACTGGAGTTTCAGCTTCAACATCAGTCCTTCCAATGAACACCCAGGACTGATCTCCTTTAGGATGGACTGGTTGGATCTCCCTGCAGTCCAAAGGACTCTCAAGAGTCTTCTCCAACACCATAAATGTACATTAAATCTACCCACTTCTTTTCCCGTCCATTCTTGTCCATTCTGACCTTCACTACTACAATGGGGTACTATCTGACCTCTCTGCTTCCACTCTTTCACTGTAGAATTTTTTCTTCTAATAACATAAGACCCATCATGCAAATTCCACTTTTACATGCAAATCTTACACTGGCTCAGTTCACATCTGCCACTGTACTACCAAGGTGCTGTTATTACTGAGAATAAAATCCCAGCTCCTGCTTGTGACCTCATAGGTGACACATGATCTGGCCCAGTCTACCTCTGCCATTTGATCTATTATATTTCTCCCTCCCACTCATCTCTTTCCTAAAAATTCTAAACTCAAATTTCAAACCAGTCAATCCTAAAGGAAATCAACCCTGAATATTCACTGGAAGGACTGATGCTGAAGCTCAAATACTTTGGCTACCTGATGTGAAGAGCCTACTCAATGGAAAAGACCCTGATGCTGGGGAAGATTGAAGGCAGGAGGAAAAGGGGACGACAGAGGATGAGATGGTTGGATGGCATCACTGACTCAATGGATATGGGTTTGAGCAAGCTCCAGGAGATTGCGAAAGACAGGGAAGCCAGGTGTGCGGCAGTTCATGGGATTACAAAGTGTCAGACACAACTTAGTGAGTGAATACACACACAAGTCCTCAAGTCCTTTACACTGTCTAGTTCCTTTGCCTGAAAGTTCCTCTCATCCCCTCATTCTTCAGATTTCTGTTCAAATTTAACCTTTTCCAAGAGGGTTTGCACCTGTTATGTAGAGCTTAGTCCCCAGTTCATTTCCATCCAATGAACGTCACTATCAATAATATTTGTGCATTTGTTTTTATATTTTATGATTCTACTACTAGCATCTAAGTTCCATATGAAGTATTTTTTCTGCCTTATTCACTCCTGGGTTCCACATTACTCGGTCTAGAACAGTGACTGGCACATAATAAGCACTCAATAAATATTTATGAAAGAAAAAATTTTATAAAGCCCCTCCTTCTGATACCCACAAGCCATTCTCAAAAAAGGCCCTGAATTCTTTTTATTTTCATGTCAAATTGAACAGTCCTGCAGAAATTGCTTGATTTGTGTGTTATTCTCTAATTTTAAGAAACAGTGATTTTGAATCTCTACAGTTTCTCTGTACATCAACCATTATATGTGAGTACAAAACACAACTGCATTTATGAAATTGAAAATTTCACATTTAATTTTACTTCTAAGGAAGTTCAAGATCAAAAGCTCTTCTCTAAAACGTCAACCGTAATTTACACTCATTCAATTACCTGCCTTTCAGACAATGAAATAGTAACAGTCTAAGTGATTTAAGAAAAATGCTCGACTTTTGGAAAGTCTACTATATTTTCAATATCCATCATCAGGAATTACTAAAGATTTCTGCAACTGTAAAGCCATGCTTTTGAGACACTAAAAAATTGACAATCATAGAAGTAGAAACCTTAAAGCATCCTTCTATATTGACTATATTATCAATAACATAAAAAAACACCAATTTGATCCCCATCAATACACTATGGCAGTTAAGGATGATGTTCTAAAGAAAACACACACAAAGACCCTCCTGGCTTTGCAGTCACAGTACCAGGTTGAAGGTAAACCATTCTCAATAAAAAAAGTTTGGGCATTTGGACAAAAAATACTACCGATTTTTTTTCCAGTGGGACAAATGTCCCCCAAAATTCGGTTATTTAAGAGGCAGAGTAGAGAAGTGAAAGTATAGGGAAACTTTAGATAGAAGTTTAAAATTTGGCTCTGCCTCTGACAAGTTTGTACTTGATTATTTTACCTATCTTTCCTATCCTAGGTGCTGAAGTGAAGTGAAGTCGCTCAGTCGTGTCCAACTCTTTGTGACCCCATGGACTGTAGCCTACCAGGCTCCTCTGTCCGTGGGATTTTCCAGGCACGAGTACTGGAGTGGGTTGCCATTGCCTTCTCCAGGGGATCTTCCTGACCCAGGTATCAAACCCGAGTCTCCCGCATTGCAGGCAAACGCTTCACCCGCTGAATCACCAGGGAAGCCCTATGCCGGGTGCTAGGGCTATACAACAAGCCTTTGGTAGTTTAGACACTTAGTTTTGGACTTCCCAGGTGGTTCAGCTGGTAAAGAATCTGCCCAAACTGTGGAAGACCTGGGTTCAATCCCTGGGTTGGTGAAGGGAACGGACACCCACTTCAGTATTCTGGCCTGGAGGAGTTCATGGACTGTCCAGTCCATGGGGTCGCAAAGAGTCGGACACAAGTGCCGACTTACAGCCTTTAGGTTTCTCCTGGATAAAATGGGATTTTAAGCCCATTGGTGATCAACCAAGATAAAGTGGGTGACATACAGGGAACAGGTGAAAACACTTGGATAAACAACTTCTTATTTTTATAATTTTCAACCAGGTTCCATCAGCTGATGGGCTGTGATTCCTCCGAGCGATTTATAGTCTACGTCATTCAGTTCTGCTGGTAAGAAGCACACTGGAGCCACTGGCCAGAGCAGAAATGAATGAGATTACAGAAGCGGGTGTGCCTACAAAACTTCAGTGTGCGGAAAGGTTTATTAAACACACGGTTCATTGGCCTCATTCTCGCAGTCAATGAAAAACTACCACGAAAATCTACCATGCTGATTTCATTTACCAGCCAAGGTATTTTTTTAATGCAATATCTTCAGCAGGTTGCCATTAAAAATTAGATGCTAAAAAGAAGTCAGAAGAAAGTGTACATTCAGTACCCAATGGAGAATTATGAGTTTTCCTTTTTTTTCCCCATTTTCTGGTACTCCATTTCCTAACAATTAATTGGTTAAATCTAGGAATATAGCCAACAAGTATTATTCTGTTTCATGGAGAATTACTGTACCTAATTCAGCAGTACATGAGATTCCTACAATATAATAGAACTATTTTATGACTATCTTAAAAATACAATCTCTTATCTTCTAGAGTAAGAGATCGTATTATTGTTCAAAAGTCTAAGCCATTACCACGCCTTTTAATAAGTGTGCTAATTACTTGAAATGACATGAGAAGTACCACAAATGAAAGAGTAATAGGCTGTCAGTTGTTTTTGAAACCATAGTTCAATAACCCAACATTACTATTATCTGAACATCAAGATACTAGTTTTGAGAGTTATAAATAGCTATAATAATGATGATCCAAACTAAAGACAATAAACCCTCAGCTTAAACCCTCAAAATGTAAGACATTCTTAATATTATTTCATTAACATTGAGGACCAAGCTTGCTACTGTACATAGTGATATGTAAACTATAAAAATGCTAAATAAATGCACCGAATTAGTAGCACCACAGTCTTAGTATCAGCAGACAGACCACTGTTACCTAAGGACTGTGGAAACATTTCCTCATATCAAATCAGTATGAAATGAGATTATAATTAGGAAAAAAAGGTTCTTGTCCTCCTCAGTTATGAAAGCGAAGCACAAAGCAGAATTCCTTTCTCATACACAGGGGATAATAGCTTTTTGAAAATTACAAAAAGGCAAACACTCATTTTACTAAGTCCCTGAACAAAATGCCTTTGACATCTATCAATTGCTACCAAGCATGCAGACACTCTCTCACAAGAAGCCCCAAAGCTGTTTCTTTCAACACTTTATCAAATTCATCTGAGTATACATGGAAAAAGCCCAAGTTCAGCAATCAAGTTTTTAACATACATCTTAGTACTTTTCATCTCCCTTTAACAAAGACAGTGTACTGCCTAACTCAGAGTAACGGCAGGGACACGAATTTGGTCCTTAACGGCTTGACAAGAAAAAGTATAACTATTCCAAACATTGAACGCTAACTTGAAAATATGGACGAGTCACCTATATTCCACCACACTGCAGAATATCACCATCTGCAGGATATAAGGATGTCACAAATCCTACTACAAGGATACTACAAGGATACTACAAGGGGGCTCTGGAAAATACGCAGAATATAAATTCTGAAAGTGTCAAACACAGTGATATGTGGAGCTAGAATGTCCCAGAATGTTGTCTGTCAAGAACCGTCAGCCAAGACACCCAAAATCAAACACCAAAAGGTGATCCATTGAATATAGTATCATTAAAGAACATGAACTTATCTCAAGTAAACTTGGGGAAATCTTTTTACATAGCAACACAGAAACAATTTTGCCTGTATCTGAGCATGAAGGAATGAACTAGATAGTATCTCATGGCCTCTCCCATTTGTGTATTTCACTGTATGATCAGAATGTTGCACTCTTTACAAATCTCAGCCTGTCTCAACTGTTACTAACTTTCCCCCAAAGCCAGTTTATCCCCTAGTCTGCAGTGTGATTTTTAATCCTAGAGTGATCCAACAGTGCAATTTCAGGAAGCGTGAAGGAGCCTGCATTTCACTGTCAGAGAGTTACCAGAGATGACAGTCTGTAATCCCATGGACACAATGAAGGATGTTCACATATCAGGAAATCTAGAGAGAAAGGCACCCAAGGCCCTACACAGGATAAATAGTCAGTCACAAATTTGTAAACCGTACCGAGCATTTTGACCTTGAAGTCACAACATTTTCAAGGTTCTATTTCCTTGTCTGTAAACATGGAGGTGAGTTACCAAAGCATAAGAAAAACTCATGCCATTTTAGAGCATGCTAGTAGTGTCTGGGGATGCCAGGGTAAGTAGGGCACACAGCCTCTTCATGGGTAAAGCTGACCAGGAGGACATTTTCCTATGAGATTTTGAGCCTCTGGGGTGTGGGGAGAGACATCTAGTTTAGAAATATACATTTGAGAATCAGAGCATATGGATATATGTGAGGTGAGGGGTAGTTAACGAGTGAGAGGCATGATGTGATCAACCAGCAAAAAGTCTGGTGTTAGCAGAGCTGTAGAAGATCAGTCCCTAGACAAATGCCGAAATTTAAGGAAAAGCAAAGGAAAATTTTGATGCCTATGCCAAAGACACAGAGGCATGAGAAGTGCCAGGAGGGTGCAAAGATTAGGCAGCCAATTGGCAGTAGAGTTACATGGGAAGGAATCAAAGAGCAGTGGCAAATGTAGCAAAGCATAATAAAGAGGGCTTCCCTGGAGGCTCAGTGGTCATGAATCCACCTGTCAATGCAGGAGTTGGATCCCCGGTCCAGGAAGATCCCACATGCAGAGGAGCAACTAAGCCCATGAACCACAACTATTGGGCCTGTGTTCTAGAGCCCAGGAGCCGCAACTCCTGAAGCCCACACGTCCGAGAGCCTCTGCTCCACAACGGGAGCAGCCACAACAGTGAGCAGCCCTCGACAACTAGAGAGTAGCCCAGGCAGCAATGAAGACCTAGCACAGCCAAAAATTAGTAAATAAATGTATTTTTAAAAGAATAATAGAGATTGGAAATGGGAGAAAGGAAGAACTGAGACTGATCACATCTGAAGGCTTTAAGTTTTCTATACACGAAAAGGCATGCTAAGTTGTGGAAAATCAAAGTGGAAAAGTTGAGTAGGATCTTATAGGAAATGGTAAAAATTTGGAATAGTCACTGAAAGGAATCTACTTAACAAGAACTTAAAAACTTTTCTTGACCACTGAAAGGAACAACTGACATACTTGTTGACTTTGAAATGTGTAAAGATAGTGCATTTATTCAACAAATATTTTTTAAGAGGTTATAGGAAAAGACAAGGATACATAAGACAAATCTCGGATGTTAAAAAGTCAAATGTGTAAATAATTCCTAGTACAATACAAAATAAGTCCCCAAGATCACAAGTATCCTTATGTGTGTGTGTGTGTGTGTGTGTGTGTGTGTGTGTGTGTGTGTGTGTGTGTGTTCTGGAGCTCGTGGTTATCAGATCCATTCACCCTCTTTTCTCTTTGAGTCCCTCAGGATACAAAGCATGCATTCATTAGATGATTCACGGAATTTGGGGGTACAACCCACAGCATGGAAAGAAATGGTCTCCTAGTTTTATTCATTTACATATCAGAATTTGAGCATTAGGAACATAATGCTCATTAGGAACATAATCCCAAGGACTAACTAGGGAAGATTGGAAAGGATCACTCCCTCCTGACTTCCACAGGGTACAGTAAGCTGAGGACTAGCAACAGATGAAGAAGCTGGGCCGGGGGGCTGAGGCTGTGACTATTCGCTTGTCTCTCAACTGTGTGAACAACACTCGCCCCAGAGATTGACTCTGGGATAAACATAGTCAATAAATACCTCCTGGGCAGGGCTGGGGGTTCAAGTAGTATAGATAATAGCCCCTGTCCTCAAGGAGTTCCCAATTTAGTTGGAAAATAAAACTTACCCATGAGAAATCCTAAATAACATTAAGATTTTGTAGACTGCTCAAGACAACGAGAGAGCGACCCTAGGGTTATGCAGTGGTTGCTGTTTAGTCACTCGGGCATGTCCAGCTCTCTGTGACTCCATGGGCTCTAGCCTTCATCTGTCCTCTGTCCATGGAATTTTCCATGCTAGATTGCAGGAGTGGGTTGCCATTTCCTTCTCCAGGACTATGCAGAATTCTTATCAAATTCATGCTATAGGCTGAAATGTATTTAAAGAAAAAAGAATACATTCAAGGGAAAGCTATGAAAGAGGCAGGAACTGGACTGGGTCTTAAAACTAGGTAAAGGCCGAGACCCCATGCAGCACAGCAAAGACCATCCAATCCCATCACAATCAGCACCCCCTTTGCCATCACTCTTGATAAACTCACCCTGTGCAACGCAGAACCATCTGTATTTCTTCAAAGCGGGTAACCAGCAGTCCTAACACTGCCAATGATTTGAACAACTCTATTTTAGGAGGTATTCACCACAAAGATCAGATACTTGACTGTTGCTTTGTCTTCAGGACTTGCAAAAATAGGACAAGTAATTTGCCTCCAAGTTCCCCGCCGGGCTAAGGAGTTACAGCTTGTACAGATGTTCACAAAGGTTGCATTTATTCACATATTGTCCTCACAATTTTCAGAAGAAAATAGCCATGTCTACTTTAGGTTTTCTTTTCTGGGCCATTCATTTAAGATTGGATTGGAAAGCTTCTTTGAGTTTTGCATTTGAAAAACAAAAACCAAACCAAAAAATCATAGCAATTTATCATAATTAGCACTCTTAGAATCACTCAGCAGCAGGAAGTTCCTTACCCCAATTCTCACTACTCCCACCTTCACCCAGACTCTGGGCAGCTGTTCAAGCAAAGAGGCACTGAGGTTGGCCCAATACTTAATCCGTCAAAACCCCTAATCTATCAACAACCCTACACTCACAATTCCTAAGTCAAGCTCCACTGTGGTTAACTCTTTGCATGTCTGAATTATAGCCCTTAAATGAATTCACCTTGGGGTATCAAACTAAATCGCATAAGGAATTCATTATTAGGCTTTGGTACAGGTACTGAAGATCACACCCAATCTTTAGAAAGCCCACACTCGTCATGCATCCAGTGAACAAGGTTATCTGTCCTAGTTTGTTTTCCAGGGCAGAACAAGAATAAAACCAGGGTTGGTGCCAGGGAAGCAGAAAGCAAGCATCAGGCCCAGGCAGCGAGTCACAAATAGAACTGGTCAGAAGACCAGAATTGATTACTGAGACTCTGAACGAGCGACGTCAAGAACTTGAGAAGGTGAAACACCAGAACAGCAGCCTAGAAGCCACAAGCAAGGCTCTGAAGAGGAAAGTGAGCAAGGAAAAAGCAAACAACACAGGACACCGGAAAGGATGCAGAGAATCTCAAAAAAGAACCGCATGAAAGCCAAACCAAAGTCAATGTCTCATCCCTACTGGCTACGGGTTCTCATCCAGCCCTTACTGAGGAAGAACTTAAAAATGTTATCCAGACTCCACAGTGAAACTTACCAATACTGATAATTGCTGATTTATCAAGTGCCTGTGTGTCTAGCACCTCATGCACGTTATCTCATTTATGCCTCAAAACAACTCTCTAGGCATTAATTAATACTCCATTTTATACACTAGAAATCCAAACTGCAGAAACATATGTAACTTCTTAAGTTTACCCAAACAGTAAGAGCCAGAGCTGGGATTCAAAGCGCTCATTTCTCTACAATATGCCATTTATGACGGAGTTTGTGCAAGAAAAACGCATGCAGTTCTCATTCTAGAACTGTGCTGTCCATGACTAGGGTCACGACTAGCCACATGTGGTTATCAAGCACTTGGATGGTAACTAGTGTCACATGTTGAAATGATGATATTTTGGATATAGATTTAAATAAAATACATTGTGAAAATTAATTTTCCCTCTTTTTTTAAATGTGACTCAACAGTACATGAACTGAGAACTCCCAGATGTTCAAGCTGAATTTAGAAAAGGCAGAGGAACCTGAGATCAAATAGCCAACATCCATTGGAGCATAGACAAAGCAAGAGAATTCTGGAAGAACATCTGCTTCATTGACTAAGCTAAAGCCTTTGACTGTGTGGATCACAACAAACTGTGGAAAATTCATCCAGAGATGGAAATACCAGACCACCTTACCTGTCGCCTGAGAAAATTATACTCAGGTCAAGAAGCAACAGTTAGAACCAGTCATGGAACAATGAACTGGTTCAGAACTGGGAAAGGAGTATTTCAAGGCTGTTTAATGTCACCCTGCTTATTTAATTTATATGCAGAGTACATCATGGGAAATGACAGGCTGGATGAAGCACAAGCTGGAATCAAGATTGCCAGGAGAAATATCAACAGCCTCAGATATGCACATGATACCATCCTCATGGCAGAAAGTGAAGAGGAACTAAAGAGCCTCTTGATGAAGGTGAAAGAAGAAAGTGAAAAAGCTGGCTTAAAATTCAACACTCAAAAAACGAAGATCATGGCATCCTGTCCCATCACTTCATGCCAAATAGATGGGGAAACAATGGAAATAGTGAGAGACTTTAATTTTGGCCTCCAAAATCACTGCAGATGGTGGCTGCAGCCATGAAATTAAAAGACACTTTCTCCTTGGAAGAAAAGCTATGGCAAACCTAGACAGTGTATTAAAAAGCAGAGACATTACTTTGCTGACAAAGGTCCAGCTAGTCAAAGGAATGGTTTTTCCAGTAGTCATGTATGGATGTGAGAGTTGGATTATAAAGAAATCTGAGTGCTGAAGAATTGATGCATTTGAACTGTGGTGTTGGAGAAGACTCTTAAGAGTTCCTTGGACTGCAGGGAGACCAAACCAGTCAATCCTAAAGGAAATCAGTCCTGAATATTCACTGGAAGGGCTGATGCTAGAGCTAAAACTCCACTACTTTAGCCACCTGATGTGAAGAACTGACTGCTGATCCTGGGAAAGATTAAAGGCAGGAGGAGAAGGGGGTGACAGAAGATGAGATGGTTGGATGGCCACTGACTCAATGGACATGAGTTTGAACAAGCTCTGGGAGATGGTGAAGGCCAGGGAAGCCTGGTGTGCCACAGTTCATAAGGTTGCAAAGAGCCAGACACAACTGAGCTACTGAACAACAACTAGAAAAAGTTAAATACATTTAATTAATATTTAATATATAATAAATACTCTATATACCTCGTATTTCTGTTGATTATCTTAGAGCATAAATTCAGTCTTTCTTGAGTCTTTTTTAAAACAAAACATAGGACTTCCCTGGTGTTCCAGTGGTTAACAATCCGCCTTGCAAATCAGGGGACACAGGCTCAATCCCTGGTCCAGGAAGATCCCACATGCCACAGAGCAACTAAAGCCCATGAGCCACAACTATGGAAGCCCATGCACCCAGAGCCCATGTTCCACAACAGAAGCCATCACAATCAGAAGCCTGTGTACCACAACTTGGCTTCCCAGGCGCTAGTGATAAAGAATCCACCTGCAATGCAGTAGATCTGGGTTCGATCCCTGGGTTGGGAAGATTCCCCTGGAGAAGGGCATGGCAACCCACTCCAGTATTCTTGCCTGAATAATCCCACAAACAGAGGAGCCTGGCAGGCTACAGTCCATGGGGTCACACAGAATCGAATACAACTGAGCGACGAACACTTTCACTTTTCACGTATGAAATAGATAACTAATGAGAACCACTGTATAGCATGGGGAACTCTGCTCTGCGGGGACCTAAATCGGAAGGAAATCCAAAAAAGAGGGGATGTATGTATATGTCTGGCTGATTCACTTTGCTGGACAGTAGACACTAACACAGCATTGGAAATCCACTATATCCCAATAAAAATTTTTTTAAATTAAAAATAAGTAAATAAAATAAAAACTCTCCAATAATTGCTATGGAGGTAACTATGAACAATCTCCTCACCTAGTTTTGAGGCTGTAGGCTTTGGTACACTAGAATGAAAACCAAGCGAAGAAAGAACCAGAAAAGAAAATATGCGGGCAAAATACCAAAAAGCTGAACTGGTCCTGATTACTAGACAAAGTATCCACTCTTATAGAGTCCAAGAAACCAACATCCTCAATTGACATAGAAAATGCAACATTTATCACAAGATTTTACAGATACGTGTGGATTATTACATACTTTAATCCCTGGAGACAGTTCTAATTCAATAGCACGGCGGGCGGGGGGCGGGGGGGAATTTGGAAATACTGGGGAGGAAATGTACTCCAAGCTGCATGATTTAAGATGGCACTTTGAGGGATGTCCCAAAGTGGGTTATCCAGTGGTTAAGACTTCACCTTCCAGGGGGTGCAGGGGGTGATCCCTGGTCAGGGAGCTAAGATCTCACATGCCTTGTAGTGAAGAAACTGAATCACAGAACAGGAGCAATACTGTAACAAATTCAACAAAGACTTTAAAATGGTCCACATAAAAAAAAAAAGATAGCAGTTTGAAAGCCTGACTTCTTTTCAAGCCTCTGACGTCTGTGGATCACATCCTTCTGTTTTCTAGGATAGACATTAGGAGGATGTGAACCACAGGAAGCATGTAGATTATGATCCCAATTTCGAGTGTATGTAAAATTCTTTATTAATATTTGTTGTATGGCTTCACTTTCTAAGTAGTTTAATTCTTATGGAAATGAATGGGGTCAGCAAAAACAAACCAAAGTCCTTCATGCACAAGAGCTACAGTATGATCAGAAAAGATATGCCTGGAAGGTCTATGCCCAGCCTGACTTCAGGACAGTCAGATGACGGGAGAAGGTAGATGCCATATCTTCACAACCCTTCACTAGAGCCCAACATCTGAGTCCTGAGGGCTATTATTTCCTTGTATTCAGAAAAGAGGTGACCAAAAAAAAAAAATCTTTAAACAAGCACGTTTGGAAGCAACTGTGTGGCAGAGTAACTACAAGCACAGGATGGACAGGGAAAGAGCAGCTATATTTCCACCCAGACTGACTGGAGGCAGGACACAACCTTGCTGGAATTAGACCAAGTAGTCACTCCATCCCCTAACACCTCCAACATTCTAGAATTCTGTGGTTCGTGAAGGGGGAGATTTGTTCCTTTCATCTATCCTAAACAATTATAGTAATACCATGCAAGAATGAGATCAGTCTTGACTATAGGCAAAAAGGGAGAAAAAATTTGGGGACGCCAGGAAATCCACCCTAATCACCCCTCTCTCTCCACACACCTGTCCCTGATGCTGTATCTTTAAAGATGAAGACCCACAGGTAGAATTTCACTAAGTATAAGGTGATAACAGTGCTCACTGTTTAGGAGGAAGGCATTGAAATCAAACTTAATTTACTTCTTAGTTTTGCCATGGGAAATGGCATGTCTTTGGATCTAATGTCAAATTTATGTAAAGGGTCTAGAATTTGTCTCACATGAGAGGAGGAAGACTCAAAATATGAGCATCATATTCACCATGCATGCATGCTAAGTTGCTTCAGTCATGTCTGACTCTGTGACACTATGGACCGTAGCCTGCCAGGCTTCTCTGTCCATGGATTCTCCAGACAAGAATACTGCAGTGGGTTACCATGCCCTCCTCCAGGGGATCTTCCCAACCCAGGGACTGAACTCGTGTCTCTTATGTGCATTGACAGGAGGGTTCCTTACCACTAGCGCCACCTGGGAAGACCCACTTTCACTATACAGCTCCCCAAAGTTTGCACAACTCTCAAAAAGTGTGGGAGTTTGGGCAATTGCCCTGAGTGTTCATAAGGTTGGAATCTATTATTTAGAAGGCCTATTTATTTGAAGCCATGAGTCACTCTAAACCCCATGAAAATGATGAGTGTTCTTCCAGTTAAAGACTCTCTCAGTCCATCAATAAGCAGAGACTACCTAGCAGAAAATACTACATGTGGGAGACTTTTCTGCAAAAGAGATATCTAAAAATATTCTCATGGCTAGATTGTAGGACCTGCCATTACATTCTGAAGACTTCACCTTAATATTATCATATACCATTCATTGATTCATTCAACACGCACTTCAGTGAATGCTATATGCCAGGCAAGGGATCCAAAGTTGACAAGGAATTAGATATAAAAGGCTTTTAGTCTCTCTACAGCTGTTTTATAGTAGACATGATTTGCAACTTGCCCTACAACTCTGTTTCCCAGGTTAACATAGTTTAAGATTTGGAAGGGACTAGAAACTTATGTAGTCCACGTATCTGTCAGTTCTCTCTGCAAGAGCCCCACCAAGCGCCTGTCGCACGTGTTCTAGAAATCACCCCAAGTAAAGGAACTCAATTCCACCAATTAGGACAGATGCATTTTTCCCAGTAGATCTTGGTCCTAAGCCAAGCAAATCAAGCCAAAGCCCCCATCCAAACATGCATTTTTAAATACTAAGCGGACAGCTCTCCCCTTTCTCTTGACTCATCTAAGTCCTCTCTGGGACTTCAGTCCTTCCTCATATGAAATGGCATGAAAACGTTTCTAACTGGAGTTATTCTCTTCTGTATACGTTCCAATTTTTCTATGTTCCTATTGAAAGATGAGATCCAAAACTAAACATAATAAAAGGAGAATTTATATCATAATAATTTTTTAAAATACACATTGGGGTCTGATAGATCTGTGTTAGAACCTCAGGTCTAAAACTGCCAACTATTTGTGACTTTCAGCAAGTTAATTAACCTCTCTGAGTCTGGTTCCCAACTTCTGTGTCCTAAGAATCAGAATGTTTCATTATATTCTTCAAAGGTTGATTAAATGTGATTAGCATGTCTATTGTTCAGCATGGTATCTCACAAACATTAATTAATGGTAGTTGTTTTCACAGTGTTATTATTTTTACTTTCTAGCTGTAATCCGACTAGACCAAAGTAAAGTGACTGTTAAGTAATCTATGAAATTGTTGAACTTATTTAAAGACTATCTATTGTCCTTTTTCATTTTTCACCTTTGGCTGCAATATTGTATTTTTGCTTTTTTTTTTTTTTTTCTGATTTTTTGGCTTGCTTTTGCTTTCATTCCACTATTATTTAGAAAAAAAATTTCTGAGCAGAGACATCTGAGCCACATGTTACAGTGAATCTGTAACACATGTTCAAAAAGACCTCTTATTCCCAATTAGTAGAATCACAGTGGAAATTCCAGATTAATCTAAGATGCTCTCCATTTCTGCTTGAGAAATAATTTTAAAAAGATATACTTCAGGGTTTATGCTTCCTTATCCAAATTATGTACAGATGTTGCCTGGAAATGTATTCTTAATAGCTACATTAACTATGATAAGTTCACTCACATCATTGTCATTCATGTCTAATTAACCTAAATGCCCAGCTGGGAGTAGTAAGAACTTACACATGGCAAGGAGAATGAGTCATGTGGATCTCCCAGCCCCCAGTCCTGCCATTAGAATATACAAGGATGAGAGAGAGAAATGAAGATGAGTGTTCAAGATCAACAGGGGTAACTGTCAGGAGAACCTGGGAGGCTTACCTTAACAGCATATAGCAAAAGTCATTGGACGTGGAGACATTTTTTTGACCAGGAAAGCATTCATAGATAATAAAATAGTATGAAAAAGCATGAAACTGCCCCTATGAATCCAAGTCTAGATAGCGTTTTGAAAGAAATGCAGAACTTTTCTCATAGTTTTCAGCTGTCAGAAATTAAACATTTCATTTTGTTAATAACAAGGTCAGAGTTATATCCGTTCTTCGTGTGGTATTCCTGAGGATAAAACATCCAGACTCTACTTGATTATGTCCACTGGTGAGAAGCTCACTATCTCATAAGGCATAGCATTCTGCTGACGGACTATCTTTTGGTTAGACATTTGCTCATTTTATTAGATCAAGCTCCATACCCTCCTTAACTCCCCGGTACAAATGACCTCTGCTCACTACAGCCACATATCAGGAAGCTCGATAGGTGGGAAATTTAGGGGAAAGGGCTGGTAGGTATTTGGACACAAAGCATTTTTCCTGTTGCCTGTTAAAGCAGGCCAGCCAACTTATTCCTACTAGGGAACAAGCCCTTCAGGGGCCTGAGAAAAAACAACAGAATGAGAATGTTTGTCTGTCACTGGATATAAGTCCATCAAAATCACACAATTCCTACATCAGATATAGATCTAAAGGCCCAAGAAGCCATGTGATAAAAAAAGAAATATACACACACATACAACTTAGCCAACAGCAGGGGAAGCCTAGCCCAAAGAAACAGAATCAATAGCTAAATTCTGGAAACGAAAAGGACAACCGTTCGTTTAGAAGTTTCCTGAATCTTATGAACAAATGCAGTTCTAGAGAGACAGTAGTGTGTAGTTCAGGCGTTCCCAATTACATTGGGCATAAGAACCATGCTTGTTTAAAATGCAAACTACTGGGTTCCAGGGGCTTCTCAGACAGCACTAGTGGTAAGGAACCCGCCTGCCAATGCAGGAGATGTTAAGAGATGCAGGTTCAATTCCTGGGTCAGGAAGATCCCCTAGGGGAGGGCATGGCAACCCACTCCAGTATTCTTGCCTGGAGAATCCCACGGACAGAGGAGTCTGGCAGGCTACAGTCCAGGGGTTGTAAAGAGTTGGACACAGCTGAAGCGATTTAGCAAGCACTGGGTTCTATCCTTAGAGTTTCTAATTCAATAAGTCCAGTGTGGGACCCAGGAGGCTTCATATGTAACAAGGGTGGGCTCTTTGATAAATATCAGTGCTAAGGTTAAGAGCTCTGGAGTCAGAAAGATGTGAGTTAATATTATACCTGGGTTTGCCAGTACCAACCATATTTCTTCTTTAGTAAAATGGAGATGATAATCATAGTTCCAATCTCTTTGAGGTGTTAAAAGAATGAAATAAGAAAATGTGTGTAAAGCTATAACACAATGCCTATAATAGCCCATTAAGTAATTTGTAGCAGTCATCATTTTTTACTTTTCATTATTATAATGTGTTGATTTCAGTTTTCCCTCAAGGAATTACTTAAACTATCAAGACCACTTTCCCTCTTGGCTTTCTTTTTCTGATGCTCTGTGTGAAATTCAGAAGATATCTTTGGAAACAGGACATAGAAGAATCAACCAGAAAACGTGCTATTTGATATTCAGTACACCTTTCATAGCCAACCCTTCCCTCTTTCAACTTCCTCTCTCCTAGACACTACCCCCTGATTTCCACTGCCATTTCTCTAAAACAAGCCTGCTGGCATGTTTCACTTTTTGCCTAGAAAGCTCTTTTAACTGCCTTTCTGAATAAATATTTTCCATCTGTGAAACACTCAAATCAACCATCACCTCCCCAATGCAATCTTTCTGATCATCATATTTTGTTTCATAATTGTAATTGTTATAATGGTCAATTTCTTCACTTATCTCATATGATCATTGAGTCTAAATCTGCAGTAAAAGTAGGAAATTGGGCAATAGGGCAGTATACAGTAGTTAATCACTCAACCCAAAACAATAAAAGTCTGTTTCAAATTGCTTAATACAGGCAAATACATTTTTGGTCTAGCTTATCAGTATTGTAATCTCAATTTTCCACTTCACTTTCTTGCTGTTGACTCATGCTAAAATGTCTCAGTCTCATTAGTTCATTACCAATGTGAAATTATTATATGCAAAATTTTTTAAAAAGTAATGAGCATAGGCATTTTTTTAAGTACCTGAAACACCATCAAGCAATGAAATTAAAAGATCTATACTGTTGGTATCATATATAACTGATGTAACAAATCAGCACTAATTTAAATACTAATTGAGACACTGAATTATGAAATATTCATTCTCTCATTGACAACTGAATAAATCACTAGGTATACTTCATAGAATAATATGACCTTTTAATAATACTATGATAATAAGTAAGCCATACAGGGCTTCCCAGGTGGCTCAGTGGCAAGGAATCTGCCTGCCAATGCAGGAGACGTGGGTTCAGTCCCTGGGTTGGGAAGATCCCTTAGAGAAGGAAATGGCAACCTCCTCCAGTATTCTTGCCTGGAAAATCCCATGGACAGAGGAGACCGGGGGACTACAGTCCATGGGGGTCGCAAAACAGTCAGACATGATTTTGCGACTAAATAACAACAAAAGCTATACAGACTACTAGACAGTAATATTAAGATGCTATAAAAAACATGGACAAGTGGAAAGGTGGCAGAGAAGGCTTCGTGAGAAGATACAGACTTAAAGAAGATGAAAGAGGAGCTGAGGGAATATGTGGGGCAAAAATTCCTTTTGGAAATGTGAGTTCAAGAGGCAAGAGTGTGACAGGTGGGTTTAGAAGCCAATGTGGCTAGAGCAGAACAGGAAAAAAAGGAAGTAGTAGGAGCCAAAATTCAAAAGAAAAAGGTGGACCAGGTCATAATGGGACTTATCAGCCTTTATGAGGAATTGGCTTATCGGCTTTTACTCTGAGTGGTAAAGAGACCTACAGGCGTGTTTGAGCAGAGGAATGACTGAGGTGTTAAATTCATACTCTGGCCTGCTTTACTGAGACATACTGTCAAGTAGGGAAGGGAACAGGGGAGCCAGCGAGCAGACTGTGTACTAATCCAGGTCGGAATGATGGTGACAGAGGTCAGGGTAGGGACAGTGGAGGCGGTGAGAAGTGGCCAGATGCTGGGTGTAATGTGAAGGCAGAATCAGAAGTCTTACTGAGAAACTGAATGTGGCTGAAGGCGGAGTACGAAGGTTTATCATTAGATCAAATGTGAGTATTAGAAAAAAAGTACTCAAGGTTGACTCCAAGGTTTCAGAAAATAGAACTGCCACTATCAAAGATGAAAAAGGCTATGAGCTGTCTATCAGCTCTTCATGTAGAATTGTTGGATTAAGCAATTTGATACAAAAGTGAGAATTAGATGCTATGACTATGGGTAAGTATATACAGAAGAGAAAACAGGATTAAAAACTGAGCCCAAGACCTCACAAACACTGAGTGTTTAGGGGAAAGAGAAGCAACCAGTAAAGGAGAGTGAGAAAAAATGAGTAGGATAGAAGAGTGTGGTATCCTGTAAGCCAAATAAAGAAAGAGTATCAGGGAGAAGTGGGTGATAAGTATGTCAAATGCAGTTAATTCTTCAAGGAAGATGAGGACTAAGAACTGAACAATGGCATTAGCCATGTGTAAGTCTTTGGTTATCTTATTTATTTATTTATTTTGGGGGTGCTGCACCAAGAGGCATGTGGGAATCTTAGTTCCCCGACCAAGAATGGAATACGCACCACCTGCAGCAGGAGCTTGGAGTCTTAACCACTGGACTCCTGCAGCAGACCCTGGTTATCTTAACTAGAGCAGATTTAAAGAAGAGGTAACACAAAGACCAGATTATATATGTTATAAGAGAAACATGCAAATATTTTACATCATTCTAAAACAAAATTAAAGTTAAATAATATCTAGAGTCACTGCCCTACATTACACATGAAAAAGTAAAGTCTAAGAGCTCTCATCACATGGAAAAAAATTATCTTCCCTTTCCTTAATGTTGTATCTACATGAGAGAGATGATGGCTGTTCACTAAACTTACTGTGGTAATCACTTTTCAATGTCTGTAAGTCACATCATTATGCTGTGCATCTTAAACCCACATAGTTCTGTATGTCAGTTATAGCTCAATAAAATTGGAAGGGTTAAAAAAAGAGAGAGAGAATGGAAGAGGAGCAAGATTTCTTCAAAGGGAGGTAAAATGATAGAACTGGTGGGGAAGTGTGGCAAAAATGACTTTTTAAAAATCCTGCATAAATTACTGAGTGTTATGTATGCTGGTAACAAATGATCCACTTGAGAGGTAATTAAGCTGATGATGGAAAAAGAAGGGAGAATCCATAGTTATGTCCTTGGGAGATAGGAGGTGAGGTTCATTGTTCCAATGAATAAGTGGAGGGATTGGCTTTAGGTAGGAACAGAGATAATTCATCTATAGCAATGGTTCGTGATGCTGGCAGAACATAAACATCCCCTGGAGAGTCTTTTAAAAATACAATGCCCAGGCCCCAATTAACAGGTTCTAGTTTAACTGATCTAGTGCAGGAGCTGAGGCATCAGTAGTTTTAGAAAACCTCCATGTGATTCTAACTGTGCCCACAGGACTGAGCACACTGCTCTACGGAGGAGGCAGGAAGGTCGATGGTGATGGGTGGGTAGACATGGTCAAAGTCCTCTGCTGATGCTTCAGTTTTCTGAAAGAATCAGGAAGCAAGGCCTTCAGGGAAGAGTGGGGATGAGGAAGGGGTGCTGGGCTTTGAGGAGGGAGGAAAAATGGTGAAATAGACATGTGGGGAGTAGAAGACAGCATGATTTCCAAGAAGCATTCAAGACCCATTTGAGGTATATGGATACATATTTAAAGAGACACCAGTCAACTTGTTTACTCTCACCTCAGTCAGCAAAACCCAGCATTCACAAAACTAAGACCATGGCATCCCATCATGGCAAATAGATGGAGAAACAATGGAAATAGTGACAGACTTTATTTTCTTGGGCTCCAAAATCACTGCAGATGGTGATTGCAGCCATGAAATTAAAAGACACTTTCTCCTTGGAAGAAAAGCTATGACCAACCTAGACAACATATTAAAAGGCAGAGACATTACTTTGCCAACCAAGGTCCGCCTAGTCAAAGGAATTGTTTTCCCAGTAGTCATGCATGGATGTGAGAGTTGGACTATAAAGCAAGTTGAGCACCGAAGAACTGATGCTTTTGAACTGTGGTGTTGGAGAAGACTCTTGAGAGTCTCTTGGATGCAAGGAGACCAAACCAGTCCATCCTAAAGGAAATCAATCCTGAATATTCATTGGAAGGACTGATGCTGAAGCTGAAACTCCAATACTTTGGCCACCTGATACGAAGAACTCATTTAAAAGGACCCTGATGCTGGGAAAGATTGAAGGTGGGAGGAAAGGGGGACAATGGAGAATGAGATGGTTGGATGGCCTCACCAACTCAATGGACATGAGTTTGAGCAAGCTCCAGGAGTTGGTGATAGACGGAGAAGCCTGGAGTGCTGCAGTCCATGGGGTCACAAAGTGTCAGACACGACTGAGTGACTTAACTGAACTGAACAATCAGCTGGACCAGTGCAGAAACAGAGAAGTTCAATTTAAAGTTTATGCTTCTCCAAGGAAGTATAAAGATGCAAAAGAAGGGCAATTCAAGAATATAGGCAAGGTAGTGAGTGTATAAACTGACCATGGGATTAAAATTAGGTAGAGAGGGCTGAGAGGATAAAACGGTTGGAGGATAGTAAAAAGTTGGTGCAATTAATGGGTTGAAGATCCTGGAGGGGTTGAAGGGCTAATGAAGGATATTAGAAGGATTTCAGTATAGTAAAAGGAATTAAATTAAAAGGCCATGGATGGTAGTCAGAGAACAGCACAGCTGAAATTGAAATTGTGTGTGGGTTATGGTTATCAATAGTGCCAAGGCCAGAGGATGACTTGGGATTAAATGACTGAAGTAGGAAGCAAGACAAACTATTAGAGAAAGGGAGTTCAAGAAACCAAGCTGTCAGCATTTCCGTGGTGGCTTAGTAGTTAAGACTCCATGCTTTAAGGCAGCGGGTGTGGATTCAACCCCAGTTGGGGAAACTAAGAGCCTGCATGACGTGTGACTTGGCCAAAAAGTTTTTAAAAAATAAAGAAAGAAATCAAGTTGCCAAAGTGTTGGAAAGATTATGCACAATGATATCAAAATTTTCATGAATTAACAGTGGCAGAAGGCAAAATCATCAGGAAGTGCAGAATAGTTAAAGAATCAGTGGTAAGAACACTGACAGATAGCAGATCATATATTCTGCTGACATGAGTTTCAACAGTATGGTGTTTGAAAGAGGATGAAGGGGGAACAAGCTACAATTAGTGATGAGTAACTAGGAAACCTCCCCCATTACCAAGCTTGGTAGTAGGAGAGCTATTGGAGGAAACAAGCAACCACTTGAGATGCCTGCAGGAGAAGCAATATTCTCTGAAGGGCCGGGCTACCATTAGTACAAGAAGGTGAAGGAACTGTGCAGAGAAAATGGAGAATAAGGAGGTTTTATTTACAAGCGACCTTGAGGGGCCCAGTGTAAAAGTGCTGGGAGATGAGGAGAGTAAGAGGCAGAGACAGAGGAGGGGATGGGCAACCCTAATGGGAATTAGCACGCGTGAGAAGTCTGGAGTTTTTATGGAGAACAACTTTAAAGGAACAGAGGACAAACAAAACTAGTCCTTACACGCTCAAGGCAAAAATGCATTGGGTTGGCCAAAAATTTTGTTCAGGCTTTTCCATGCAATCATACAGAAAATTGGAATGAACTTTTTGGCCACCCCAATAATAGTGAGGCTGAGAATGATTGGAATAAATGGAAGAATTCTCTCTTGACCTTTTAGATGGAATCAGATATGTCCAGAGCAATGGAGTGTCCTTAGCCCTCTGGTTGGTAGTTAAGTATGTTAAGGGTAGTTAAGAGATGCATGTTCTTCTTTTAAAATACAAAGTAAAATTTTGTATGAAAAATTTTAAAATCTGTTTAAAAAAAGTGAGGTGGTGATCCCTGTGCGTAGTCAGTAGTGTCTGGCTCTTTGCCAGCCCATGGACCGTAGTCTGCCAGGCTCCACTGTCCACAGGGATTCTCCAAGCAAGCATACTGGAATGGGTTGCCATACCCTCATCCAGGGGATCTTCCCAACCCAAGGATCAGACCCAGGTCTCCCACATTGCAAGTGGATTCTTTACCATCCGAGCCACCAGGGAAGCCCAAGAATCCTGGAGTGGGCAGCCTATCCCTTCTCCAGGGGACCTTTCTGACCCAGGGATCGAACGGGGGTCTCCTGCATTGCAGGCAGATTCGTTACCAGCTGAGCTACCAGGGAGAGTGAAAGTGAAAGTGAAGTCGCTCAGTCGTGTCCAACTCTTCACGACCCTATGGACTGTCGCCTACAGGCTCCTCCATCTATGGGATTTTCCAGCAAGAATACTGGAGTGAGTTGCCATTTTCTTCTCCAGGAGATCTTCCCGATCCAGGGATTGAACCCAGGTCTCCCACGTTGTAGGCAAATGTTTTACCATCTGAGCCACCAGGGAAGAGGTGGTGAAAGCAACAGTGAAAAGAAGAGACTTGGAAACAGAACACTTGAGGTTCAATTTTACTTAGAGTAACTGGTAATCAAACTACGGTTGGCTTTGTAGGCCATGACCCTCTGCACAACAGAAAGCCCACACATAAGGTATTGTCAGCCCTCTGTAAACACGGTTCCTCCACGTGTGGATCTGCACGCATGGATTCAACCAACTGCAGATCAGATAGTCTTGTACTGTAGTATTTGCTTCTGAACAAAAAGTCCACATGCAAGTGAAACTGTACATTTCACACCTGCGTTGTCCAAGGGTCAACTGTAACTGTTTTTACTGACTTCACCACCAGCTGCCCATTGGCCATTGTGACCCTGCAGGAATTTATAGTCACAGAAGATGTCCCTGAGCACGCATATTCAATCTGTGTTACTCTAGTCTCTAGAAAGGATACTTCCTGGTGGCTCAGATGGTAAAGCGTCTGCCTACAATGTGGGAGACCCAGGTTCGATCCCCGAGTCAGGAAGATCCCCTGGACAAGGAAATGACAACCCACTCCAGTACTCTTGCCTAGAAAATTCCACGGATGGAGGAGCCTGGTGGGCTACAGTCCATGGGGTCAGAAAGAGTCGGACAGACTCTTTTGGAAGAGTCAGAAACACTGATAATCATAATGATAAACATAGTCTAATTAAGCACAGTTTGCAAGGGCTTTAGGGCCAAGAGGACTGGATGAGCAACTCTGTATCCAGAACCAAGGTGAGGCCAAGTCATCACAGGGAGTCCACATCAGACTGAGTCTGGATGGATCTCCTCAGATCAATCAATCACCGTGCACTTTCCACACAGACAACAGAGCAGCAGATGGCAAATGAAAAGCAACACAGACCATTTGATACTTCCCTGGTGCCAAAGCAATCCAAAAGCCCTCAGGATCAGCCTTGGGAAGAGGGGGAAGAAAAGGAGAACAGAACCCTGAATCTGGCTAGTCACCCAAAAGAGACTTAAGTTTTAAGTCAGAAGTGACAGTATAATCCTAAAAAAAACAAGTCAAAATGAAGCCTTGAAAACTTCAAGGCTTTTTTAGTTTAAAATTTAGTTAAATTTTAGTTTAAATTTAGTTTAAATTAAGTTTAAAGTTCAGATAAAGGAACACACAAGGTTTACACCTTTGTATCCCCTGAACACTAAGAAGCCACGTCAGCAAAAGTAGGAGACATGAGCATTTAGCATGTGGCTGGCTTCCTGCTAAGCAGTTTACATGGATTATCACATTCCTCTTCACAGCAACCCTATGAGGAAAAACTATGATTCGCTCTATTTTGCAGATGAGAAAACTGAAACCTCATACCTATCCAGGGGCAAAAATCAATATTCAGGCTGCTGGATACAAGGCACCTGACCCTAACCATCACACCCCATACTGCTTATACCTAGTAGCAGAGCAAGCCATTTGTATAGTCACTATTTGGGGACCTTATTTCACTTTGGTGCACTACATTCAGTGGGTATCTCCAAAGGGCTTGTCTCCCCACTGGAGTTAAGCTCCTCAAAACCTTGGAACGTGTTTTCAGAGCTTTCAGTCTCCCCTTACAGCACTCTCCTGAGGTAGGGAGTAACTAAGGCCCCTGTGTAGCAAGGTCTGTAACCCAATTTGTCAGCTGCCATGAGGCCCAACGCTTCACCTGGGAGCAGCACTTCCTCTGATAGCCTCGATGCTAAATCCTAAGAGGATGCCATAGCAGGAGCCATTTGGTGCCAACATCTTAATGAATACAGTGAGAACCTGTCTCCTACTTAAGCCTGGTGATAGTTAGTTGGTTTGATAAAATTCATAACTAGACAGACCAATGAGAGGTCATTTGTTTCCTTTTACTATATGTCAAAATAGCTGAAGAAATTACACAATTCAACATGTTCTTGCTTCTCATGCCACTATCAGTTTAATCATGATCACAAATAGCTCTAGTTTTTCCCAAGGCATTCTATGATTAAGTGTATTATCTTTTTTTCCCCCCAACTTTAGGATTCTGAGCTGTTCCATGTGTTACCTTTCAGCATTCAATAATCAGTCCTTGCTATAAACACACAAAAATTAATCCTAACGCTGGATGCCTATAATAGACTGGAAACCTCAGACACCTTGGTTCATCTAATACATAAAGACGCTTTAACTTTAGATGCATGTATTGCAATACTCCAATTCAAATCAGTGTAACCAAGGGGGCAAAATGCCTGCTCCTCTGCCTGTGAGGAACACCACAAAACACTGTCCAGCTGCAGTGAAAGTGCATAACTTTTAAAGCATTTTTGTCATAAGCATATTCTATGAAGGCTGTGATTGAGGAATCTACACTCCTACCATGTAATTATTATTGAAGCTTACCTGTGGTTTTTCGTGAAGCCCTCCAGAACACATAAACTCTTAGATCTGCTCTACTTCTTCAAGTAATTTCAAAAACTAAGAGACATAAGCTGATCTCCAGCATGGAAGGTGCTGCTTAACTCAAGCTGCATGCATCCCTTGCAGTCACTGTCGTTTTGTAATGTTATGAGGGCTTTTGTTTTCAAAATGCACAGCGGGCTTATACAGCAACTTTATCTGATGAATTACCTTCTTTGGGAAATCTTCTAGAACAGAAAAAGTAATAGACAGCAAACCAATTTTTGTATCAGGTTTGTGCCAGGAAATTTCTATAGATAATCAAAATTCTGTATACAGGGCTCTTGCTGGCCTACAAAAATGTATCTGATGACAATTCTGCTTCACCAATGCTTTCATTCCTTGCAAATACCAAAGCATAAATTTCCTCCTTTACCTCATAATTTTTTTCACGTCAGCTACTTCAAATAACATTATAAATTACTGACTCATTTCAAATTAAATTTTATAACAGAAAACTAATTTCCTTATCTAAAGTAGTAGAAGAATGTATATTATTAATGTACATAAACAAAAAGCACCCATATGGTATTTTCAAAGGAGAAAAACAGTTTGTATACTTTCCTATTTGGGGAAAATGGTTTCTGAAGGCCGACTACAAATTCAGTCTGCTACTGAGGAGGGAGGAATTTTCCTCTACCCTTCTAGGTTCTTCTGGCTGGTCTAAGAAGTAAACCAACATGATACAGATCAACAGGAGGAAATTAAACAAAAGGTTAACAACAAGCAAACATGAGAGAGAGACCCAGAAAAACTGAGTAACTCATCAAAGTGGGCAAAACCCTCACCTTAAATATCATCTCCAACTGGAGATAAAAGAGAATGTTGGGGATAGAGGTTTGGGACTTTGAAGGGAAGGAAGGAAGGCAATTAACAAGGAGATGGAAAAGCAAGTGTTTGCTAACCACGTGTTTGCTGAGCCTTGTAGAGAAAATGAGACGCAGCGTGTATGTACTCCGTCAGAGTTGCCCCCACCACTGTTGGCCCACATTCTCTGCAAACATCTCTGGTGATAGCTCTATTCTAGGGAACACACTTCCTGTCTAGATTCTTTTAGGCAGTTAGGAGGAAGGTCAAAGTTTCTTCCTCAGTCTTTACTCCTGGGTCTTGATATTTTTTCCCCAGCACAAAATAATCTGCATGCCACAGAGACATTTGGAGTGGCGAGTTTTGCTCCTATATCACCAATGCCATCAGTGATAGGGCTCTTTCTTTTGAACATTTTGTTTTATATTGGAGTAATGCCAATTAACAATCTTGTGATAGCTTCAAGTGAACAGTGAAGGAACTCAGCTATCCATATACCTATATCCATTCTCCCCCAGACACCCCTCCCACCCAAGTTGCCAAATAACATTGAGCAGAGTTCCACGTGCTGTATTGAATGTCCTTGTTGGTTATCCATTTTAAATATAGCAGGGTATACAGTTCCATCTTCAAATCCCTAACACCTCTTCCCTCCAGCAACTGCAAGTTTGCTCTCTAAGTCTGTGAGTCTCTTTCTATTTTGTAAGTAAGTTCATTTGTATCGTTTCTTTTTAGAGTCCACATATAAGGGATGTCAGACACTTATATGTCAGACATTTCTCCTTCTCTCTCTGACTTACTTCACTCAGTCTGACACCCGCTGGGTCCATCCACATTGCTGCAAAAGCATTAACGCGTTCTTTTCAGTGGCTGAGTAGTGTTCCTTCGTATGCATGTACCACACTTTCTTTGCCCATTCCTCTGTCGTTGCACATTCAGGTGGCTTAGCTTTCGCAAACAGTGCCCAATGGACTCGGGTGCACGCATCCTTTCAGATGGTGTTCTTCTCCAGATAGATGCCCAGGCGTGGGATTGCGGGTCATATGGTAGCGCTACTTTTAGTTATTTAAGAAACCTCCATACTGCTCTCCATAGTAGCTGTACCAATTCACATTCCCACCAGCAGCGTAGGAGGCTTCCCTTCTCTCTACACCCTCTGCAGCATTCTTTACTGTTTGTGGATTTTTCGATGAAAGCCGTTCTGGTTGGAGTGAGGTGATATCTCATGGTAGTTTTGATTTTCATTTCTCTAATAATTAGTGATGCTAAACATCTTTTCGTGTGGCTCTTAACAATAAAAAAAGGAATTAAGATACACACGATGAAATATTACTTCCTTTTCTACTTGTGTGCAACTTTTGAAAAGAAATTTTAAGGTGGCAACTCTTTAGTGAGAATAGTAATAATGCTTTCCGAGGCTGGGAAAATTAGCTAGAGGTGAAAGGGGAAAATCAGATGATGGCCCAGCAAGGAGAAGAAAGATACACACATACCCTCAAGTCTTTTAATGCCCTAGAATAGCCCGTCAAACATTTCTTTTCTATAAGACTCTAGATTTTTGGCACCCAAGTGCCGAAGGTTAAGGTTCCATTAACCTTCTCATATCCTTCTTCTCCCTGGCAGAGAATTGATGATTTCATAGTTTTTGAAAGTCCACTGGAAATTGTTCTGCATGGTACACTTTTTGCTGCATCAGAGAGCCATCAAGTTAAATACTAGATGTAGGCTTCCCTAGGTTACAAGCTGCTGTCTCTGGGGGCTAGGGAACTATGAAAGCTAAGCAGGGTTCCAGGCAGACACAGAAATGGATAGAAATTAGGTTTACCCAGCTGAGCTTAAAATCAAGTTCCCCAAACTTCCATACAGTGAAAAAGGTCTCTGGAGGTCAAGGTAAAAGAGATACTTGTGCTGATGCAGGAAGGAATCTTTGTGTGCTAACCCACATTTGTTTCATTTCTAGATTTATCTCTGATGCTTCAAGGCAGCAAGGAAGGAATATGGAACTTAGGACCAGACAGACCGAACCCAAATCCCAGTTCAATCTCATAAAGATTCTTAACAAATACATTCTTAATTGCTCTGAGCTACAGTTTCTACATTTATGTAAATGGGTAGGTGATAACTACTTCATTAGTTTGTCATGATTAAGTAAAACAATAAAGTTTTAAATAAAACAATAAAGGTGCAGAACTTGAGTCCACGGGTTTAAAAATACATCACCTCTTTATTGGTCTAAAACTGTTCAAAACAGCAGCTACTGTCATAGTAGCAGATACAGTAAGAACAACAATAATGACCTTTAACTGAACACTTGACAGACTAGGTACAGTGCTAACATATGCACATTGTTGTTGTTTAGTCACTAAGTCATATCTGACTCTTTTCAAACTCCATGGACTGTAGCTTGCTAGGTCCTCTGTCCATGGGATTTCCCAGGCAAGAATACTGGAGTGGGTTACCGTTGCCTTCTCCAGGGATCTTCTCGACCCAGGGATCAAACCTGCATTTCCTATATCAGCAGGTGGATTCTCTACCACTGAGCCTCCAGGGAAGCCCTAACATATGCACATAGTGTTCCTAAATCTCATAAAAGCCTTACAAAATGGATGTTGTTTCACAGAAAACTATCACTATGGAGTGGTGCAAACAGCAAGGAGAAAACTGAATAGGTAGAGATTTCATCCCTTGATTAGACTCAGGGGGTGTGCCAAATTGGCATCTAATTTGACTTGAGGAAGATTAAATCCAAGATCAAACAGCTAAGAAGTTCCCAATGCTCATCTTGTTCATGTATTCTAAATACAATAGTTTTCCCTAGTATATGGACATATCTCAAGACCTAAAAGTAAAAGAGATCCTTGGGGCCCAAGTAAATCCATATATCTTCACTACCATAAATACTCCCATTGCAGAGCTCAAGACAGTCATATAAATACTGTTCCACAAAGTCCCTTAACCAGAAACTGGTAAAGTAATATCATGATATAATTATGATTATATTATACTATTATATTAATTAGTATATCAATAGTATAAAACTATAAATAGTATAAAAGTATAGCATAAATAATATATAAAAAACTATAAATAGTATAAAACTATAAATAGTATAAAAGTAATATCATGATATAATTATGATTATATTATACTATTATATTAATTAGTATATCAATAGTATAAAACTATAAATAGTATAAAACTATACCATTAATATATAATTAATATACTAATAGTATTATACTTATTAAGTAGTACTATACCCATCAGAGAGAGAAGACCAGAGCCTCCAATCTAATCATGAAGTCCTCAACAGATGGCCGAGAGGAACCCAAGGTCTTACTCAAAAAAGCTCAGAGACTCCGAATTGATGAATAAAGCCTAACCCTCACCACCACAGATGACACTATACTAATGCATATATGTGGAACCTAGAAAGATGGCACTGATGAACCTATTTGGAGGGCAGCAATGGAGACAAAGACATAGAGAACAGACTTATGGACATGGTCGGGGGTGGCAGAAGGAGAGTGTGGGATGAATGGAGAGAGTAGCATGGAAGCATATGCCCTACCAGATGTAAAATAGATCGCCAGTGGGAATTTGCAGGGAACTCAAACTTGGACTCTGTAACAACCTAGATGGGTAGGAAGGGGTGGGAGGGGAGAGGAAGGTTGAATACGGAGGGGACCTAGGTATACCTAAGGCTGATTCATGGCGATGTACGGCAGACACCAACACGGTACTGTAAAGCAATTATCCTTCAATGAAAAATAAATTTAAAGTACAGTACGTAAGTAACTGTTCTGTTAGGGATTAATGGTGAGTCCAAACATCAACTAGAATCACATTTAGCACCTCAGAAAGGAACAGAATTACCATGATGATGATGAAGAACCCCTTTCCTATACTTCCTTATCATGCTCAGCTGAACTCAGATGTGATATATGATAACCCCTGGAACCGCCAAATATATACCAACTAGATGCTCCTTTGCCTGAGAAAACCCTGCCTCAAAGCAGAGAGAAACTGTCTTCAATTCATCCAGACACATCTTCATTCTATAATATTTGTGACACTTTACAAAGATACTTTTCTATACCCCAGAAGCTGTGCTACAGATATTGGAGTTGAGTGAGAGTTTCTCTAGACGGAACTTTCTATGCGATCCCTCTTGACATTTAGCACATAGTGAATTCAATGGCTTATTCGGGAAAGAAAAAAAAAAAGCTAGCCCAAAATCTAAATAAGTGAAATATATTGATTTTATAAAGGCTTGCCACTTCTTTAAAGGGTTTCTTTAAATAACCACTTCCTCACCACACTTAATGTGTGACTCTCCTTCCACACTTTCACTCACGGGGAAACGTATTTATAAAATGAAGAACATCTATGTCTCTCAGATCAGGTAAGATTTATGAAAAATTAGTCCACCTGGCTGAATTCATAAACATCAACTAAGCCTGTTATGAATACATATATGAAAAAACTAATTACTGACTATATAGCACCATCACTTGAATCAGGATGAAAAATAGAACTGCATATGCAAAGTGCTAAGTTTGAAAAAAATGTTAATTCTATGACAGTGTGCTTTATTTTTAGAATATCTGGTTTCTGACAATATTTTCCAGAAATAATTATTCAATAGTGAATGCCAAGAAACCCAAGTACCAAAATGATAAGCAATATTTCAAGCCACCTTTCCCAGAAATACAATCTGTTTCTCAATTGATAGAAACTCATCATAAGCAACTGCCTATATCATAGTCCTCCAGGAAACTTTATCATGCTCTAATTCATCAAAAGCCACCACACTAAACTTCCATTTAATACTTGAATCAATGAAATAACTCATTGAGCTATTTATCAATTTATAAACACCTTATCAAGTATCTGATGTGCTACATCACACCAATTTTAAACTCCATGAAATATAATCAGAAACTAATTCCTGATATATACATAGTTTCAGCATGAGATTTACACAGGCTTAACAAACACCACAGCTTTAACAAGAAGAATATGACATTCTTCAGTATATTCATTACCTTGAAATAGACAAACTATAACCATTGATCAAAGAAATCTGCCACAAATTTTAAAAAATCATTTTTTGAAATGATCAACATGAACAAAACCCAAAGAGAAACCGAGACTTTAAAAACTGTGTGTCTGGCAGCCCCACTCCTCACTAAACTGCATAATCTTGGCCAACTTGGATTTCAAATTTCACATCTATAAAGTAGGAGAAAGTACAATTTCTGTCTATTTCAGAGACTTTTTGTGGAGCGAATGGGATAATTTATGAGCTACATAAAAGTATTTAATGTTATTATCAAGGGCATTTTCAACTGAAAAGAGAGAAACTGTGAAACTCATTAGTTAGCTGTCTCTCCTGGTGGGACTGTTCTCTTCACCCACTCATAGCAGAAGAGCCAAAAATAAGTTGTTCGTGAAAGTAGCACTCAGAGAAAAAGAGCAATCTTCTGCCCTGAAATGTTCACTCCTGGGAAGTTCCTAAATTTCACTGAGCCTCCCTTTCTAAACAGAACAGTGTCCCAGGCCCCACTTCACAAATGTGACAATACACTGAGCACGTTCAATCGTCCTCAGCTTTCCCACGAGTAAAATCAGCTTTATTGACAACATATTTAAAACCTATACGTCGTGTTTAGCACTTCCCTTTATCTGTCAAAGAACAGGTTCCAGCGGCTGCAGATGTAACAGAGCAACAGGACAGAAAAAAACCCATACCCCAGCTGAGTTTATATTTGAGTATGACAAGAATAAACAATAAACTGAATACACAAGTGCAATCTCTAGTCTCTTATATGACAGCAGTGCCAGCTTCAGAAACACAAGGGCCTGAGATCAGAAGGACCTGGGCTTGGTCTAACACTGTGCTGGTATCACCCTGAAATTCTGAATACTTTGAGCAAGTGGCCCCACATTTGCATGTCCTAGATGGCAGCTGAAACTGCAGGAAAAAATTCAGTGAGGAAGGAGATAGGGAGCCATGTGGTGGGAGGGGTGGTCAGCAGGACCTCAACATGACCCTGTACATCTTGAGCTACACAAGAGTGCCCAGCTGAGCAGGCAAGGGGAGTCGAAAACCACCTAGAGGTAGAGAGGTTTTTCT